>NC_050080.1:2895096-3198126 GCF_009764565.3 Dermochelys coriacea
TACATGTAATCACTCCTAGCTGTACATGTTACAATATGAACTACAACACGTGAGGAAGAGCCATCACTTAAACAGTTGTAATTCTGTATAAAGTTTAACTGTAGCTATTTAGTTGAAGGCTTTTTACAGATTTTCATTTTAGATTTATTCACATGATGGAAAAGCTGCCACTTTGAGCCTTGATTTCTGGCAGCCCCACAGCACAGCGATGGCATGATGGAGGTGCTGTAGATCTGAAGAAAAAAGTGCAACCCACCCAGCATTCTGCTCCTTACCTTTCTGTGCTCATGGTCAATCATGACGTTGTGGGGTTTGACATCTCTGTGCATGATTCCCATGCTATGACAGTAATCCAAAGCCTGTATATAGAACAGAGGAAAGGAAGAAGTCATTCAACACAGGTTAACAGCTTTCTTTTGCACCCACTCTGACCAAAGCAGGGGTCACAAAGGAACTCCACCATTTTGTGTTCCTTGAGATCTACTCCCTTGACAAGGCACCCATGCATAGGCAAGGAGGAAGCTGTATGAGAAGGGATTCCAAAAATAGATAACTGCCCTACTTCCGAAAGATTTATGAACCGAACCATTTGTAAAGTTAATATTGGTTATAGGACTAATGTCTGAGATACAGTTTTCTTCAAATGCAGCAGATGGGGAAGCGTTTTCATGCATATCCCAATCTCACCACACAGCAGATCTGACTATGTTCTCATACTAAAAAGAAAGCCTATAGAACTTGCTTTTCAATACCTTCTCCCCAGGAGTAGGTCCATCAACATGTTTTGGGGAGAGCAATGTTCTAGCTTCACCTCAGATGCCTCCTAATGCAAGTGGAATTTCAACAACATCCATAAAAGCAGAGCTATAAGGCACTATGGACCAAACAGGTCTAGCTTCCTTTAAACTCTGATGAAGGGGGAAAAAAAGGACACCCCCAATTGCATAAGAAAGGGGATTTTGTACTGCAAATGCACTCAGTTCACAGACTGTATTAAAGGCAGGAAGCCAGCAGCTTCCGGTCCAAGTTTTCCCCTTTTGCAGGCTGTACACAAATCTGATTAGTATTTCTACTTGTCTCAATGTACCCAAAAATTCAAAGGCAGCACCAGTCTATACCCAGCAAGGCTAGAATATGTGGGAACAAGACAGGCCAGTTCCTGTAAACTTGGTATCAGCCCTCACTTCTGTCATTCAGAGACCTGATCCTTCTCCCACCTGCATTTGTTTTCTATCACTAACTAGTCAAGCCAACCACTGTAGGACTGTATCAGGAGCAAATCCCAGATCCACACAAAACTGATAAAAATCAATGAACTGGAAATGTCCACTTACCTTCAAAATCTCATACATGTAGAATCTAATATCATAGTCTGTTAATGTCTGGTACAATTGCTGTGGGAGACAAAGACATCACTTCAGTGTTAACACAGCAGGAAATCACATCCATGCCAATACAGAACAAAACAACCAGGTTCCCTGCAGCTATGTTTTTCCAACTGCATTGATAGCGGTAGCAACATTTCCTCAATCCACCAGCCATTCAGCACTGCCCCCTTCTCCACATAATTCAGCTGTATTGTTCACCTCTAATTCTGGCCAATGTAAAGCTCACTTCCAAGGAGTACAGTTCTGATTCCATTTCCCACAGACACCCTCAACCCTCCAATGCAGTGTCATAAAAAGCAATGGCTTGCAAGATGGCTCTCAGAGGCTGAAGATTTCTGCGGAATTAAGACAACTACTCCAGATGGTGTTAACAAAGGAGTAGCCACAATGGGTCAGACCAATTGTCCATCTAGGCCAGTATCCTGTCTTCCGACAGTGGTGAGTGCTAAATGCTTCAGAGGGAATAAACAGACCATGGCAATTATTGACTGATCCACCCCTGTTGTACAGTCCCAGCTTCTGGCAGTCAGAGGTTTAGGGACACCCAGAGCATGGGTTGCATTATTGACCATCTTCTTCAATACCCCTTGATGGACCTATCCTCCATGAACCTAAATCTTTTTGGAACCCAATTAACTTTTGGCCTTCACAAAGTCCCCGGCAACAAGTTCCACGGGATGACTGTGCATTGTGTGAAGAAGTACTTCCTTTATGTTTGTTTTAAACATGCTGCTCATTAATTTCTTTGGGTGATCCCTGGTTCTTGTGTTATGTGAAGGGGTAAATAACTCCAGAAGTAGGCCAAAAGAGTTCACGGCAAGCAGCACTTAACTCTCTCTCCACAGAACTGAAGCCACAGAAACATGCATTTTCACATTTCAAAATTGGGAAGTGACAGGGCAATGAACGTTCGGGAGATTCACCTGATGCACAAGAAGTGTTTAACAGAATGGGACTTGGGATCAGGATTCCTGAGTTCTATTCAGTGCTCTACTACTGAGTCACTATGAATGAGCAAGTTACAAACCTCTGCCCAAGGATCTTTAATGTCAGGATAACATGTCAAAAGGAAACAGCTATTGAATTACCTGCCCAAGACCCCGGTACTAGTCACGCTCCATAAATAAAAGTTAAGGGAGGTGGCTTTCAAATGGAAAAGAACACAATTACAAGCAGAAAACTCAAACTGTACCTTAAAGTCTGTGTTGTTACATGTTCAAAAACCAAAGCAGGGGTCCGGGACTAGAAGAGAGAAAAGTATTTAGCTATGTTAAATCTTGATAAGCAATCTTTGTAAACAGTTATGAATGAATCTGGTGATTTTCTATGATTATCACTAAAATCCCTTTCCCCTGGACAATTACCATGCTTCAGTTGTTTTCCGGATTCACAAAGAGATGGCAGAGCTGAAGCCATCACACAATTCAGTCCAGTGTTACTGCCCCTTAGTCTAGAAGGGTAAGGGCTGGTTTCCACTGAAAACTTACATAGCTGTGCCTCTCAAGGAGGGAGCGGGGACTTTGAAAGAAGCTAAACTGATTAGAAAGCTGATCTGATTAAGCAATTTAAAGAGCAGAGGGGAAAGCAGAGTGAGGACAGGTCAATACTGAAGTCAAACCCAGCAATTTGAGCACCATCCCTAAGCCATTTATACTCACCACAGGGTCTTTTACTATATCTGCAAGGGTGATTATATTGGGACCACCTCGCAAGTTCTCCAAGATCTTGATTTCACGCTTGATTTTCTTCTTTTTTACCGGCTGAAAGAAAAAAACCCAAAGCATTGGTAAATAAATATTCCAGTGAGTAAGACTAATGGAAAGCTTCAGCTCAGCAGCTGTCTCTCTCTTAAAATTGGCTGTCAGAGCTCTTATGGAATTAGGTAAAAAGCCAAATTTTCCAGTTTCATTATCTGATTTTGCATGCAGTAGAAGGAGGGGGAGCCTCAAACATTTGTGATACCAAACCATCTCTCCTTCCACTCTCAGTTGTATAAGCACCTGGGTGAAGAGCAACAGCTAAAGCCACTCATTACCTGGAAAGTTGGCCAAAATACAAAATGATTCTGATACTTACGCATATGATCAGACAGCTGGAAATGAGAAGTAGCACCATGTGAACAGCAAGCTCTGAGTGGAACACCAGCAATACAACCAGTTTGAGAAACACTGGATTACAATAGTTCACCAATTAAGGCTGTAAAATGTGTGTTCCAGTGCTAGTGACCTTTTATTAGCCAGAGACAACATGCCAGAGTCTTGAGCCTACCTCTTGAATCTGCATGTTAGATGTAAATCTTAACTATGGTGACATTCTGTAGAGCAGAAAAGCAATGCTCTAAGGTTAGTAGTCACTAAAGTTTAGCTAATCCGTGGCCTTAAAGAGGAACAATTCCAGCTTGACTCTTGGGTGTTTTACCTCTCTGTTCTCAAGGGAAAAATAGCCAGAGTGCTCATGGGGGAGGGAGCTCATGGCTTCCACAGGGCAAAAGAATTTTCTAATCATCCCTTGGTATCAACAGGTTAAGAGCTCAGCTCTAAAAGCTAATGTCTGGTGTACTGGCATTGATCTCATAGAAAACTTAGTTTCCTAATGCAGTGGGAGAAAGCCATGGCAGCACACCGTGATATAGAGTAGCACCTTGGAAGGATGGATAGGCACAGAAGCGGATGCTGCTAGAAGCAGAAATTTCCTACAGACAGATTTGACATGGTAAGCAAGCATGGGGCTTGCACGGATGGACTGCGAGTAGTGCTGAGTTACAGGAAACTCCAAGGGGTTCCAAGTGCCACTGAGTGACATTTCCCATAACAGAATTATTTCAGGAGACTCAGATATTCTATGCCAAAGCCCTGCACTTTATATCGACCTAAACACCCCAGGGACAGATTTCCATCTTCCACACAGTCCCTTGCTCACCTTGAGGATTTTAACTACTACTTTTTCATTATTTGTGATGTTGATGGCTTCAAACACTTCGCTGTATTTGCCCCGGCCTAATTTCCGAACTAGTTGGTAGTCATCTTGATTTCTGTGGAGAGAGAAAGACACAGAGTCCCAAAGAGCTCAGTCAGTCCTTTTTCATTCACAAAATTGTCCCTCTACAAACATCAGCTCTCTGCCTCGTCTTCTATACAAGCTAGGTAGAATGGCTGACTAGACTCCTCTTTCTAAAATAAAAGATCAAAGACTGGGAGAGAAATGTGGAACCACACCTTTCCACCTCAATACAAATCCAACCCAGGTGAGTAATGACTAAGAGTAGCTGCCATTCGATAACTGCCTATTTGTAATGACCTGGTCTCCATGTACTTCCTCCTCAACAAGAGTTCATCACAAAAAAAAACAAAACAAAACAAAAACAAACCACCTTCATCCCTGGAGACCTTGAAGCATTCCAGCAAGAGAGGTCAAGGACTGAAGGGACCATGTAGACAGCTACCCTCACACACACACACGACCCTTCCTGTTCAGGGCTGAACAGCCTTTCATTAGGAAACCTTTCATTATCATTGCCTTTTTTGCATCTTTTCTTGGATAGGGGATTTATTTCCTGGGATTTCACAAGAACCAAGTTCACTTGAACTGATCAGTTTCTCCTCCAACAGCAACAAATAAGCCTAGTACCCAATCTTTCCTCGAGTGAAGGGCTGGGAAAAATGGTGCATTTCAATTGAGACCACCCCCAATACGTTTGTTTGGTCCTTCCAGCATAGACTTGATGTGTATGACTTCCATGCACATCACAAAATCAAATGTAGACTGTTAACATCAATTAAACTGACTAAGGGAGACAGTGCTATAAAACCTGTTTAAAAATGGACTGAGTCTGGGACACTGCTTATGCTCAGAAGACAACGTATATTCAGAGTCAGGCACAGAAAGGGCCTACGCAAACTGAGACACTGCTATATCAGAGCAGAATGCTGCAATATCAGCTAGCACCAAAGCTGTCTTAATCTTGGGAGGTTTTAGTTCTAAGCTCAATTTAAACTCTCCATTCCTTTGAATGAAAGGTACAAACTTCTCCAGAGCCTTGAAGAGAGCTGAGCAATGGATTGGTACAAAGTGATAGATACAGAGACACTTTAAAAAAAAAAGGTCTATTATGCAAGTCCCTTCAATGCACCCAGTTTACAGAGGTACCTTGATGCCTTTTCAAATATTCACCCAAGCCTAAGATCTTAGTTTCTCCTTCACCATTGAAAAGCAACTAGACTAAAGGAAGGAGGGGGCTGCTCAAAGTTCTCTCATACTGCAGTGGTTTTAAAATAATGACACAAGAAAATCTTTCAGACACCATGAAGGGGCACTGTGCTATTTCTACAATTGATGGTAACAAGGTTTACAACCCTAACATACACCATTCACACTAGAATACTAGCAAAACGCAAGAAAAACCTTAAGCATTATAGAAGATCGAACTGATAACTTCCACACACCACTCAGCAGATCCAACAAGGATCAACCCCCACCCAGCACAGTCAATACGAAGTGGAGACACTTACCCCCATTCAACAACATGTGATTCATAATCCCAGTACTCTCGGGGTCTGTGCGTGTTTACATCAGTGTAAACTCTGGCCCTGCTTGGCACGGGTCCTGACATGTCGGACAGCTTGCTGGGTGGAGTTATATTAGGTGTTTAGAGTTCTGATAACCTCCGATCTCAAAGCCGGACACAGGATGAGCCCTTGGATGGGCCTTTGGGTTTTTTCCAACTACAGAAACAAAATGAACAAAGGTTAAAATCTCAAGGTAATATTAAATATTAAGTTAATCATTAAAAGCTATCCATCAGAACTGGAAACTGACCATGTGCCTGAGACCATTCCTCAGGACTTGAAAAATGGTATGTGCTTGCTCACCCCGAGTAAGTGGGAAGGAGCACTACCCCATCAATTTTGGCAGATTCAAAATTCACTTTAAAAAAAAAAATTCTCTAACTTTCATGGTTGCAAATTGGAATCAATGCAGTGTGGTCCGAATCTGCAGACAGACTCCTAGTTCAACCATGTTCTGAAAGCAACACAACATCCAACTTCTTAACCCTCCAGTACAGAAACAATGCCCAAGTCACTGTATATTGAAGGGCCCAATCTGCTATATCCACATTACAAGATGACATATGATGCTGCATAATACAGGGGATGATGGGCAGATTGACACGTTTTCTGGAGTAGACTTTTTATAAAAACAATATTAATATTTTGTATTTAAATATTTCAATCTTTACTTATAATCGTGTGTCTAAGAACTATAAATGCATCAGGGCAAAAGTAGCCTATAATTTCATTACTTTGTAATGCATCAAATATGCATGAAAGAAGAGGCTTAAACATTTATTTTCATTCTCCCTTGTCCCTATGCTTCTTTTTTACTAAACTCAGCCCAAGAGTTTCAAACCGATTCAGTCTAATCCCAAGTTATTTTATGTTCAGAAAATTAGTTTTCCATCTACAGCCAACATACCAGGGAAAACTGTAAAAAAAAAAAAAAAACAAAAAAAAAAAAAAAAAAAAAAAGTAAAGTTTAGAAACGAAAGGCCTTTGCAGAGTCTAGGAACACTTTCTTGTTTTGGCCTCTGCCAATGGCTCAACACATTGGTATTCAGAATAGAGATCCACAAAGAGGTCTTCTGTGGATGGGGCATTTCAAAGCGGTGAGAGACTTTCCTAGCATATATTTAGTAAATAGCGTCTCGCCTTATCGCAGTTATTGAGAGTACAATCACTCAACCAAGAGCAGACAACCCTTGCCCAAAGGGATCCATATTGTTACTGATTTTCCACATCCAACAAATCCTAAGTCTGCAAAAGCAAAGAAAAAAGTCACAGAACGTCAAGACGTGTGCACATTTCACTGATCATTCAACACACTTTTATACTATCTAGAGTGAGAACTCCTCAGGGCAGAGATTGTCACTTTTTTTTTTTTAAACCTCTAAAGCATCTAGAAGACCGTGGATGCTATGGTAATGAACAAAAATATTGAAGCTTAGTGTCCCAGCCAACAATCCTGCAGTAAAACAAATCCTTCTCTACTGCTCACCCAGTGCTTGTCATCTGTAATTTACCCCCATCTCATCCATGGAGAACAGACATAATCTAAGAATTTTATCTAGGCTAACATGCAGAAGCTGTGCTTTTATGACCACATATATTCATTTGGTGGAATGAAAAGAATCACTGGCCCTGAGTCACTGCTGTGGCTTCTCCATGCCACTTAAGGAATTAGATAGTAACTAGATAAACAATTTATCTCCCATTATGTATTTAGATAACGGTTAGTCACCTCCATAAGACCTCCCATAACTTGCGTAAAAAAACCTTGAAATTTGCTTCAGAGCAAGGATCCTTCTTCCATAACTAAGCAGGAAAGTTCATACTGACCATAAATCTCTTTGAAAAGGCTTGTGTCAAACAGAAATAACCAGACTTTTTAATATAGCTTACTTACTCTCTCAAGAAATAGAAGTTCAAGTTTAGTAGATTCAAAACAGGTTTAGGATCTCAAATGCAACCTAACAGCAACAAAGTTACTGAAGTCAACCCAACACTCCTTTGAATATTTTTGTGGTGTAAAACTTTTCCAACTTCCTCTTGTTCTGAGAAATGGCAGAGAAGGGTCTATGTTCATATTCTTCTCCCAACACTGACACCCTCTACACACAAAAGCCAGCTTTGACACATTAACTTAAGATCAAACAAGACAGTAACAACAGCCAGTCTCTTGGCCCCTCATACTAAGTGCTCGGCATGTACCTTAAGGCTTGCCTAACACAAAAGTTGCACTGCTTAACTTTACTGGTACAGTTAAAGCAGGACATCCCCAGTGTGCATGTTGAAAAGAAGTACTTGTAGCACCTTAGAGACTAACAAATTTATTTGAGCATAAGCTTTCGTGAGCTACGCTCACTTCATCGGATTGCATGCAGTGGAAAATACAGTGGGGAAATTTTGTTAGTCTCTAAGGTGCCACAAGTACTCCTTTTCTTTTTGCGAATACAGACTAACACGGGCTGCTACTCCTGAAACCTGTCAGTGTGCATGTTATATCAGTATAAAAGTGCTTATACCTGTAGAGCTATTCCCATATGGAAAAAGGATAAGCTATACCTGTATAGGACACTTTTATATTGATTAATTGTGTGTCCATACTAAGTGTTGCATCGGTAAAAAAGCCACACCTAGCTGACAGGTTTCAGAGTAAGTATTCCAGTACAAAACTGTGTAGACATGGCCTTATGAGACTGATCATTGTGAGACATCCAGAGTTTCAAGCATTGGTTTTGAAACTATTCTCATAGCTTGTGACTCATCACTGGGGCCTGCTGCATTAACTAGGGGAAATTCCTACAGGCAGAGGAAATAATTTTGATCACTTGACCATAAGTTAAGACTTCAAATCTGAATTGTCCTACACGAAACTATGTTCTCAAAGCTGTGGTCTCACATGCAGAATGAAAATGAAGCACCGGTGACCACTGTGATTGTCTAACGACACTGCTCTGCATCTTGCTTATTAGGAGCATTGCCAACCAGTTTCTCATTGTCTTGTTTTTAGTGCGACTCTCACTGAGTGTTCAGTTAATTTACATTAAAGCAAGGGCAAAACTTAAATGCCTCTGTCATAACCAGTTAGAACAGACTAACTTCAATTCAAGGAAAAATTTTAATATTTAAATATTATGGGGTAACTTCCATCTAGTCTGAAATCTAGACCTGAACACATAACATGTCTATCCTCCACAAGGGCCGCCTATTATTGTTAATGCTCATGCAATGGTCTCGGCCCTGGAGCACTTAAAATATCACCTAAAACTGGGCTGGGGATCACAGTTGACTACTCTGATCCTCAGGCAAAACGGAATTGTCCATTGTAAGGGTAAAGCTCATTTGTGCAGAAGACAGCTCTCTCAGGAGCTGGTCCAATATAGTGGAATGAACTTCAGCACCACCTAACCACCACAAACCTCACCACCTTTTGCTCCAAATGCAGGCATACGTTAAACTTGCCTTTCGTAATACAAACACAGCAAGTGTACATATAATCCATTAAAAAATCCTATACAATATCTCCTTGTAGAGGAAGGGAGAAAGTCATGCAGAAGAGATACTAGTCACATTGTTGAATGCACTTTTGAAAAGCGCATAGATCCTATGGTATTGAGCATAGTATACAAACCTAAAGAGACTAGAGTCATAATGACTCCTAGAACAGATACCAGTGCTCATGACCTCATATTAGTATCCATAAATTGAGAAGAATATCTATCTCAGAGGGTTGTTGTGAAGCTCATTTAGAGACCACAAAGCACCTACAGCTCCTCAGATGGAAGGCTCTATAGAAGTGACTAGTATTTATATTGCACCACGGGTGTGCATAATAGGACACTCATCCTTGAGAGTCATAATAAGTGAATCCTGGGGTTTGCAATCTTACATTTCTTCCCTCCTAAAGAGGGAGATATTTCCTGTATCCTTACATATCCTCACCCCTTCAATTTAAGAGGTGAGGCAGCACACTTGTTTAAATGAGAGGTTCTCAAACTGGGTGTTGTGACCCCTCAGGGGGCCGGGAGGTTATTACATAGGGGTTGCAAGTGGTCAGCCTCCACCCCAAAACTCTCGCACTCAGAGGCTTGCTGTGTGAAAGTGGTCACCAATACAAAAGTTTGAGAACCACCAGTTTAAATGGCCCCAAATAAAAAAATCTTTGCTAGCTTTAGAAAGCAGTTTTGGAAAAGAAGACAGCTGTATTAGAATGACCCCAAAAAACACCCCCAAACAAAACCAGGACAAGTGTCTATTAGATGTACAGCCAAGGGTAGGGGTTGTGTCTTCCTTCGTGTGGAAGGCACCTAGATCACAGTGGGCACAATCTAAATAATTCAACCATGTATGTGCTGCACCTTACACCTTGCCGCCTTACAAAAAACCACAGGCCTCTATTAATATTTTGTAGTCTACGTAATAGCTCCACTGGTCAATTAGCGACCTATAAAAAAAGGGAACAAAGAATATCTGGGAAATTACAGATCTGTCAGCCTAACTTTGATACCTGGAAAGACACTGGAACAAATTATTAAACAATCAATTTGTAAACACCTAGAGGATAACAGGGTGGTAAAGAATAGCCAACATGGATTTGTCAAGAACAAATCATGCCAAACCAAACTAATTTCCTTGTTTGACCGGGCTGGGAACAGAGCCCTAAGCACAAGGCCAGGAGCTGAGCGGTGCTCCCTCCCTGCCCACTGCGGGGGCTGGCCTGGGTCCCAGCCACACATCCCCTGAATGTTCCTCAGCGCCCCCCTAGGGGGCACATCCCTAGATTGGGGACTTCTGGCCTAGTGGATGGAAGGAACAGATGATGTGATATCTTGATTTTAGTAAGGCTTTTGACACAGTCCCACATGACAGTCTCAAACCACCTAGAAAATGTGCTCTACATGAACTAACTATAAGTTGGGTGCAAAACCGGTTGAAAGACCACATTCAAAAAGTAGTTATCAATGGTTTGCTGTCAAACTGGGAGGGTGTATCTAATGGAGGCCCACAGGGTCAGTACTAGTCAATATTTTTATGAATGACTCAGATAATGGATGGACATATGCTTATAAATATGTGGATCACACCAAGAGGGGAGGAGCTGCTATCATTTTGCAGGACAAGATTAGAATTCAAGACAACCTTGACAAATTGGAGAACTTGTCTGAAATCAACAAGATGAAATTCAATAGAGAAGTGCAAAGTACTACACTTGGAAAGGAAGACTCAAATATATAACAAATGGAATAACTGGCGAGTGGCAATACTGCTGAAGAGGATCGGGGGGATGGTAGTGGATCACAAATTGAATACGAGTCAATAGTATGATGCAGTTGTGAAAAAGGCTAATATTCTGGACTGTATTAATAGGGAATGTCATATATTAGATACCGAAGGTAACTGTCCCACTCTACTCAGCACTGGAAAGGCCTCAGCTGGAGAAATGTCCAGTTCTGGGTGCCACACTTTAGGAAAAAAGTTGATAAATTGGAAAAAAAGAGTCCAGAGAAGGGCAACAAAAATGATGAAAGGTTTAGAAAACCTGACCTATGAAGACAGGGTAAAAACCTGGACATGTTTAGTCTTGAGAAAAGAAGACTGAGGGGAGCTCTGATGAGAGTCTTCAAACATGTGAAGGGCTGTTACAAAGAAGAGGGTGATCACCTGTACTCCGTGACCACTGAAGGTAGGACAAGCAGTAATCAGCTCAATCTGCAATAAGGGAGATTTAGGTTAGATATTAGGAAAAACTTTTAAACTGTAAGGGTAGATATGCACTAGAACAGGCTACAAAGGAAGGTTGTGGAAGCCCTGTTGTCACTGAAGGTTTTTAAGAACAGGTTAGACAAAGTCCTGTCAAGGATGGCCTAGGTATACTTGCCTCAGCACAGAAAGCTGAACTACATAAACTCGAGAGCCTTTCTAGCTCTACATTTCTATGGTTTTACCAACAAGCCTTGCACAGCACCCTGAAGCATGCTAAATTTAGGTTGTGCCACACAACCAGAGGGACAAGACCCAGAGGTATAGACCCTCCACTAAGCACATTCCATCCCCTGCCCTTAATAGATGACAAGCCAATGGCAGGAAGCAATTTACTGGCTCATAATCCCTATGTAAGGACAAAGGGAGAGGTAATTTCTCAGGTGACCAGAATCTGAGACTCTTTTGGACTTTGTAGAATGTACCCAACATCTTGAGATATAACAAGCAAGTAGAATCTGTTCTCTGCACTGGTTAGGTGCTCGTAGTGGCTCATATCTAGGGCCCTACTAAATTCATGGATATGAAAAACAGGTCACGGACTGTGAAATTTGGCCTCCTGCCTCATGAAATCTGGTCTTTTGTGTGCTTTTACCCTATACTATACATATTTAATGGGGAAGACCAGCATTTCTCAGACCGGGGGTCCTGACCCAAAAGGGAGTTGCAGCGGGGGTTGCAAGGTTATTTTAGGGGGGTTGCGGTATTGCAACCCTTACTTCTGTGCTGCCTTCAGAGATGAATGGCTGGAAAGCAGCGGCTGTTGGCTGGGTGCCCAGCTCTGAAGGCAGCACCCCGCCAGCAGCAGCACAGAAGTAAGGGTGGCAATACCATACCATGCCACCCTTACTTCCGCATTGCTGCCTTCAGAGCTGGAAGGCCGGAGAGTGGCGGGTGCTGATTATGGGCCAAGCTCTGCAGGAAGCAAGGCAAAGGTAAGGGTGGCAATACTATACCATGCCATCCTTACTTCTGTGCTGCTGCTGGCAGCAGTTCTGCCTTCAGAGCTGGGATCCTGGCCAGCAGTCACCGCCCTCCAGCTGCCCAGCTCTGAAGGCCGCGCCACCGCCAGCAGCAGTGCAGAAGTAAGGACAGCAATATTGCAACCCCCTCTACAATAACCTTGCGACCCCACACAACTCCTTTTTGGGTCAAGACCCCTACAATTACAACACTGAAATTTCATATTTAAATAGCTGAAATCATGAAATTTATGATTTTTAAAATCCTATGACCGTGAAATTGACCAAAATGGACCGTGAATTTGGTTGGGCTCTACTCATATCATGGGCTGCAGCATTTTGCAGTAACTGACACATGCAGGTGCTTTTTAAAGTGTAACTTCAAGTAGAAGTCATTGTGATAATGCAGCCTCAAGGTTACAAAGGTGTGCATCCTCATGACAGTCTGAATCAGAGATATGATTGAAGTCTCCAATAAAATGTAGACTAAAGACTCATTTACTGGTGCATTTCAGAGCAGCTCAGCTGACTGGGCCAAGAGAACCAACTGAAAATCTCTAGCAGGGGAGAGTATTATGCCTTTGCAACAAACGAATATTACTGTAGAAAATCATGCAGCAATCATCTAAGGCCTCAGGCCATGAGTGTGGTTCTGCATGACTTACACAACTAGAAATTAGGAGTGCAGATAGATGGAAAAGCCCCTGAAGTGTAATTATACACTGCAAGAATCCACACGTTTACTAAAATGCACTTAGTATACTGCAATCCATTAGGATCGTACATTTTAAGTCAAAACTTTAATTTCTATTCATTTCCTTACTCTGTTCCCTCCCAGCAGAAAGACAGTGACTTTCAAGTTAAGCAACTAAAGAGCTAAAGTTAGAAATCTAGCTGGTTGGATGCACAGAGACCATGCAAGACTAATTTGCAATGTTTCAGCTGGTTAATTTTCTAATTTGAGATTATTTATATTATCCAAGTGCCTAGGAGCCCAGTCACTGACCTGGACCCCACTGTGCTCGGCATTGTACAAACAGAACAAAAAGACAGTCTCCCCCAAAGAATTTACAATCCAAGTATAAGACAAGACGGATGGAGACAGACAGATGTGGGGTGGGGTGGGGTAAGAGACAAGGAAACAATGAGAAAATATCGGTCAGCATGATATGCAGTGGTCTCAACACACCAGCAATCTAGTCATTGTCAAGTTTTGTAGGCATAACAGCAAAGGAGAGTCTTCTAGTAATACTCTGTAGAACTAGCTGATTCTAGGCTAGTTTAAACTGACTTGGCTGTTTTAGTTTGAACACTTACAAGGATTTAAATATCAATAAGAATTCTAGAGTGCTCCATCTGGTCTAGCTTCTTCTAGAAGACCGATTTCATCATTTTGTTGAAAAAAAGTGAGTCATACTAGTCAACAACAGGGCAAATTTCACAGTAGATGGTTTCTTAAGTCATGTAGTTATAGCCTGACACAGGATGTACAGTGGGAAAACTCCTCCGAAAAGGCACCTCAGAAAACCACCACCCACTGGAGCTTCCCCAACAATTCCACACGAACTTCGGGACTAGAAGGATAAATATGTATTTACCTCCACAGTTCTATATGAGGAAGACAGAGAGAAATGACACTAGTGGTAATTTTTGGTTTTAAAGTAAATGTAACATTACTTGTTACTTGCATATCTTCCTCCATTTCCTGTAAAACCAAAAGTGATCAGCACTGTCAATTCTCTCATCCCTTTCAATAAGAAATGTGTTGGAGGGAGGAGGGGGTGTTTAATGCACATTTCAGCCCCAATCTCAAGAAGGCAAAATAAGATGATTTAAATTCCTGGCCAAAATGTACTGATACCAACATGGCTAGGAAGTGTGGTAGGCAGGAACATGCAAAATACAGTTCAGCCCATAGCCTTGAGGAAGAAAAGCTGCACTATGGACAACTCAAACAGCTGAGCTGTACCTAGGTCAAATGAGTGTAATGAACTGGTTACAAAACCACAGTTACACTTGTAGTATGGACAGAGCCTATATGTAGCATGCGACTTGTTTATTTCTGCATGAACACTATCATCTCCATTCCCTGCTTCCATCATTTATGCTCTCAAATCGGGGTTGGCAATTCCCTTCAAACCAAACAGCAATGAAGCCAAAAAACGTTCAATATGTCAAACAACAAAAACAATGGGAAAAAGCACAAGACAGAACAGAGACCCCTGTCCACACTATTTCTGACCTGTGATTTTGTAACAGATTAAAAGGCATTGTCAAAGTGGTTACAAGCAATAAAGTAAAGTTTGTTTCCACACAGCAACTTTCTAGCCTTCACAATATTGTTTGTGCATCTGCACATACCAAACTGCCCGACAATACCTGTTCATTGAGGGAAAATTTGGAGAGCTATCCTAGTGAACCTCAGAGGCTAGAGTAATGCAATGTGGCATCAAGAAGAATGCATTGTTCCATGTCCAGCATTAAACTTATTGCACACAGAGCTAGGAGAAAGAAGGAATCACCAAACTAGTCACATAAATGTGTTGGGTGGAAGGGGTGGGGAGAGACTGCGCTGTGTCCACATTGCAAAATACAGTTGTGTGCTGAGCTGGTTACAGGAAAGCAATCATGTGCCAGAGCTAACCATGCCAGTTAACTGATTCAATACAAGCTGTAGCATGAACAGGGCCTAAAAGCAACAATGGTCACTGCTCCTGGTTGCAACAGGTATTTGATCATCCTAATCTTCAGCAGAAGCACATGTAATACTGAAGACAGTGCACTTCTTATCAGAAAGGCAAACACATGGAGACAAGTGCCAGCAGCTGGATTACTCTAACCTACAGTTCACATTACTATCCTCACCAGATCCTAAAACAAAATTGTTATCCTGCCCACAGAAACAAAAAGCATCCTGGGGCACTAAGCACTGCAAAGCAAGAAACCCACGTACCATAGTACTTGAGGCCCGTAGTGATGCAGTACAGCTCTGAAGAAATCTCAGCACCTCCTCTTAAGTGGTGGATGTAACCAGTAATTTCTAAAGACTTGGAGAGGGCTCACTTCTACCACAAACATGGTTTAAGTGAGAATCACAGTTTTTGGTTTCTAGTCAATCTATATTGGAGATCAGACAAAATGGGGCTAAAAGAGGGGTGAAGGAGGAAAAAAGTCTGGCTTTAGAAAGATTAAAGATTGTTCAACACTAAGGATTTGTCTACATGGGGAAATTGACCAGCATGGCTATAGAAGGATAATTCAGAAAAATTCTGCAACAGCTGTAACTCCCAGGTGTGAACACTACTCTGGAACCTGCTATAGTAGCAGTTCTCAAACTATAGATTGGGACCCCATTTTAATGGGGTTGCAAAGACTAGTGTTAGACTTGCTGGCACCCAGGGCCAAAGCCCGAGCCCAAGAGCTTCAGCCCTGGGTCGTGGGGCTCAGGTTACAGGCCTCCAGCCTGGTGCTGAAGCCCTTGGGCTTAGTCTTTGCCCCCCCCCCGACACCTGGGGCAGCAGGGCTTGGGCAGGCTTAGGTTTTGGCCCCCATTCCTGGGGTCATGTTGTAATTCTTGTTGTCAGAAGGGGGTCGCAGTGCAATGAAGTTTGAGAACCCCTGTGCTATAGCTATGCTAGTCAATTTCCCCATGCATATACCAAACAGGTTTCTCCAAGAGCTAGAGCAAAAGCTGATTGCTCAGATGGGTCCAAAGGCTTTCCACTCACTCCTACTTTCCTCACATAAGCTCGTTAACAGCTGCAATTGTAGCAGTGTTCATGTGGCTAAGAAAGAAAACAGCTGCTCATTCTGAAATATCACTTTTTACCAGGTATCCGAGAAGTGCAAAATTATGATGAATCACACTCCTCCCCCAAAGTGGCCTAACGAACAAGAATAAAAAAAGAATCCTTTCCAAACCTGCATCTATTAGCCTACTGCACCACTGGGGGGAAAATACCAATGTTTAAAGACGTCCAATGTAGTTACTGGAAACATTCTAAAAGCAGATCTTGTTGACTTGCATACAAACTGCCTGCCATCATTCCCTTTCCTCTAACCTCTGCCTCCTTGTCTGGCTAACTGTGGGCTCCCTGGAATAGGGACTGTCCTTGTGTCTGGAAAGGACTTAGCACAAAGTGCATGTTACTCTAAATAAAATATCTAGACACTCTGTAGATGACTACAGTGAAGCCTATCTGGTCAAAAAGAAGGTAGTCTTTCTTCACTCAGTACTCAAAAATCCCATTCTTAACCCTAACACAGAAGAATTAGTGACTGCTGTGGTATACATTAAAAACAAATTCAATTTGGCAACAGGGACTTGGTTTGCATACCTACAGGGATACAGGAACTCGAGCAATCTGAATTTTTCATAATCCAACTAGAAATAGAAATTGGTCTGGATTTACCAGGAGTGGTGTTTTGTATCTTTTTTCCAGGAATCCATTTGCCCGTTAAAGGGACAACATCACTTAAAAATAAATAAAATTTTAAAATCCAAACAAAGCATTCTGTTGCAATTCAGAGATTAAAAAAACCCAACACCAACAGACACAATGTTTAAATTTAATCCAGGGGTGGCCAAACCGTGGCTCATGAGCTGCATGCAGCTCTTTTACAGTTAAAGTGTGGCTCGTGGAGCCCCCCCATGCCTCCCTCCCATTCTCCACCTACCAGACTTGTGGGGGAGCTCTGGACCTGTGCCTGCTAGTGGGGTGGTGGGGTAGGGGCTTCAGCCCCACAGGGCATACCTGCTGGGGATCAGGGCTTCAGCAGGAGCAGGGATGAAGCCCCGAGCCCTGGCAGGCATGCCCCAGCTCTCAAACTTCTGAAGATTGTCATACGCAGCTCAGAGAGTTAGTAAAAGTTTGGCTACCCCAGTCTTGTTCTCCCACCATTGTTGCCTCCTGAGCTACATTTTGAGCCAAAGCTATCCTTCCCGTTTCCTTTTAAATGGGTGGTGATACTCCACTGTGGAGAAATAAGGAGTCAGATTTTATAAAGCCTGAGACCCTCTCTGTCAACTCAGGCAACAAGGGAAGAGTTTGCAACTTAAACTTAAAAGAAAATTTGATCAACCCTTTATAACTGGAAATGGCAGGAAAGTTTACTTCAGAAATTGGCAGAAATTACTTCAGAAATTGGCAGTAAATCTCCCAGAATAATTCCAGCATTAGCACACACTCTAAACTGACACTGAAGGCACTAAAGATGCCACAAACTCCCTAATAGCTTAGTTGGCTCTTCTGCTGAGGGGCCAAAGCTGTATCTGGCCATAAGAGAGGCATACCATTAGAATGGAGCAGCACAGTTTAGTGGACAAAGCACAGGACTGAGAACAAGGAACAGCTGCGCTGTAATCCCACACTTAATGCTAGCTTCCTCAGTAGTCTCAGGCAAAACAAGTTTTCTGCTTTTGTTCAGCCATCTGTAAAATGGAGAAAGTACCACACCTATCGGACAGGAGTGCTCACTGAAGCAATGAATCTGCTGATGTTTGCAGACAACTTTACAAGGGCTAAATTTCAAAGGAATACACAAAAATCCCTCCAATGGTCCCCAATTTATCTGAGCAACTATCGCATGCAAAACTTGTGTAAGTGTTGCAACCTGGCTCCAACAGCAGTGAACTAGTCCTGCAACAAGAGGCTGCTAGTAACCAGGAGGTTACTTCCACTCTCTCCCACTCCACTCCCAACAAATGCTTTATGTAGTCTGTTGACTTTGGGAGGCTCCCCCCCCAAAAAAGTCTCTCTGATCCTCCCTTAATTATTAAGGCTAGTTCTGTGCATTGTAGTGTGATCACAGAAGTCAGTTACATTAGAGCAGTGATACTCAAATCTCAGTGGTTCAGGAACCAAATTAGCGATCAACATTACCCAGAAGAATCACAGTAGCGTGAATTCATTGTTTCATTTACCATTTTATTTATATAATTCTCACAGCAAAATGACTGACCAGGTATTCTACAACTGGTTAACATCATAAAAGCATCTTGATTGGTTAATAATTAAATTGCAGTGGTTTAATATCATGTGCTGCAAAGAGCCATAGGAGACACATTAAAGAGCCATTTGTGGCTCCTGAGCCTCCATCTGAGTATCACTGCATTAGAGGAAGGAAAACTATCTGGATTTGTTTCATAGACCCAAAAACTCTAAGACTTGTTCTAGATTACGTCTACTGAATTATCTCAGGTTATCAAATTCTATTGAGGCATCTATATCACAACTAAAAGTCCAACCCCAAGTATTCTCATTAAAACACAGGCTCTTTCATCCCCACTTCCGAATTGGGCCGAAGAAGCTTTCATCCTATCGTTCCAAGATATCCTCAAAGGATGGCAGGTGTTAGTGCTACATGTTACCTAAGAGACTGGCAGAAGAGAAACTCAATCCAATTTTAAAAGCTTTAACAACGTACCAGAGTAAACAAGTGTTGCCAAACTAATACATCTAGTACAAGACAGTGGTACACATTAGTGTCCCTTTTCCCCACAGGTTTCAGAGTAGCAGCCGTATTAGTCTGTATTCGCAAAAAGAAAAGGAGTACTTGTGGCACCTTAGAGACTAACAAATTTATTTGAGCATAAGCTTTCGTGAGCTACAGCATCCGATGAAGTGAGCTGTAGCTCACAAAAGCTTAAGCTCAAATAAATTTGTTAAGTCTCTAAGGTGCCACAAGTACTCCTTTTCTTTTCCCCACACATGCCACATTGTACCAGTTGGTGCTGTGCCACTAGAATATCATAGTATACAGGAGAATTGAAGGGTGCAAGTCATGCACCAAAGGCTGAAAGTCATGGAATGCACTTAAAAAAAGCAATTACCTTTGCAAATTTGTAATAGACACTACCCAAAGCAACAGCGCTTGCAAGAATCCCAATGCAAAGCCAATCTCTCTCTCTCATCACTCTGCCAAATATAAATCTTGTTCTGTTGGGGCTTTGGCCAACCATCTCCAAACTATAACCCTTTATCAAGTTTGCAGCTGCTGGACTTCTCCACTTTGCAACAGTAAATAACTGCTCCTTCAAGTCAGAAAGGGAGATTTTAGCACCACTATGTGTGTGCAGATGTGGTTGCCCCATCTCAAAGAATATACTGGAAGCGGAAAAGGTTCAGAAAAGGGCAACAAAAATGATTAGGGGTATGGAACTGCTTCCACATGAGGGAAGATTAACACCACCGGGACTTTTCAGCTTGGAAAAGAGACTACTTGGGAGAGATATGATAGAGGTCTATAAAATCACGACTGGCATGGAGAAAGTAAATAAAGAAGTGTTATTTACTCCTTCTTATAACACAAGAACTAGGGGGTCACCAAATGAAATTAATAGGCAGCAGATTTAAAACAAACAAAAGGAAGTACTTCTTCACACAATGCACAGTCAGCCTGTGGAACTCTTTGCCAGAGGATGTTGTGAAGGCCAAGACTATAACAGGGTTCAAAAAAGAACTGGATAAACTCATGGAGGATAGGTCCATCAATGGCTATTTGCCAGGATGGGCAGGGATGGTGTCCCTAGCCTCTGTTTGCCAGAGGCTGGGAATGGGTGACAGGGAATGGATCACTTGATGATTACCTGTTCCGTTCATTCCCTCTGGGGCACCTGGCATTGGTCGCTGTTGGAAAAAAGGCTAGATGGACATTTGGTCTGACCCAGCGTGGCCGTTCTTATGTTCTATATTCGCTTTACAACTGATCTCAGACTGGATTAACATTGGCCTCCCATCCACTTCAGCTCTGGAAAATCATACCCTACCTAGAAACTGTTGCTTTGAAGGGTGGTCTTTTCTTGTCATTAATTAGTAAGCAGGCTCTAAGAGAGCACTGATATGCAATCTCCTACCTGGTTTCCCTCATGGATTATTTAAGGTGAGTGCTTTCTCTGGCCACAATGCAATGCCACAGCTATTTTAACTTTTTTTGGTTTGTTTTTAAAGTTTTTAACTAGCCCATGTATTGGCAGAGTTGGAAAATACCACCACCACCAAAAGGAAAAAAGATCACACTATTTGGATGTTTCTCCTCAGGAAATCCTCATGGTTGTCTGGTCCTGTCAAGCAGGTAACATTTGTAAACTTTGTGCAACAGAAAATTTGTGGTTATCAGCAATTGACAGAACTGGACTGCAAGACAAGTGACTGCAAGTCATTTTCAATAACATTCAGGCAGCATCAGGAAAGAAACTAAGGCAGGAAAAGTCTGTGTCACGCCCAGATGCTAAAGCAGGAGATGCAATACATAAAAATATTTTCCCCTAAAAAACTTGCACCCATACAAACCTGGTACTTGAACTTCAGAGAAGTTAATACTAGAAGGGGAGAAAAACAGTCATGGTCCGCATAAATCAGAGATTGTTAAATGCCAGTTATTGTGTCACTAATACAGTATAGGGAAAGGTTGCCCTGTATAAAAATTATTGTTAGACAGGGCAGCTCTCAGACAGATCGGGCAATTGAAATGTATCCACTAAGGAATGCATCACATGATAATTCTGCATTTCATACCAGCACTTTTGAAGACAACTAAATCCACAAGACTAGCAGTATTCAACAGTCATTACAACTCAGTAGGGATATGAATGCTGAAGTCCATCCTTAGCATACAAAATATTAAAACAAAAATAAAAATCACACAACTGTCAATTGCTGTTCTAAGGAGAATCTGTCCTCCATCTTGGCAACATTCTTCATGCCTACTAACTGTAAGTGAATCCAACTGCTTCAGGTTAATTCATTCTGAAAACAGTACAACTGTATATGCCTCTGTCAAGACGGACATACCCAAATGCCCTAAAAATGTAGACTATAGTGGAGATCATACTGCTGTTAGCAATGACCAACTTCATAAGTCAACTGGTTCTGAACACCTAGGTGTCTCACTAAAGTGGAAGTTGAACTCCCTTTTGTCAAGGTTCCCATATTCTGCAGCAAACTGAACCTAAAATCTGAGAGAAACGTGGTGGGTGAGGTAGTATGTTTTATTGGACCAAATTCTGTTGTTGAAAGAGTTTAACAAGTGATCTTTTTCAGGACTAAAGAACTCTGTGTAAGCTCGAAAGCTTGTTTCTTTCATCAAAAGAAGTTGGTCCAATAGAAGATATTACCCCACCCACCTTGTTTCTCTCACATCCTGGGACCAAGACGGCTAATATCACTCTAAAATCTGTGGCACTCTTGTGATTGCCAAAATTTCTTCTCTTTTTTTTTTTTAATAAGGTTTTTGTTGAATGCAAGTTAAAATAATCAGTACAGTGGCTCTTATTTTTTTTTCATTAAACTCAATTTGTCCCCAGTGTCCCCAATATTAGTTGTCAATATAAACTAAAGAATGTTGTACTAACAACTCACAACTACACTGTAGAAGTCATCAAGGAAGAAGACTAAGGTTTTGGCAACTATGTATGGTGCATTTGGCACCAAGGGAGTTCATAAGAGGCAGTTTCCTTGTAATCAAATCTAGATGATCATTGTGATGAGACTAGGTGATCATAATGGTCCTTTCTAGACTTAAAAATCTAGGAGTTACTTCTCACTAGAAAGAGCTCAACCCCACCCCAAGAGCCCCACAAGGACACACGTTAATATAAGCAATCCACTATCACTGGATAAAAAGAATGACACATTTGATAACCCAGAAATAGATCCCCACGCCTCCCTAGAGATAACACGAGACATGGAAACTAATCACACCTCCACTCTGTCACCTACTCTTACTCCTTTCACATCATTTGGTTAACACACTTGTTCTCTCAGAAACTAATCACATCCTTAACACTCAAAGTACCTTTACTACAATTTTTTCCTGCACTCCAGCCCAGGAGCTCATCTTCATTCTCAACTCAACACACCTCCTGACTACCCTTCTCTTTCATTACTATAGCCTTCATCTCCATTGCCCCAGCTCCATCCTACAATCTAATTCCCCCACTTTGACCACAACACCTACTGCTGATGTTCTAATCCCTTTTCCACAATCCATGTTCCCCCAGGATCTACTCCTCCCCTCATTTTTATTATATAACCTCCACCTTATGTTTCACCCCAGCCAAAATGTATTTCCCTGTTTTCTCCACGATATATTTCCCCTCCACATGAGCAATTATACCACCCTTTCTCCATCCAGGACCTAGTTTCCTTCAATTTACTACATCTAATCCTGGCTGTACTAGATCACCTGGTTCTCCACTGATGTCAAATTCCCCCCTCTTTTTACTACAGCCACTGCCAGGACACATTCCACCCCCGCAGATTCACCCCCTTGTTTTGGAATTCTCTTTATAACTTCCCTCAGATCATTTTTAGGATTAATACCTTCCCAGTACACTCCACCCACTCCATTATGGGATTATACTTGCAATAAAGTGATTCCTCTTCAGAGACCACATCCTACTTAGAAAAACACAGCCACGAGAAGTTTATATTATCAGCACCCCAAGAGCTTTGTACCTCCCCATGACAAAATTTTGGAGGATGTAGTTTCTACTAATATGTAGAAAATATTAAAAGCTATATCCACCCCAAACATATCCTACTTAACTCCCCACCTCTGAGTTGCAAGGAACAGACCCCTGACCCCCACCCCTCAAAGGCCTACACCCCCACCTCAGAGCTGGGAAGAACTCCACCCTCACCCTTAGGCAATATTATACATCCCTCTCTCTGCTACAGATGTCAGAAGAGGTTGACACCTAACTGTCCAAGAAACAGGTAGGCCCTCCATCACCACAGGGAATGTAAATCCACCCTCTCCTCACAGATCCATCTACCCCCAAGAGAACTATGAAATGAAGTTTGCCTCTCTGTCAGATGTGTGTGTCTCAACAGAAGGAGAGATATATATGGGACAGATGTCTGATACTTACCTATTACAGATGTCCATGGTTTGCACCACTAGAGCCAAACACCCAACCCACAGGCTAATCTTGCCTGCCTCAGGTATTACATGGCCCCATGAATATCTGACTCTGCATAGTTCAAGTGTTTTTTGGTTTTATTTTATTTTATTTTTTTTTTTAAAAAGAGTACATTTCTAGCACCTATGTCTACAAAGACAGTCTTCTAAACATGAACCGAGGGCTTGTCTACACTTGAAATGCTATAGCAACACAGCTGCAGCTGGGCCACTGTGGTGCTTCAGTGTAGACACTACCTAAGGTGAAGGGAGGAGTTCCCCTGTTGGTGCAAGTAATCCACCTCCCT
This sequence comes from Dermochelys coriacea, assembly GCF_009764565.3. NCBI lineage: Eukaryota > Metazoa > Chordata > Testudines > Dermochelyidae > Dermochelys > Dermochelys coriacea. The sequence continues at coordinate 2,918,973 of NC_050080.1, forward strand.
AGGCGGTGAGAACTACGCTGACAGAAGAGTTCTTCCATCCACCTAGAACTATGTACAGCAAGGTTTGGTCACCTTAACTATGCCACTCAGGGGTGTGGATTTTTCACACCCTTGAGCAATGTAGCTGGGTCGATACAATTTTTTAGTCTAGATCAGGCCTGAGTATAAACACATGCAAAGCCGATGTGTTGTCTCCAGGTGTCTGCAAGTAGCCTGAAACAGCAACTCTAAGAGAGGTGTGAACTGCCCCCCAGCCATCTCCATGAGGTGTTGACTCTTAAGCCTGATTATGACACTTTATGGGCCACTTTTTGCAAATAATTTAGGTAGTGTTGTGAACCAAATTTGTACAATTACCATATTTATGTGCACAAATCTGGTAACTACATGTGAAAAGAGCACAACAAAAGAGAATAGGAGTAGTGTGCTCCCAGCAGTGCCCTCCACCACTTCCCACTAAAAGATGCGGATTACAACAGTAACTTTCTTGAGCCTCTCAAACCTACATCAGGTTCTAATAGGGCAAACCTCTGCATCATTGCAGAGTTCCACTGCAGCCAATGGGACTCCACATGGACACAGAGGATTGCACTACTGGACCTTGGCACAAGATCAAGGCTGAAAAGTTTTGCTAACGTATAAGGAGCATATTCCATCCTCAATCTTTGTATAAATCTCCCACTGTTCCCAGTGAAAGACTGGCTAGAAAATGTAGGTGGCCTAAACATTCTTACCCAACCGGTCCTCTTTAAAAAATAAAAATAAAACTCACATGCTTGAGCAATAGTGATAGAACTTGCTATTCCAATAAAAGTATTTTGAACCACTTTTCAGCTGGGGTGAGAAGAGCAGTGATAAGTGGAGCTTTCCTCGGGACATAAACCCCCTGCCATCCACAGAGCTGAGAAGAGACTGACAAATCACAGCTTCAGGGGCAAGAGCGCCCTCCCAATGAAGCTAAAAGAAGAAACATCCTATTTCACGTGGGGAAAGGACATACTCCCCTGGTAGCATTCGAAAGAGATGGACCCTTCCTCTTCCCACCCCTCACCGTGGTGGGGCAAGACAGATCCTCTCGGCCAGGGGAACAGTCACGCCCCGCCCCGCCCCGCCCCGCCCCGATAAGGGGAGTGGGGAGGACACCGCCTCTCCCAGGGGCATACACCTTGCCAACAGAGCTGGGATGGGGAGGGGCTCCTCTTCTCCAGGAGAATATAGACCCCCCCACTTCCACCCCCCCCCAGAGAAGCGAGAGGGGGTGGGACCCTGGGACCCTCCCTCCTCCTGGACAGAACTAAGGAGCCCCCCCCGCCCAGGGAAGAGCTGGGAAGGGGCTGGGCCCCGCTCCCCCGCACCCCCCATCCCGATCCCCTAGCGGGGCCCCCTCCTCCGTAGAGGCCGGGAAGGAGGATGAGCCCCCCCGCCGCCGCCGGGCCCCACACACAGCGGGGAGGGGCCCCCTCCTCTGCAGGGGGCGCCCCCTCCCCTCTCAGGGCTGGGGGGGCCGGACCCCTCCGCCGTGGCCCCATCCTTGCCCCCGCCATGCCTCGGGGCGGTCCCCGCCCCGCCGGGCCCCGGGAGGAGGGGTCGGGTCCGCCCCGCCCGCCGGTACCTGAAGCGACCGCCGCTCTCGCCTCCCACCCCACCGGCCTCACACAGACAATATGGCGGCGGCACAAGGCTCGGCCGCCAGCCGCAGGGACCAGAGCGAGGCTGGCCGGAATCGGAAACCCGGCCTCTCCCCAAGCTCGCGACGTGCTGCGGCGGCAGCGGAAGCTGGTAAGGCGGGGCGGGGCCACGGGGCAAGCCGAGCGCAGGCGAGGAAGGCACGCATGCGCAGTGTGAGACACTACGGCACTGCCTTCTGGGACTTGTAGTTCTCTTTCCTTCACGGGCGCCCCTCAGGAGCTGGGGCGTAGAGCGGGCTCAGCTCCTCTGTTGAGCCAGGTTTCAGAGTAGCAGCCGTGTCAGTCTGTATTCGCAAAAAGAAAAGGAGGACTTGTGGCACCTTAGAGACTAACAAATTTATTAGAGCATAAGCTTTCGTGAGCTACAGCTCACTTCATCGGATGCATCGGATGTGAGCTGTAGCTCACGAAAGCTGATGCTCTAATACATTTGTTAGTCTCTAAGGTGCCACAAGTCCTCCTTTTCTTTCTGTTGAGCCAGACTCTGGTGTCACGACTTCATGACACGGAAGTGCCAACATGGGCATCCTGACAGGGCAGTGGCGGGAAAGCATTCACCGTCGGGGATGTCATTCTGACACATGAACTCGCTGCGTCAGATCAGCATACGGTGTCGACACAGTCTGATGATGTCATAGCAACGTATGATGTCAGCACCACAAAGCATGGTGACGTCATGTCAAGCACACTACAAAGTGATATTTGCCACTTCAGAATGTTCCCATGGCACATGCAAAAGTTCCAGGTTTCAGAGTAGCAGCCGTGTTAGTCTGTATTCGCAAAAAGAAAAGGAGGACTTGTGGCACTTTAGAGACTAACAAATGTATTTGAGCATAAGCTTTCGTGAGCTACAGCTCACTTCATCGGATAAGTGAGCTGTAGCTCACGAAACCTTATGCTCAAATACATTTGTTATTCTCTAAGGTGCGACAAGTCATCCTTTTTTTTTTTTGCAAAAGTTCCAGAGTCCCATGTGATGTCACTCTGAAACCACGTTGTAGGTGAGAGATGCTGTACTGAAGCAAGGTGGGGCAGTGTTGAAATGGGAAGTCAAATGGAATGGTGCGTTGTCATTAAAAGCATCATGTCACACCCATCGTTTCTGCAGCCCAAGTGTTCTGTCAGGATGTGTCAGTGGTGAGCAAGCTAGTAACACAGAACTTGCCCTATAAAACATGACAGTCTGGTCGACAATACTGTTTATAAATTTCAGTTCTTCAGAACTACTTTTGGCTCTGGTCCTGCAAAGACTTATGCATGTGCTTAATTTTATGCACAGTGACCAAGCTCCTAACACTGCTGGCCCAGGCATAAGTCCTTGCAGAATCAGGACCTTTCCTGGTACATTTTTGTATCATCATCTTTTGCAAAGTGTGTGGAGGGGAGAGGTGTTTTTTTGTCTCTGTTCCAACTGTAAAAAACCGCAAGTGTATTGATGTCCGTCACCATGTTTTGATTTTATTTCCTCCCCCTCCCCACATTTGGATAACCTCAAAAAGCAGCTTGGATTTAAACTTTCCAATATGGCCAGGTCCTAGATCTCTAGGAGGAGAGTGTCGTCTTAAGATAGTCCTTTGTCCCAGTGCCGGAAGCTAACTCCCACACGAGTTTCCATCATGATATTGATAATTATTTTAAAGGCTTTTTCCAATTGTTTCAGTTTTTTATGTATTTATTTGTAAATTGCAAACAAGCTTTGTCTAATTTGTCACTCTTCCTGGATTTCCAGGGCTATTTGCTGCATAATTAACAGTCTCAGCAGCCAAGACTCAGAGGTAGACTTGTATATTCCACACTGGTTGATGAAACCCTTGAAAGGAATTAGGGATCTGTTTCAGTGATTGTTCATCTCTTGCCCAAATACACAGATGCTGCTGTAAAATAGGATACAGCCTTTAAGTCTCATGAGATCAGCCCAGTCATTCCCTCAGTCTCTGCCCTTGTTGGGAGAACAGGGCTCTGTGTAGAAACAGGGTGAGACATTCCGTGGGATATGGGAAGCACAGATGGTTCTTTAAAAGTTTCTTTTCAAAACTGCCATCATCTCATGGGGCCATGGCCATGAGAGAGCAAAATAGTCTGTTCACAGGTCTGCCACCAGGTGGCACGTTTGAGCTACGGTTCAGAAGCTTCAGAGTAGCAGCCGTGTTAGTCTGTATTCGCAAAAAGAAAAGGAGTACTTGTGGCACCTTAGAGACTAACAAATTTATTAGAGCATAAGCTTTCGTGAGCTACAGCTCACTTCATCGGATGCATTTGGTGGAAAAAACAGAGGAGAGATTTATATACACACACACAGAGAACATGAAACAATGGGTTTATCATACACACTGTAAGGAGAGTGATCACTTAAGATAAGCCATCAGAAGCTGTCACTAATCCAAGGTGTACATTCTTCCCAAATATTTTTTCTCTGGATGGATGTTCAGAGAGCTGTCAGGTCCCTGCTTATGCTTTTATTGCAGCACGGGGACACTCCCAAGCATTTGGGGAAAATACATGGCCCAGCGGAGTCAGCACACACTTGCGTTTCACCTCAAAAGGGGAACTGAGATTTAAAGTGAAGATTCCTATAAACACCCAAGCCCATGCATAATTTACTGATGTGAGCAGACTTATTGAAGTCAAACATGGTTTTGTGTTCGCAGGATCAGAGCCTGAATCTCCTTTTCTCATTGCAAATGCTATCATACAGCTGGCATTCTCTGCTCAGCAGGGATCCACTATGGGCATAGCAGAAGGGCTGAAAGTCAAGATAAAGGTACATTGACTCAGACTGGGGATGGGGGCAGACTTGAAGAGTAGAGGTGCTGTGGGCCTATTTGATGTAGATTGGCAGAGGAGTGAGGAAAGCAGAACTTGACGAGTGGAACTCTTGTAGGCCAGGATTGAGAGATACTGGTGCTGGTTGGGGGCTGTGACGGTTCTCGGGGTATCCTGGACTGTAAATCAGCTTTCAGAGTAGCAGCCGTGTTAGTCTGTATTCGCAAAAAGAAAAGGAGTACTTGTGGCACCTTAGAGACTAACAAATTTATTAGAGCATAAGCTTTCGTGAGCTACAGCTCACTTCATCGGATGCATCCGATGAAGTGAGCTGTAGCTCACGAAAGCTTATGCTCTAATAAATTTGTTAGTCTCTAAGGTGCCACAAGTACTCCTTTTCTTTTTGTAAATCAGCTTGTTATCCCATGATTCTAGCGAGACGTAGGCTTGCCTGTGGTGACTGAGTGTCTGCTCCCTACACCCCCAGCCTGTTAGCCACTCAAGCATTCTCCCCTGGAAAATGCAGGTTCACAAGAGGTGCACCCCAGTCCCCAAGTCCCTTTCTCCTGTGATATCCAGCCCCTGACACTGATTTCAAACAGACATCCCAGATCCTCTGCCCCTCAAGGAGCAGTGTACCCCAGTTACTAGTTTTACCTTAAATCACTGCTCCTATGTAATGCACACCACTTGTGAGCACTCATAATAAAACAAAAGTAGGTTTATTTAAGAAGGACTAGAGCTTCAACTAGAAACAAGAGAGATTGGTGGAAACAAATGGTTACAATACGAAAACCCCCCATAGAATGCGAACTAGGGCCTACATTTATGTATAGTTGCCTTTCCTATCTAATAAAGTAGGTTGCAGAGCCGGCTGGTGTCATAGGAACCAGGAACTAAACTTTGATTAAAACACCCCCATTCTGTAAGATGTTTCCTCAGTGAATGCATCCAGGATGCCTGTCTCCACACAGGGTTATGTTGAAACAGTCTTGTGTCTGTTCATAAACAGGGCGAGCTCTCTAATCTGTTGTAATGTTCCCTTTTTATCTCCAAGTGGTTTTGGCTGTTTGCAGCTGTCTCTGATGGTTTTCCACTGATAGTCTTGGGATGGAGCAAGACTGGACAACTGAGCCTTGCATTACATCACTGGCTAAACAGGAAGAGGTGACAACTCCCTCCTGCTTGAATGGGCCATCTCTGAGATATGAGGGCCCCGGTGACTAACTTGAACTCTAACTAACTATAACGCAGACTTTCCACATACTGACATTGTCCTTAAATATCACCTGTACACACACCTCGCAATGATTCTGAGTCTTGCCAATTTATGAACTTTCAGTAGCTACCTTACATGTTACTCTTTATGGATAAATGTCCTGCAAGAAGTGTGTTTGGTTGAGTGGTTGAGAGAGTTTGTCAGGACTGAGACCAGAGTTGCTTGCTAAGAACTGGGGACCCTTTGCCCAGGTGCCAGTGTGTCACAGGGGCCCAGGGCTGGAGTAACACTGCTGGATTGGCTGAGCTGTGTATGGTATGCTTGTAAAGTGCCTGGCCACACTGGGTATATCTAGACTGCACACTAAGCCTGAGTCTGTGGGAACTGGTTGAGCATCCAAGCTCGTGTTGAGCATCCACACTGCATTGTAAATCTGGGTTTATAGCTGCTGGACCAAGGTCTCACAGCCAGGCTAACTCATCCATACTGTGTTACGCTGACCTTCTGACTTGGGTCTGCTTGACCTGTGTCCACACTGCAAAATGACAGGGCTTCGACCGGAGCTCAGCAGGACTCAAGCTCTGACCCACTCCCTAGAATGGTCCTAGGACCAGAGTCCTGAATGTTTGCAGACCTGAGTCAGACTGATTTGTGTGCAAACAGAAGCGGCCCTTGGATTCAAACCCGAGACGGAGCCTGGGCTTAGTCTGCGGTGTAGACACACTTTCTGGGTATGGCTGCATCCACCATGACCAGCGCTGCTCAGAAGGAGCCCAGAATAGGGCTTGTGGGGCTGAGCTGCAGAGGCAGAGCTGTGTGGGCTTTCACAGAGCCCACCTGCTGCCTCCACCCCTTGCAATCAGCTTCCGGTTTGCTGGACCAAGTTCAGTAGCGGCAGCACTGAAGGAGAAGGAAAAGCTGTGACCGACTCTGCAGCTGCTCCTGTTGTTCTCTTTTCTCACAAACCATAATTTCCAGACGTGCCTTGTATGAAATGACTAGGTGGCAAGGATGCGAGCTCTGGCCTTCTCCTGTGGGTGCAGTGCTGCTTCCTCTCAAGGAAAGCCCATTGAGACCTTGTTTCACTCTGTTCCCATTCCCACCCAGCCTGCCTCCGGAGCCTGGGCTAACCTTCACTGCTCTGCCTCTAAAGCACCATGGGAATGCTGCAAAAGTGCAGGTTTCCTGGAGTGATTCGTGTCCGTAAGGGACATATTCTGGCCATGAATTCAGGCAACTGGCTCCAGCAGGGGACCTGCCCTATGGCAGAAGCAGTATTGGGGCACTGTGGGAATAGGGGAAATGCAATCGGGAAGCCAGGGAATTATGTGGACAAGGACCATGGGCTCAGTCCTGGACGTGTCAGAAATCTTGGGGGTTTATGCAGGACTTAATTTGTAATGAGAGAAGGGCCGGGGCTCAAGCAATTTTTTTTACATTCAGAACTGATGCAGCAAGCCCAGAGGTGCTGGGGCTATGAACTGCCAAGCCCAAAGGTGCTGGGGCTGTGAACTGCCAAGCCCAGAGGTGCCGGGGCTCAGCCCTGACAAGCCCTGGCACAAATTAAACACTGGGTTTATGTCTGTACACTGGAAATGTCCTGCAAAATCCTGAGCCTGCTTCCCACCATGGAGCTAAACAAAGCTCCACCTAGGGAGGTGGTGGAATCTTCTTCCTTTGAGGTTTTTAAGGCCCGGTTTGACAAAGCCCTGGCTGGGATGAGTTAGTTGGGGTTGGTTCTGCTTTGAGCAGGGGGTTGGACTAGGTGACCTCCTGAGGTTCCTTCCAAACCTGATATTCTATGATTCTATGAAAGCCAGATAAGCCAGCCTGGCTGGCCATGGAAGCGGTTAGAAAAGGCCAGGTGAGAAAGGCTGTCTCAGCAGGGAAGGGGAGCTGTGTTTTCTGCATCAGTTACCAGCTCCAGATTGCCCTGGATGGAACTTGAATGAAACACATGGGTTAAGGAGGCAGGTAAGACACGGTCAATAATGGGGTAAGAATCCAGAAACAACACTTCCTGGGTAGTGCAAAGAGGGTCACTCCGCAGTATGACGAGACCCTCTTACACAGAGACCTGAAGATATTACTGGATAATGTTCACTAGCCAAAGTTCCCGGCTGCAAGGCTTATGGCTTTGTCTTTGATCTTCATATGCTGATGGTTTGTAAACCTGCCAGAACTTCCTAAATAAGTAAGTAGATACATCCATAATGGGGTAAATCTTTCTCAAAGGGGGAGTAAACAGTTTCCTCCCCCTCACCAAACTCCAGGCCTTGGATCGAGATACTTGGCAAAGGGCAGGGGAGATGGGAGAGAGAGAGCCCTCTGAATTCCAGTGGAATAGTTTCATTGGGTTTCTACTGGTTCCAGTTGGCCAGCTAGGAACAGAACCATGGGTCTGTTGGTTGGCTGGATACTGGTTCCTCAGTTGGAACCAACAGAAACCAGTAGAAACCAAGTAGATTAACTGCAGGATTCTTGTGGTGTCTACTGGAATTTGAACTATGTGGGGAGGGGACCAAAGGAGGAAGGGAAAGAGACAACATCCCTGTTGATGGGAGGACAGTGGCTGTGCGGGAATGATTTTCTGGCAATGCTTCCAGACAGCATCTGATTTCCCAGAATATTCCCAAGGGGAATCTGGGGCCCCCTCACTCACCTGACCAGATTTCAGACCCAGGCCACCTGCTACCAGTAAACTCAACCTTCATCCTTTTTACCCTTCTCTCCCTACTCCTACGGATTAACCTGAATCAGCAGCAGTACCATGCCCTGCAGAGACAGCTTTGTCCCTGGACCTCAGCAGCTGTGAAGAAGACTGAATCTCATGCCCTTTTCCAGAGGCTCTTGCAAATCCACTCCTCCTTGCATGTGGCCCTGGGACTTTGCCCTGTGCTATCTCCTCAGAATCTCTCTTGAGACCTGATTTGGGAGTTAAATTACTCTCTGAGCTTTCGCAAAAAGAAAAGGAGTACTTGTGGCACCTTAGAGACTAACAAATTTATTAGAGCATAAGCTTTCGTGAGCTACAGCTCACTTCATCGGATGCATTGAATGCATCCGATGAAGTGAGCTGTAGCTCACGAAAGCTTATGCTCTAATAAATTTGTTAGTCTCTAAGGTGCCACAAGTACTCCTTTTCTTTTTGCGAATACAGACTAACACGGCTGCTACTCTGAAACCTCTCTGAGCTTTGGCATGTTAAAATCATTGTGATGGAAACACATGAGCAGTGCCTCTTTCTGTAGCGTCAGACTGGGGTGCAGTCTCAGCACAGGGTGTAGGAGATCCCAAGTGTTAGACCCAATACTGTTCAGGCTCATCTGATTCCTCCAGGGCCCCCTGGGATTGGATTATCCTTGGCATTGCCCAGTGTCTGCATTCTCTCTGCCTCCAGCCGCAGGCCTTTGATCCCCCAGTAATACCTATTACCACGACTGCCCTCTCAACTTCTCCTTAGCAAACCTCACGCAGCAAGCCCTTTTGTGACCTTTACAAACTATTTTTTGAGTTTGTGAACCTTTATTTCCTGTAGACTCCTAGACTTTAAGGCCAGAAGGGACCATTTTGATAATCTAGTCTGACGTCCGGTGCAGTGCAGGCCACAGACCTTCACTTACAACTTCTGTAATAGACCCCTGACCTCTGGCTGAGTCACTGAAGGCCTCAAATCATGATTTAAAGACTTCAAGTTACAGAGATTCCACCATTTACACTAGTTTAAACCTGCAAGTAGCCTGTGCCCCATGCTGCAGAAGACGACGAAAACCTCCCAGGGTCTCTGTCAATCTGACCTGGGGAAAATTCCTTCCCAACCCAAAATATGGCCCTCAGTTGGACCCTGAGCATGTGGGCAAGATTCCCCCGGCAGACACCTGGGAAAGAATTCTCTGTAGTAACTCAGAGCCCTCCCCACCTAGTGTCCCATCACTGGCTGTTGGCGATATTTGCTGCTAGCTGTTGCAGAGTAGCTATATGCCATTGTAGGCAGACTTATCACACCACACCTCCATAAATGTATCAATTTAAGCTCCATCGTTCCCCCTCCCCCTGCCCTTCAACACTGATTCAGCTTGGGAAAGAAAGTTATCAACCAATTGGCTGTCAGGTCCAGCTGTGAGGGTTTCTGGAGGAATTCAAATGGAACTGGACTTGGGTTGCAATGTCCTTCCTCTTCAATAACCACCCCCCCAACCCCCTCTGGGTACAGTGCAAGGTGGCTTATGCTGTGTGGCGGGTTTCTTAGGCAAGGGCGGGGACACAGCATGTTTAGTGGTCAGTGCGAGCTTGCCCTTCTGAAATAGGGCACTGTCTGTCCATAACAAGCTGATCCATGCACACCCCAGGGCTCAGTAGCCACGAGGAGCATGGGGCGAGTTTTCAAATGCACTCACTGCTCGCCTAACTCTACTCCCATTGACCACCAGCATGCGTGCGAGTGTCCAGTGGATGGAGGCTCTGCAGGAAAAGGCAGCGCTGTTTGCCCAGCCTTCTTCTGAAGCTGCCCCTGCGATACCAGCCAGAAGAGGCCCCTGGAGCTGCAGAGCAGATGGAATTCTCCTGGCCCTGATGCTGGGTGAAGGCACGCTTGGTTTATTTAGCATGCTGTTCCTCTCTGCAAGGCAGATTGGTTCATGGGGACCAAGTGCCACAGGATACTGGCAGGGAGATACAAGCCTTCCACTGCTAGGCCACTGGTTTCCATCTGGCTCAAGATGCTGGTAACCAAAACCTGTGGCCATCTGGAGGCTGTTCAGCAGCCTGTGTGCAATGAGTGGGTGTCTGCCTGGCCAGTTTCAAGCAGGCACAAGTCCCCATAACACCCACCATTCTGGGTCCTCAGTGGGAAGAACATGAGCCTCTGCCCCTTGCGCTGAAGAGACAACAGCTTTGGCTGGGAGCTGGAGCAGACTCTTATCCTCTGTGGACCAGCCAAGAGCAGATGTGTAACACACTGCAAGTGGTTCACATCCACACCAGTTGGGTTTGGCTGGCTCCTTGTTGGCAGCCTCAGCAGAGAGGCCAAAGACCGAACAGGCCACAACTGAACTCCCCTCTCCCCTTCCCAGGGTTGAGTCACTCTGAAGGGGCAGGGTGGCCAGCAGCCCCACTATTCCTCCACTCCTTCACATGTCCAGAAGTGGGTGACCCACTCCTTCAGCTTCGTAGCCTCCTCCACTGCCTTTGTGCATGGAGCCCCCCGTTCCCCACAGAACTGAAGTTATGTTGCTGGGTCTCTGCAGAATTCTTGCACGGTCTAGCAGACAGGCAGGAGCCAGGCCAGCGGCCCCTGCAAACTGCCGCGCTTGAGGCTCCACCAAACCTTGGCCCAGCCCTGGAACTACCTCATGGAAACCCTGCTGCACTTCACCCTGTTTTCCCACTTGTGTGGGAGCCTCACCCACAGGAGGAGCTGGGAGAGCTTCTGCTTTCCCTGCTTGCCTGGACTCTCCCAGCCCCTCACCCGGGGTCATTCCCATTAGGTAAAGGAGCAGATCGTCTTGGCTTGGGTATGTCCCTGTTTTGCTTTCCTTGTATTGTATGGACCTGGGTCATCGAGGAAACCTTACAGGTCCTTCTGCTGCCCAGTGGTCACTGGGGAAGCCCAGCCCCCTTCCCCCCATTGTCAGAGTGCTGGCCGAAGCCTCGCTCCTGACTCCGGCAGCTAAAAATAACTCTTTGTCAGGCGATTGTTCCAACACCTAAGCTGCAGCATTGACGTGGGGGCTAGGGTGGGACAGAGACAGAGACAGGGTAGGTGGAGATGAAAGGGGCTGAGGAGCCCTCTGGGAATTGCTACAAAACATTCAGCACTGATAACAGCTCAGCGGCTTGTCAGTATCGGACTCTGAGATGGTTAAATAGTGAGAAGGGCATGTCAGAGCCCCCTCCACTTTGTCTCTCCTCCCCCCAGCGCTGTCCCACTCCGCACTTTCAGCTCTCCCTTCCATTGTCCTCCACCCCCACTCCTGTCTGCCTCTGACCCAAGTCTGCCTCCTTGCACGTAGTCCCAACACCATTTCTCTGGTTGGTTGCAGCATGGAGCTCGTGCCGCATGGCCGACATGGGGGAGAAGGGGAATGAGTCTCTGTCTCTCTGCTTCGCCTGTTAAAGTAGCTGCAAAGCTCTGGCCCCTTTGTTTCCTCTCCATGCGCCTGGCACACTGTTCTGTGAGTTGGGTTGGAACCAAGCCCCTGGATCTGAACCCCACTGAACTTCATCTGGGAGATGGAGAGTGTTGGAATCCAAAGCTGGATCCAGATCCAGATTTCACCACTGGTCTGAACCCAACCCCGGAACTTAGCCCTGGGTCCAAGCTTAGCAGGTCAGGCCCCTCTGTGATGGAGTGCAGAACTTGGGGCTTCTTGCCATGCCCTGCTTCTCTGCTGATCCTTCTTGACTATTGACTGCCGATGGCTCCCTGGGGCTGGAGGGGGTTAGGCTTTCTTAAGGAAGTCTGGAACTGATTCCCCCAGGCTGAGTTTTGGACAGATTTAATCCCTACACCCCGGAGAGGTGTTACTGATCTCCATGACACACTCAGTCAAGCTGCCTTCCACTCCCACTCATACACACATGCAGAAATAAATGGGGGAGCGGTAGATCTTTCATCAGCCAGCCTGTTGCTCCTGCTGGGAGGGCTTGAGCTTTCACTGGCATGGTCCTGGGGGGGGGAAGGGTCCAATGTCTAATCCACTCTTTTAAACTCAATCTGTGGGACCGAATGGGCTCTGCAGGGAGGCTCAGGAGAATCCAGCTCAGATTGTGCAGGAGCCGATTTCTATGTCTAGTCTGCCAGGTGCCCAGTGTAGCAACAAGGGCTGGATTCAGGCTATCTTGGGGGCCATCTTCTAAAATAAACAAACCCTGGCTTGAGCCCCAACCCCAAGCCGGGCTCCCACTTCTAACTCCAGGAAATTAGAATAAATAAATAAACCTGCCCTGATCCCCTTTGCAGCAGGTGCTTCCCCTCCTGCCAGCACCCCGAATCCTTGAGAACACAAGGACCTTGTTATTTAGGGAAGAGGGAAAATATAGAGACATATAAACTCTCTCTGCCGAATGACATAGAAGAAAATGAGCCTTGCAAATCCAGGCATCCAGAGTTTGATCAGCTCTACCATTCTGAAGAGTAACTGTCTGATTTAGTGAGGTCTAGAATGCTTAATCTTGCCACAAAACCCCTAATCTTAAAATCCTCACTCAGTGGTCCAGCAGGAGTCATTGGTCGTCAAGGGCAGGTCTTCTCCACCTGTCTGCGCCAGTCCAGAGAGAACACTCTGCAAGGTCCTGCTCCCATATACAGTTTCCCGGTCCAGTTCTGATATCACCTCTGCTGCCAGTAGCCTGGAAGGTGGGAGCGTGGTGTAACCAGCTCCAAACTGCTGCCAGATCCAATCCAGTCCAGTCAATGCTATTTGCTCCACATTGGGTGCAAAACATCCAAAATGGGAAACCCAGATGTTGCCCACAATCCCTGCTCCTTGGGTAGCATTCCTGATCTCTAAGGGAAAGCCCTTCTCCCTCCTAGCTGGGTTTTGTTACCAAACCAAAGTTCACTCCCATAACTTAGGGTGACCCACTGAGCCACTCAGGATATTTTTGCACAATTCCTGTTCCTGTTCAAGAGTCCAGCCGTCATCATCATCATCATCTAGCGTTACTTTTACAATCAGAACATAAACAGATTCCAACTAAAGCAACAAAACTCAGTAGATTAAATTATGGTTAAACAACATTATAATTAGGGCCCTACCAAATTCACGGCCATGAAAAATGCATCATGGACCATGAAATCTGGTCTCCTCCATGAAATCTTGTCTTTTGTGTGCTTTTACCCTGGACTGTATAGATTTCATGGGGGAGACCAGTGTCTCCCAAACTGGGGGTCCTGACTCAAAAGGAGGCTGCAGGGGGGTCACAAGGTTATTGTAGGGGGCTCGCAATATTGCCACCCTTACTTCTGTGCTGCTGCCTTCAGAGCTGCATGGCCAGAGAGTGGCAGCTGCTAGCCGGGTGGCCAGCTCTGAAGGCAGCGGTGCAGAAAAAATGTGGTGATACCGAACCAGGCCACCCTTACTTCTGGGCTGCAGCTGGCGGTGGCTCTGCCTTCAGAGCTGGGCTCCTGGCCAGCAGCCGCTGCTCTCTGGCTGCCAGCTCTGAAGGCAGCAGCACAGAAGTAAGGGTGGCAATACTGCGAGCCCCCTCCAATAACCTTGCGATCCCCCCAACTACCGCCTTTGGGTCGGGACCTCTATAATTACAACACTGTGACATTTCAGATTTAAATATCTAAAATAATGAAATGTATGGTTTTTTAAATCCTTTGACTGTGAAATTGACCAAAATGGACTGTGAATTTGGTAGGGCCCTAATTATAATTAATGTAAATGAAGATGGCCAGACTTGCCTTTTCCCCAGAATTCCATCCCTGAAAAGTCTTCTGGCCCCAGGATCTATACAAGAGACACACCTATTCCCAGCCTGCAATGGCTGGGAAGGGAATCCCTTTGCATGGGCTGGAACTCTGGGTCTGGGCACCATGGCTGGCCTGCTCGCTTGCTGAGTATTGTGAGAGACCCTGCAAGTTCTAGCATCCCAAGTCTTCGTTCCAGTGCAATGTCCCAAACCCTGCCACACCCACACCGCGTTAGCTGTGAGCTCTACTGACAGCTCTGGTCTGGGAATGCACCAGACATGCTCTGTCCTCATCAGCTCAGGGGCATAGCAGCCCTGGTGACAGAGACTGTGTTGTGGTAGTCATGCATAGTGGTTACAGCAGGAGTCAGTAGCCTAGGCTCAGAGTCGAAGTCAGGAATTGGAGCCACAGGTCAGGGCCAGGTTATCTGAAGTTTGGCAAGGCAGGAGCAGGGCTTGGCCAAAGGCAGGAGTAAGGGAGGAGCAGAATTAGAACACGGCAGCAGCAAGGCTGGGAACAGCAGGTGCAGGAGCTGTCACGGTCATGGGCAAATACTTTGAGCAGCCACCAAACTGCTGCTGCTGGGCTTAAAAGCTGTTCTCTGGACTCTTCCCATCAGTCAGGCAGTGCAGCCAACCACAGGACAGCAGTGCTCATTAGGGTGCTTGGAGACAGGCTCTGCTGCAGGCCCTGATTCCTAACACCTGGTGTGGGAATGCTCCGGACGTGCCCTGCCCTTGCACACTTGGGGACATTGCAGCCCTGGTGTGGGAATGCACCGGACGTGCCCTGCCCCTGCACACTTGGGGACATTGCAGCCCTGGTGTGGGAATGCAACGGACATGCCCTGCCTTTTGCATGCTCAGGGAGGTTGCATTGCTCTAGCTCAGAGCTGAGGTGGGTCAGATGCCCTTTCTGTGAATCATCTGCTAATGTCTGTCTCCCACCCAGCTGTGTATGCAATCCACAGGCTACAACCATTGGCTCTGGTTCACCCAGGAACATTCCTGTCCAGGCGTTCTGGACAGGTTCTTTGGAAATGCTGAGTCTTTCTCAGTGGACTCTCTGGGCTGCACCCCAGCAGAAAAAAACAGACTGGAATTCCTGAAGTGTTCAGACCAGGATGCTGAGCTCCAAAGAGGCAGGCCAGAGATTGCAGAGGGAAGGTCATAGGGAAGTCCGAATCCAGGCCTTGTGAATCCCACCAGTAAAGTACAGAGGGAACCAGAAGCCCACGGTGGTGTGGGCGAGAAAGGGAGCCCCCCACCCTTTGCACATCCAGCTGCACCCCACGATAATGGCTGGAGTTCCCTGCAGTTCTCTGGCCTAGAGCACAAGTGTGGCAACAGGTGACCTAGTGCAATCGAGAAGGGAATTGGATGGGGCAAATGAATGAAAAGCTGCAGAGCAGAGGGGGCTGTCCCTGGGGTCCGGGCCAGGCTGACGTGGCAATCCCAACAGATGGGTTGACGTCAGCTCCAGTAAATAAGGGAAGCCAGTTCCCTGCACTTTTCCATGTGTTTCTTTAAGTTCAGGGGAGTGCCACCCTAAGCCCTTTGCTGCAGAAGGAGGTTTGAGGGCAACAGGGCGCTCCAGTCAAGATGGACCCACCTTCTACCCCCTGTGCTCTTGTGTGCAGAGCTGTTGCCAGCCGGCATGGCAGCCAGACTGTAAAACTGGGGCTGGCTGTGGATAACCAATAACAACAACCAGGAATTGCTTCAGGGCATCAGCTGGTCAGCATGGGGGTCAGGAAGGAACCTTTCCTTCACAGCCGCATGTGCAGCATTGCTCACTAGCTATGTCCCTGGGGGAGTCTGTTTTCTTACACCATCCCCTGCAGCAGCATGTATCGGTCAGTGCTGGAGGCAGGACGCTGGAGTTGATGAGCCACCTGTAGGATCCAAAAAGAAAAGGAGTACTTGTGGCACCTTAGAGACTAACAAATTTATTAGAGCATGCTCGGGGGTCTCTAAGGTGCCACAAGTACTCCTTTTCTTTTTGTGAATACAGACTAACACGGCTGCTACTCTGAAACCTGTAGGATCCAGTATAACTATCTCCAGTTTACACTCCTGGGGTCAGTCTCCTTCGCTGAACTCAGTGGAGCAACATTGATGTACGCCAGCCGGGGCTGGGGCCTGAAGGAGCATGGGAAATTTACCACCTGCATATCCCAGCTTGCTGCATATCCCTGGGCTGCCAGAGAATGATCACACAGGCAGGGAAAGGGTTAAGGTGCAGGACCCCTCCCCCCATTTCCTCCCACCTCCACTTTCACATGAGCTTTCCCCAAGCAAAGGGCTATTCGGCCTCTAGCAGGACTTGTTCATAACCGTAGATCCTGGGGCCCAGACTCTGGCCAGTTCTGGAGCTGACTCTGGAATCCCCTTTCTAGGCTGACACTCCGGGGAGAGAGCCTGGGTTGTGGAGAGCTCGGGGAAGGATTGCAGCCTCCTCTCCTTGTTTTTTTTGTTCTGCACTGAGGTTTGTTGCTGTTTGGAATAAGTGCAGCTCAGGTGACCTTCAGGCAGGGCTTGAGTGGCCCCAGGGGTCCCTCCTGGACAGCCCGGGAAGGAACAGGGCCAGGAATGTCTCTAATTGCCTTGAGGGGTTTTTTTTCTTCAATTTACTGACTGCTAAATACAAATATTACAACTTCCCCTCCTCAGGGCTGGTTTACGCAGGCAGCCCCCGGCCGGGCATTGTCTTATTGTTTTCAGAGGGAAGCTCCATTTGGAAATTAACCTGCTTTTCACCCCGCGCAGTAAGTTTCACACCCTGTCCCTACTGGGGATTAAAGGAGAGAGATGAAGGAAATAAGAGGGAGGCAAATATCAGGAGGGAAAGAGGGGCCAGCGAGAAGGAGTGAGAGATAAAGGGGTCTGGGAAGCAGAGTGGCTGTGACTGTGGGATGCAGAATACAGATCTACTCAAAATATACAGAGTCATTCATAGAGACAGTATAGACACATAGTCGGTGCACTGTACATGCACTCACAAAGGCTTAGAAAAAAACCAGACTTTAATTTCCCCATCTTTAAAACAATAATAATAATTTACACCTACACCCCAATGCAAAGCATTTTAGGATCCTTAGATGAAAAGCCCTTTCTCAGTGCAAAAAATGTAGAGATACAAAGAAATATAGGACCGGCCTGGCCAGGAACTGTGCGTGTGGATGGGAGAGATCAAACCTTCCATGTGCCAGGTCTAAATGTGGGACATGATATGAGATAAATACTCACAATGAAGGAAACCAGGCCAAGAAACCCACTTCAGCGAGTTTGTCCCATTAAGAGAATTTATTCCATAGGTTCTATAGGTTCAGTTTCAGGATTAATTTTTCTGTGGTAAATTACAGAGTAATGCGATAGCACCACAGCTTTTGGGGCTAAAATTACATTTGGGTGATAGAGGAGTTACAGTGTTGGGGAGGGGCAAGGGGGGCATAAAAGATGGAAGGGAAAATGGGGTGATGCCAGAGAGAGAGCGAGATGGATAGAGCACATTGGTGAGAATTGCAAGAGTTGCCAGGGTGAATGCACCAGAAATATTAAAACCGGTCTTTTCCTGTCACTGCAGCATTCCATCATCCGCCCTAAGCCTGCTGGGGAAGGGACAGCACAGGCTTGTTTTCCTTTGCAGGGAGCCAGGAGCGGGACACATGAAGTGGCGATCAGAGAGAAAGGTGATGTGAAGGGGCTGTGGGCCAGAATGGAGCCTGGAGTGGGGTGGTGAAGATGGGGCACGTGATATAACAGACAAGGGAGAGTGTGAGGTCATTGATCTACTTAGAGGTCTCAAACGCCACTTAAAAACACCCGTCCAAGGCTCCAGGCACTTATGACATCGATTGGAGCCACCAATCACCTTAACGACCAAAGGCGCCACAGCCAGACTGCTCCCGCCCACACAGACCCAGCCTAGAGGCCAGGGGCACAAGGGAGCACTGGCGAAGGGGACTTCATTGAGGGTAAAGAGATGGCACTGGCTGCGCTGGTAGGAGACTGGCAAGGAATGGAGATCAGGGCCCAGCAAAGCCACACTCAGGGCATGAGGAGGGGAGACAGGGCCCTTCTAACCTGGAGAGCAGAGAGCTGTAACGCCCTCTGCTTGGGGCTGCAGCTTAGATCTGCGGAGAGGGCAGTTAGTGCAAATGGCAGCGGATCCCTCCCACTCCAAGTGGAGTCTCCTGCTATGGGCCCATGAGGCTGGGGCTCCCTGATTTGCACTGGCTGCCTGTGGGCTTTTTGCAGAGGCTGATTTTCCCAGGGTCAGAGCAGGAGTTAAGATTAAAGTCGAACCCCATGAGGCAGATTCAGCTGGTGTGATGAATGCAGTCCCTTGATGAGTTAAACCTACCTGAAGAAGAGACTGGCTGTGGCTGATCTCCTGCTAGATGGATTCTTGGCTTGCTGCCTAGGAAAACGTGAAATTGTAACCCTTCTGGCTTTTATTTCTGGACGACTCCCAGACAGTACTCTGCACTTATCAGCGGCCTTGGTGTGGGGCAGGGCGGGGGCTGGGGGGTGTCCTTGCAGTGTCACTCTGCCTTCAGCTTGTAAACTGGGCTTTTGTCCCTCTGCACTTTGGGATGGGTTGTGACTCCACGATGGGCTGTGACTCTGGGGTGATCTGGAGCGAGCTGTGACTCTGGGATGGGCTGTGACTCTGGGGTGATCTGTGGCGGGTTGTGAATCCAGGGCAGGCTGTGACTCTGGGGTGATCTGGAGCGAGTTGTGACTCTGGGACGGGCTGTTACTCTGGGGTGATCTGGAGCGGGTTGTGACTCCAGGACAGGCTGTGACTCTGGGGTGATCTGGAGCGAGTTGTGACTCTGGGATGGGCTGTGACTCTGGGGTGATCTGGAGCGAGTTGTGACTCTGGGATGGGCTGTGACTCTTGGCTAATCAGCACTTTGCAGAATTAGTAAACCAAGGCATAGGGTGTTCACACAAGAAAAAGGACATATCTGGATACATTTTCCATATACCTAGTGATTGCAGAACCGCTGCTCTGATAAGTGACCTCATGGTATGTTCTGTTTGTTCATTATCACAGACCCATGCTCTGACAAGAAGCCAAGGGACAACAGGGACTAGGAAACAGCAGCCAGGTGTTGAAACAAAGGGCATCTTGTAAATCAGTCTAGTGTCATAGGCCTGAACCTCCTTTCACTTACCCTGATTATATCCAAGACTCCTGATTTGCACCATTGTAAGTGAGCACAGAATCAGGCCCCGGGTCTTCAGTTCGCAGACAGAGGCGGCACAAATTCAAGGGTCTGGTTCAACACCCACAGTCTTGGGTTTTGCGTTTGCAGAGTTGCTCATCCAGATCAGATTTAGTCACTTCCTCCTGCTCTGGAGCCCTGTCTCTTCCCCCCCCCCCCCCCGCCCCGCCCCCATAACACCGAGTTTCGCTTTGACTCCGGTCCCCGTGTTCCAGGCACTCTCCCCCTCTGAGCGATCACGTCACAGTCTGGGGCTCGGTTTCTGCACTGACTCCCCACATGGCACCAGGTTGAACTCGTCCTTGGAGTTCTGGCCCCCACGACAATGACGTGGCACTAGGACGAGTTGGGCCCAAAGGGACTGCAGCACATGGCAGTGGAGAACCCAGCCCACGCCATGTTTGTTTCCCCCTGTTTGTTGGGTCAACGCTGAGTCCAGCATCAATCACTGTATCTTTGCCACACTGTGCTGCCCTCCTGAGGGGCAGCCCAGCCGAGAACCTCCCGCCAAGCCCAATAGGTTGAGCAGACCTCTGTTGTGCTGCTGGACCCTGGTGTGACCTGCTTGGCTATCGTCCCCCTTATGTTCATGCAGCGCTTACCCACCATTCTCCCTGCTGGAACAAACCCCTCTGCATATCATCCCGGCTTCCTTTGGCGCCCATGGCACACACAGTGTAACGGGATTTGACAGAGCCATGGCCCCTGGGGGGAAAAGACAACGCCCCAGCCCCTCTGCATTCCAGAATTTTTGGCCCTTCAGGGTTAAAATCTCAGAAACTCTGAAGTATTTGGGAGGGGAGTCGAGAGGGAAAAGAGAAGCGCTATAAAAAGAATGCTTAAAAACACAAGTTACAGGGGGAAAAAAAAACAGAGGAGCAAAGTGCAGCTGCAGTTCGGGTTCCAGTTCCCAGGTGATGTCAGGCTTGGAGCCCATCCAGCCTCAGCCCCTCAGAGACGGTCTTTGTGGGTTCAGCACTGAGTGTTTTTCCTTCCTGAGACTCGGGGACACCTTCCTGTCTCAGAGAAAGCAGCCAGGAGCCATTCCAAGGGTGTCCGAGATCGGGAAGAGGGCAAGGGAGAGCGAGGGCAAGGGAGAGCGAGGGCGAGATAGGCAGGCAGAGAGAGCAGCATCTCCAGGCAGCACCGAGCTGGGATGAAAAGACCACGCCCGGGGTTTGGGAGGAAGAGAGTATTATGGGCCTCCACAGAAAGCATGCTCGGCCAGATCCCCTTTCCACTGCAAACCAGCGTGGGCCTGGTTTAACCCCTTCCCTGCTGGACTCCCCTGCAACAGTGGAATGTTGCAGTCTTGTGCTTGCCATGTTAGCAGCACTGGGACGGGCGTGTGCCCAGTTCATGCTCCCAGCCTTGGAGTGCACCAGGAGCCAGGCACTAGTAATACTAGTGCTGTTGGGATCCACACTCCCAGCGCTGGAGCCAGCGAGCAGTAAAGCAGCAACACCCCTAGCCCGGGCTGCGTAGTAGCAAATCCAGCAGCACAACTGGGCTGGAGGATCCCAGACTACAGTCAGTAGCTGTGACTCCTCTAGGAAGCTGCGATACCAGCTCTGGGCTTGGCCATGAGCTGCCGGCCTCAGTCCTTCCAAGGAAAATGATATCTTCCTTTAACTGTCTAGCTATGGCTGTTTAGAGAACACAAGCCCCCCGCCTCCCTAGCCCCCCAATAAACCCAAGGTCGGGGATTCTGTGTCCCAGAAATGTTTAGAGAATCTCACGGCTGTTTATTGGGGTCTGGTACAGATTAGATACGCTGAGAACAAGCCTCTCCCCACCCACCCTGTCCCTGGCAGGGACTTGCTCTCACAGCTGTGCCGGGCTGTCACTACATAAATCAAATCCTGGGGGAAGGGAGCTGGGAGGGAGACGTCTCTAGAGAGCAGGCAGCCAGGAGGGTGCTGCCTCTGGACCAGTCCAAGCTCCCCCCTTTCTCTGTCTCTAGGAGATGGAAGCAGGGAGGAGGGGGATGCTGCTGTTTCGCCTGCTCTCCCTGGCATTGCACCTCAGGTGGGCTTCGAGGTGGCAAAAGTGCAGCTGCATTTACAGAGGTTATTGGGGAGGGAAAATGCATGAGCCAAAGTGAGTGAAACATCGGCATGGCAGGACTATGTGTATGAACTGGGGGGTCTCCCCAACCCCCCGCCCCTTGGGGGTGTGTACAGGGAGGAAATGCCTTCCTCATCCCAATGGTGAAAGAAAGGGATCTGGCCATTCTAAGGTGAATGGGGCTCAGTGTCTGGGGCCTTCCTCACACTGTTTTGCCTGTGGACCCTTGAGGAACTGCTGTCTCCTGGCATCTCCTTAGCTCCAGCTCTCGTCGATCATCCCCAGTGACTCTGAGCCAGCTGACCAGCTCCTGCATCTGTCCGACTGGAGAGACCTTGCATCTCTCTTGCTGGGGACTGAGCTGGGCTGGAGGATCCCAGAGGTCAGAGCTGTCCCTGGTGTGGGAACCCTTGAAGTGTCTGTTCTATAAAAGGGAATCCTGTGTGCTTGGGAAGTGACTCCCAGGCTGCCCTACTCCACAGCTGTGTCCGACAGCAAATGAGTCATGAGCTCACTGGACTCAGTGAGTTACCCCTGTATCTTCGTACCTTTCCCATGATCCTCCTTCCTCCCGCACTCTGGCAGTGCTGAGCCGGGGCCATCAGCTATAACCAAAGCCCATGTGACATGATGATTCATGGCAGCACATAGAACGACTGCTGTATACCAGGGTTTCTGCATTACCACAGCCAGCTGTGGTTCTCAGCAGACACACACTGCTGACCAGACCAGTTTGGGCCAGTAAGGCACCAGATCAAGACCTCCAGAGCAGAAGCAAAAGGCCCCTGGGGAAAGCACAATCAGTCTGCTGTCAACCCCGTCAACGGAGAGACTCCCAGCCCTCCACCTCTGACTGGAGCTGTGTGTCCTGAGCATAACTGAGGGGGGAAAAATGAAAAAAGAGCTACCAAATGATCAAAAAAATAACTTTATTTTCAAACCTGCTGAATATGAAAAAAAAAAAATAGTGACCATGGAGACCTGCAATAATCTTAACTCTCATAAAGCTCTGTATCGAAACTAACCATTGAACAATATTTTACACTCTTGCCCTTGCCCGCTCCTCTGTCCTGCACCCACTGGGCCAACATCCCCTTCCAGGGGTCAGTGAGCCCTGCTGCCCCCGGGCTCCTGCTGGCCGCGAGGGACAGGCACAGTGGATGGCAGAGGAGTGGTCACTCTCTCTCTCTTTCTTATTTGCATCTAGAGCATCGTCCTGCCTTCCAGTCCAAGTCGGTGCAGCCCCAGCCCCCTGTGTCTCCGTGTAGTCCTTTGAGTGTGGGCTCATTTCACACAGGCTTTCCTTTCCTTGAGCTCCAGGGTTCCCAGGCTCCTTCCCCCACCCTGATCTGGAATATCAAGCTCATGTGTTCTGGGGTTCGGCCACCTGGCCTGGCTCCTCAGGCAGATGCTCCCACAGCTCGGGCTCATCTCCGCGGCACCCGCATTGGGTTCACCCCTCGCGCCTTCAGGCAGTTGCCTGCAAGCTCCCTCCGGCTGCCCTGCAAGAAAGGAAGGGGAAAGCTGGAGACACGATGCCCACACTGCATTCCTGTGCCCCCAGACAGCTGGACTGTGCTCTGAGCCACTGTTCTAGCAGGAGGCAGAGAAAAGCCCAGAGACGGTTGCAACTTGGGGTGGGGGTTAGAAACACTCAGGGAAACAGGAAAATCCTTCTGCAGAGTTTGCTGTGGGCTGCGGTAGCTGGTGTTGCTGCCTTGTTAACTCTTCATAGGAGCACAATGGACCAGAGCAGGAAGTGCTAACTCATTTCTACATGACTTTGCTGGAGATTTCGCCTGACGAAAACCCTACTAATGCATTTAGGGGATGGCACAGTCATGGTGGGATCCACCCCTTTCTCGGAGTTCCTTCCACTCATCTGGGCTCTTGCAACAGACAGAGCTGTGCAGACATGGCCCCACAGATTGTATTGGAGGAGGCAAGATACACCACACTCCATCTGGGATGGCTGTGCGACTGTCCCACATGACTCTGCTAACAAGGCCTGTGCTAGCGTCACTCAGGGATGGGCCTTCTTTGGGGCTATTCCGCAACTTGGAATAGGTTATGCCTCTCCATAGTTCATCTGGGGCAGTCCCGGAGAGCCCAGACTAGAGGTTTGCATCCCCACCTCCCTGTAACGGGGGAGGGGGGTGTTTGCAAAGGAAGGGCGTGGTGGAAAGTCCTAAAGCCTTGAGGGTGATGGGCAGAACTTGGCCATGTTGTCTTGTTGTGTTTCCAAGCTCCAGAGGGAGGTCTGGCTGCAATGCGGTGCTGTAACTTTCGTAGTACTCTGCCTTGTGATTGGATGACAGAAGAGCAGGTGGCAGAACGGCCAAATAGCCAGGGCAGGGAAGACAGGGAAGATAGATTTGCAAGTTCTGTAACTGAGATGAAGAGGTGAGTCTGAGAGACAGGGAAGGGCCAGGAGACCGAGCTGGGCTGGAGCTGGCATGCTGACGTCTCGCTTGTTCTAGGTATGGCCAGGAGGACGGGATCCGGTGTGATGTTCTGCAGGTGCCCAGGGATTAGCTATCAAGGTCAACGTGACATCTAAACTCTAGAGGTGGAACCTTATGAAGCACAGTTCTCTCTCGCAACTCCCTGGCTACTGACTGTCTCCTGATGAGTCCCTTCTTTGGAAAGTGAGGAAATTCCTGGTCTCTTTCCTGGGGACTCACTGGCTGAGAATTTAGCTCTTAAATCTTTTTGGAGTTACATTTATTCCCTCGTCTCTTGAAGTGAAGCCCCTTGGGGAAAACCAACCTGGGACTGACCCACGAGTACGGGGATTGGTGAGGTTTATCCTGACTAGTACGTGCCAGAGCAGGCTGCAGGAGAGAGAGCCACTGGCCAGGAAAACAGCCCCTTGAGAGCCTCTCCTCAGAAGGGTGCTCAGAGCACATCACAAGTCACCATGCAGCCTAGGGCAGCAGGAGGGGCACTTTGGCTAAGGAACAAACTTCTGCTCTTCTTGAAAGTGCAATGGGATATTCCAGTCTGACTGTGCCCTGGCCCTTGGCCCCCAGGGAGCCACTACAACCCCCCATGGCGTCCCCACTGCCCATTTAGAAAGGCCTGGAATCTCTGGGGACAATGACCCCAGAGCGACTCCTGCCCTCCCAGAGGAGCTCTTTGCACGAACCAGAATGTGGTGTCCTACTCTGCCACCCCTAGCGGGTGCAGTCCCAGCCCAGACCCTCTCGTCTGGGGCTTGCAGATACTTTGTGCTCCTTAGCCTATCTCAGGAGCGTGAGAATGGAAGGCAGGGCCTGCGACGGGCAGAAGTCCCAGCAGGTACCACAAGCAGATGCCAATATCCAAGAAAGTAACCCCCGGGACTGAACTTCCGCCCTCAACACCATGCAGAGAGGGACCTGGGTTGGCTCTAGGCAGGGGCCTTGCCCTCAAAGGAACTCTGATTACCATGATAACACATGACCTACCCTGGGGTCCCCAGGTGCTGTGGGCATCGGCTAGGAACACTCCATGGAGATGTGACAACAGGTTCTGCCCTCCCCTGTGCAGGGCATTTGGTGCCCGTTACATTGAGGCTGATCCCCTCTGCCAGGCTCAAGCCAGCGCTGATGGTGTTGTACCAGCTCCTCCCACCCCAACCACTCCCCAGCTCCAGCTCCAGCCCCAGGCTTAACCTGTGCACCTTAGCTGGGCCCTGCAGCTCTCCCGGCTCATCCAGCCCTGCCCCAATCCTGATCTGTAGCAGCCCTCCTTTTGGGTCAGGGCCGCTCAAAGCTCTGCTGATGCAGCCTCCCTGTGCTCCCGCAGCCTCTCAGCCACCCTCGCATGTTGGGGGGACTTTGCCATGAAGAGAGCGGACTTGGTGGAGGTCAGAAGAGTCATTTTCACTGGTTACCTGAGCCAGGATTTGAGTCCAGGTCTCCGGGACAAAGGGTCAGCACACGAAGCCTCTGTACTCCTGAGCCCTTGCAACCCCAGGTCACTGCTGTCTCTGTCTGGACCTACAGTACATTCAATAACCCCTCACATTCCAGAGTCCGCTGATGGGACCCCCAGCAAAGACCTGACCCTGACCAGCATGGCTAGCGAGAGGTAGCAGTGGCAGTGAAGTCCTGTGGCTAGGGCATTTGGGAATCCCTCAGCCTGGGCTCTAGTCCCAGCTTTCCCAGTGACCTGCTGAACAAGTTCCTTCCTCTCTCTGCGTCTTTGCTCTGGGAAAGAAACCCCAACTGCTGCAGATGCTTGTTTCCCATTTAGAGACAGTGCCCTTGTTCCTTGTGCCCTTGGTGCTTAGGCCTTGCTGCAACTGTCCGTGCCGGAGCTCGTCCATCAGCTCTTAGAGTACTAAAATCTCCTTCCTTAGGGCTCGGAGCAGCGGGAGGAAATGCAGATAGGGAGGAAGCTTCCTGACGGGGGAGGTCTAGCTGGCTATAGACGTGGTGGAAGCTCCATTGCTTGGGACGTTTAAAGTTAGGCTTGCCCCGGCACTAGTAAATGTTCTGTGGGGAACAATCCTGTCTAGGGAGGGAGAGAGGGTCCTAAAGGTGGCTTCCATCGATAGCTGAATATCTCCGGCCTGTCCCCTCCCTGCCAGCTGCGCAAGGGGGTGAGAGGGCTTTTTGGTTATCGTCTCAGGCCTCAGAGGTTATGGGCGAGTTTCCAAAAGGGTTGAGGCCTGGTCTCCCTTTTTCTCATGCCTGAGTCCTTGGGCCACTGAGAACAGCCGAGGACCAGAGCACCGATAAGGATGCCGGACCTGGGTCTGCCATCCAGGTACAGGCCCAAATGTTGGGGGTGCACAGTGCACGGGCAGGTGGGAAGTGGCCTCTCTTGAGCATCTATTGTGTTTTTTAAACCCATCAGCTCAAATACTTCAATAGCCAGAGAGATGGACAAGGAGATGGGGGAAGAGACAGGAGGTGGGAAATAAAGGGAGAGAAACTGAAGAAAAATCTCAGGGAGGATTGTGGGTGTGAGAGTGCCTGGTCAGTGTGTAGGTCAGGAGAAGCTGCTGCAGCCCGTGGAGTCACACCGGGGTAAAGCTGGGATAAGTAGGAGGAGGCTCCAGCCCCATGTATCCGGTTTGATGTGCAGAAGGGCTGTCTGACCGGGAGACTATGTGCAGGGATGGGGCAGTGTGTGAGTGCTGGGGTCAGTGTGTGCATGCCGGGCAGTGTGCAGACGGTTATCGAGTGCATCCAGAGAGCTTGCCCAGATGAGCATTGCATTTAGGGACCCTGGACTCCCAGTCTCCACCCAGCACCAGCTCGAACCACACTGCAGCCTTCTCAGGAGACAGTCTACAGAGGGTGGAGACAATGAAGTGGCTACTCTCCTAGCTCGGTGTTTCTCTCCTCTCCTTCTGCACCATTCAGGACAGAGCTGCAGCAGGGGCCAGATCCTGAGGGCCTGACTGCAGTGACCTCCCTCTGATTTCTGGGACCTGGGACTGAGTGGAAACTACGGGTTAGGCCCAAGATTTCTGTCTCTTTCCAGTTCATCTCCTCCTGCTCCTTATTCCCCACATTATGCCAACATCCTGTTTGTGACCTCAGAGCAGGTTGCCGTGCCGAAGGTTATGATGCATAGGCAGAAGATTATGATTAGGGCCCTACCAAATTCACAGCCATGAAAAATGCATCACAGACTGTGAAATCTGGTCTTCCCCCATGAAATCTGGTCTTTTGTGTGCTTTTACCCTATCCTCTACAGATTTCACGGGGGGGACACCGGCGTTTCTCAAATTGGGGATCCTGAGCCAAAAGGGAGTTGGGTCACAGTGGGGTCACAAGGTTATTTTAGGGGGGTTGCAGTATTGCCACCCTTACTTCTGTGCTGCCTTCAGAGCTGGGTGGCCGGAGAGTGGCAGGTGCTGACTGAGGGCCCAGCTCTGCAGGCAGCAGTGCAGAAGTAAGGGTGGCAATGCCATACAGTGCCATCCTTACTTCTGTGTTGCAGCTGGCGGTGGCTCTGCCTTCAGAGCTGGGATCCTGGCCAGCAGCCGCCGCTCTCCAGCTGCCCAGCTCTGAAGGCAGCACTGCCGCCAGTAGCAGCACAGAAATACTGCAGCCCCCCCTACAATAACCTTGTGACCCCCACACAACTCCTTTTTGGGTCAGGTCCCCTACAATTACAACACCATGAAATTTCATATTGAAATAGCTGAAATCATGACATATATGATTTTTAAAATCCCATGACCATGAAATTGACCAAAACAGACCGTGAATTTGGTAGGGCCCTCGTTATGATATTAGTGGAGGAAGGCTGGGCCCTAGGGTAAAGCCCGAATGTGCGTAACCAGGAACAAACATTTGGGAAGTATCCAGATCTGCCTTTCCAAAGGTGTTAGCTCCCTTGAGCTAAATGGCAATGGGGTAACTCCTGGTGAAAGAGTACTTAGAATGTGAGATGCAGTGAAATTAGAGCCCTGCAAGCATCACCCTCACAGCCTGGGGTGAGGGGGCAGCTGGGAATCAAGCTGCATCCAGACACAATATTGGCATCTCTATTTTATTCTTACAAAGGGCTGGTCTGATCCCAGGGCCCAGACACCCTCAGGCTCTGAAGGGGGTTCAATATAATGCATCCACAGTTTGGTCTCAGGCCTGGCTCTACCTTAAATCTAAACCAAACACATGGAAACTAGAACAAGTTACGTGATACCGGCACAGAAGGTGTCTGCAGGAGGCCTCGCCCAGGAGGGGCCTGTGCTACTTTAGAGTCTCTCTGCTCGGCTTCTCTGCCCAGGGGCAGGAGTTCAGTGTTTCCATGAAGAGTGAGACAGCCAAGGAGTCAAGGCAAAGCTCCTGAGATGCCCCCTAATACAACCACCAGAGCAGGTGTGCTGTGCAAGGTAGCGGCTTGTAGAAAAGGCAGGTGGAAGACAGAGCTAGAACACTTCCAATTAAGAGCCCTAAATTCTCTTGACTATGCATTTAAACTAGCGTTAATTGGACAGCTAGTGCACATGCACGTTACATGAAACACGCTCAGTATACAGGAGCTATTTAGTAAGTTGGATCTGCCTGCGGAGACAGCCTGGTCCTGCAGCTCAGGAGTAGGTTCCAATCCTCAGTGACTTGCTGTGTGTGAGCTAGGATGAATCACTGCACCCCTCCATGCCTCAGTTTCCCCATTTGTAAAAGGGCACTAATGAGATTTGCTCACTTTTGAGACCTTCAGCTGAAAGGCACGACACAAGCACAAGCACCCGGGGCATTATTTCATTGGGCCAGATGTTGCTCTCACAGGTACCCTTGTGAATCTGGAGTGCCACGGATAACTCCAGCTGGGTTCCTCTGGATTTACCCCGAGCGTAGAGTTTGGCCTGGGGACTTGCACGAGTTGTGTGCCTGTAGCGAAGGGCAGAATTTGGCCGAAAGCAGCTACACCTCAATGAAGGCCCGCACACCCCAACCCGCACAAGCATCCTGCTCAGTCTGAACTACAGCCTGTCCTGATTCCAGACAGTCTGTGCCAGCTGTCACCTCTTCCCCTTCGCCCTTCATATCCTCCTGCCACTTGGCCATGCACTCCCCACAGAGTCCCCCTGACACCTCTGCTTGCATTCATCCCGACACCTGAAACCCAGCACCCTCCCCTCCCACATGCACCCCAGCGACATCCCTCTGTACCTAGGTAGGGCCTTTGCCAGTCCAAATGCAAAGCTCCCTTTCTAGCCTCCCTTCTCAAAGGGATCCTGTTTGCCGGTGGCTGGCCAAGCAGGGGCAGTGCTGCCCAGCTGGGAGGATGGACTTACCCCTTTCCTCTGGTTGCTGAGGCAGAAGGTGCAGATGCTGCGGGGCTGTTTGGTGTTCAGCTCCCCCTTGGAGCCATAGATGGTGCTGAAGCAGGGCTGCCCGTCCTCGCAGCCCTCTCCGAGCAGTAGCACATTGGCCAGGTGGGAAATGTAACTTGAGGCCAGGCGGAGGGTCTCGATCTTCGACAGCTTCCTATCCATGGGCTCGGTGGGGATGAGGGTCCGCAGGGCGGTGAAGGCTGTGTTGACGCTCTGCGTCCGGTCCCTCTCCCGGGCGTTAGCTGCCTGCCTCTGCTTCACCATCACCACCTGGCCTGGCTTCCTGGCCACTTTCCTC
Source organism: Dermochelys coriacea (assembly GCF_009764565.3). Classification (NCBI taxonomy): domain Eukaryota; kingdom Metazoa; phylum Chordata; order Testudines; family Dermochelyidae; genus Dermochelys; species Dermochelys coriacea. The sequence continues at coordinate 2,948,449 of NC_050080.1, forward strand.
CTGGTCTCTAGGTCCTCATAGCAGCCGTAGGACTGGTCCGAGGCGTCGCTCTCGCTCCGGTTCTCCTCATCTTCAGAGAGCATGCTGAGATCTGGGTACAGCATGTGAGCTGCCACGGGTCTCAGCATGGTGAACGCCATGGTGGGGTTTGCCCCCAGACCCAGGGCCCCTCTGCTCTCTGGGAGCCTTCAGCAGCAAGACACCTCTGTGCGCTCCAGGCTGGAAGGGCTCTGAGAGGCAGCCTGGCTCCTCGCTGGAGCACCAGGGGCTCACTCCAGAGGCTCACCCTTGTGGCATTCAAGGGCTCGCAACGCACGGACACAAGCAGGAAGCCCTCCCCACCCCCGCTGCAGGTCCTGACGTCTTCCCAGCTGTTGCTCCAGCTTCTCCCCTTTCGAGTCGGAGAGGGTGGTACAGTTTGCTCTAGTGGGATTCACAAGAATCTCTCTATATAAGTCCTGGGAGGGGCTAGGAACTAGGAGCAGATTCCTGGCCAGCCAATGGGGCTGCCTTGGACTTTTCCATCCAGCCAACAGGACTGTGGTGCTCTCCCAGCCCCCAGAATTTAAAGCCAGTAGACGCTTCTTGTATTCTGTACTTTACAAGGATCAGGATGGGGGCCCTTTTATCATGCACAGACACCTTGCAAACAGAGCCCTGCGGGGGCGGCACACTACAATGAATCTAAACAGGCTGCAGCTGGGCATTGGCTGTGGTGGGAAGTGCTACTGCACATCAGAGATCTACTGTCCACTGGGGAGCTGCTGCAAATGCTGCTTCCTTACTAACTTCTCCTGACACAGACAGACCAGGCAGCTCCAGCCGATTTCACAGCCCACCCTGCTCCCTCTGTAGGCTGCAAGGCCCCCCACAGCCAGCACCTGTCTATCACCCCCCAGAAGAGTTTCCACAGAACCAGCACCCATGCACCACTCCCTGCTGCACGTTCCCCAAGTGTGGGACATGCAGGGTTGAAGGACTAGCTTGTGGAGGGCACATAAGATGTAGACATTAAGATGGGCAGGGCACTTTAGTAGCACGTGGTGGGGATGGTTTCATTTTCCTGAAGAGGAGTTGAGCTTTCAAACGCTGCCCTGGGTCACCTCCTGGAGGGGCTGGGCCTGCTTTACCCTTGACCTCCGCCTGGCCAGCAGCCCTGTATTTCTGCCTATCGCTGGGCTTGGCATTCACCTTCTATTTTGTAATGATTCTGACAGATAATATCCATGTTTATGTTTAAGCATTTTTTCCTATTTCGATTGCTTTACATTTTCACAGTTGTGGGAAATTATGGAGAGTGGGGTAGGGGGAGGGTCAGACAGAAATTATTTAACGACAGCAGATGTTGAGGTTCCAAAAGTGCAAGCTTCAGAGCCATTAACACACACACTGTTGACATCACATGACAAAACATACCAAGTCAAGAGCCTCAAATCAGCTTACGATAAGTTCTCAACAGCAGGTTTCTTCCAGGGCCGAGCTGCACATTTCGATGACCATCAAGGCACATATTGTTTGCTGGTGTGTGCCTGGTGAAATTGACGATTATCGCCCTTTCCTGATAAAAATGAAATCCTTCAGCGCCTACCTCTAGCTATTCCTCTTGGGGGAATCATGCACACTGTGAATGCAGAAGCTATAGATCCTCTATGGACAGTGCTCGTCTCCCATTCCCGTAAAGCCACCTGCTGGGAGAGGCTGTGATGGAGTCGCTTTCAGTCCCCCATAGGGGCTCATTCCCTGGCGTGTTCTCTGCAGGGACAGGCTTGAGAGCGGAGTAGCTGGGAGCTGCTCACACCACCAGTGCTCCTACACTATCCCCTCCAGTGATACCCACTGGCTGAGGCAGGGATTGGAGGAGCGGTGAGTTGGTCCCCTAGATCTGGGTTTTCCATTAATCACATAAATCATCCTAGTTAAAAAACAGCTTTTGCTAAGATAAAGCTCTCTGAATGCTAGGTTGGAACATGGCTGAGTCGGAGCATTTCCTCTCACCCCAGGAGGAAGGTGTGTGCCGACAGTGGAAAAAATGAAGTTTTTTTTCCTGAAGTGGAGAGAGATCTGAGCAGCAAAAGCCTCTGAATTCACTTGGGGTTCAGCAATTCCGCTCCTCTCAGACCCTCTGCAAACCAGCGGCCCAACAGAGAAGAAACCCTCCAGCTAGGGTTAGCCAAAGCCTGCTGCAGCTCTGAGAGATCAGAACAGCCCCTTAGACACACAGAGAATGTTTGCCCATTGCTGGCTTCCTGAGCCAATGAGTTATTGCCAGGAGATTTCCTTTCCTGTCTGCTCCTCTTTGGCGGAGCTATTCACTCCTGTCTCACTCTCCCTTTCTCTTTTCCCACCGCCACCCCAGTGTCCCTCCTCTCATCCTCTGCCTGCACGCACAGAGCCCCAGAGAGGGAAGGCAGGAGGGGAAGCCAGCCAAATAAAGCAGGCAGAAGGGTTCCTGTGCTTCCCTTCCTCAGAGGCCCGAGGCTGAGCGGAGATCGCCAGGGCTTGAGGTGTCATGAGCTCTGCAGGTCAAAGCGGGAAGGCAGCTTAACCAAACAGAGGGGGAACCTGCTCCCCAAACAGAGAGAATCATGTATTGACACAGATGGGTCTTGATACCAACAAGTGGCCTGTTGCATTTATTAAAGGAGAACCCTCCGATTACTCAAGAATTCCCTCACCGAAGGCTCCTTAGCAAAGCAAGTGTGATGCACAGACCCCCTTAAATGGGGCAGAGTGTCCCTGTGCAGCAGGCAGATTTTCAGCCGTCCCGTTAGCGAGAGGGGCAGCGTGGCTGGAGCAGGTTAGAGAAACAAATGAAATGATGCAGAAACCGCCTCCAGTTTTGTTTTTTGGTGGGTTGGTTTTCTCAGCTGGAAACTCCAGGCTGTGATTTTAGAACGAAAGGGTCTCCCTCCCGAGGAGTGCGGAGGCCCCCATCTGCCAGCCTGAGATGCTGTCCCAGGAGGGGTGTGGCCTGCCTGGGGCCTGTGTCTGAGACGTCACATAGAGGTTGCCAAGCGCCTCTGAGCACTACCCCATGCTGCTCATCCATGTGGGCAGTAATGATACCGTCAGTTCTGAGCCTGAGCAGCTCAGCAATGACTCCAGGGCTCTGGGACTGAGGGTGAAGGGGCCAGGGGCTCAGGTTCTGTTCTCATCCATCCATTGTTCCAGTGGAGGGTAAGGGCCCAGGCAGGGACCCTGGGCATGCTGGAGATGAATATACAGCTGCACAGGTGGTGTCAGTGGGAGGAGGGATTTAAACTAGGTTCAAAGGGGGGCCCAGGTAAACATAGAAAAGGCAACCTGAACAGAAAGCTAGATGTTGGGAGGACACAGAAAAGTACAATCTGGTCATAGGAACAAGAAGAGGGAACTCAGTAGGGGAATTTGCTCAACATCTTCTGTGTCTACACACAAATGGGGAGTAAACAGGAAGTACGAGCCCCGAAGCTAAATTATGACTTGGTGGGATAAATCTCAGGACTAGGATATTGGCATAGAGGGGTAGAACTTGTTCAGGAAGGACAGGCAGGGTAAAAAGTGAGCAGACACTGCATTATACATCAAGAATACATATACTTGTCCTGAGCTCCACCAGGAAGTGAGAGACAGACCAGTTGAAAGTCTCTGGGTAAAGCTAAAAGGGGAAAAACAGGGGTGACGTCATGGTAGAGGTCTAATGCAGACCATCAGATCAGGAAGTGAAGGTGGATGAGGCTTTTCTAAAACAAGTAACAGAAATATCCAAAACACAAGCCCGAGTAGTAATGGGGGGCTTTAACTACCCCGATACCTGCTGGAAGAGAAATATGGCAAGACACACAATGTCCCATAGTTCTTGGAATGCACTGGGGGGAGGTAGTAACTGGGGGACAGCCATCTGAGATTTGATTCTGACCAACGGGGAGGAACTGGTTGAGAACCTGAAGAAGGAAGACAACCTGGGTGAAAACCATCATTAAATGATAGATTTCAAGATTTTAAGGAAAGAAAGGAGTGAGGGCAGCAGAATAAGGACAATGGACTTCAAAAAAAGCAGACTTCAACAGAGAACTGGTAGGTAAGGTCCCATGGGACAAAAACCTAAGGGAAAAAGGAGCTCAAGAGAGTTGGCAGTTTCTCAAGAATATTAAATTCTTAATTTTCTTAATATTGTGCAATATTAAAGGCACAATTGCAAAGTACTGTATTCCGATGCGAAGGAAAGATAGGAAGAAAAGTGAGGCCAATATGGCTCCATGAGGAGCTCTTTAATGACCTGAAAACCAAAAAGGAATCCTAGAAAAAGTGAAAACATGGACATATTGCTAAGGAGGAGTAATTAGGGACAACATCAGAAAAGCTAAGGCACAAAATGAGTTGGACCTAGCAAGGGACATAAAAGGAAATAAGAGGTTCTTTACATACTTTAGGAGCTACAGAAAAACAAAGGAAACTGTAGGCCGTGTACTTAGTGAGGAAAGAGGGCTAATAATGGATGATGTCAAGAAGGCTGAGGTGTTTAATGTCTGTTTTGCTTCAGTCATCATTAAAGAGGTTTAATGGTGACCAGAGACTCAACACAATTAGTATTAACAAGAAGGGGGAAGGAACACAAGCCAAAATAGGGAAAGAACAGGCTAAAGAACATTTAGATAAGTTAGATGTATTCAAGTGGGCAGGGCCTGATGAAATTCATCCTAGGGTACTTAAGGAACTAGCTGAAGCAATCTTGGAACTGTTAGCAATTATCTTCGAGAATTCCTGGAGGATGGGTGAGTCCCACAGGACTGGAGAAGGGCAAACATAGTTCCTATCTTTAAAAAGGGGAACAAAGAGGACCAGGGGAATTATAGACCAGTCAGCCTAAGTTCAACACCGGGAAAGATACTGGACCAAATTATTAAACAATCACTTTGTAAGGAGCCAGAGGTTAATAAGGTTATAAGGAATAACCAGCATGGGGTGTATGTGCGCTTGTCAAGAACAAATCATGTCAAACCAACCTAATTTTCTTCTTTGATAAGGTTACTAGTGGATGAGGGGAACAGGAAGCAATAGATGAGATATATCTTGATTTTTGTAAGGCTTTCAATACTGCCTCACATGCCATTCTCACAAACAAACTAGGGAAATGTGGTCTAGATTAAATTACTATAAGGTGGGTGCAAAACTGGCTGAAAGATTGTACTCAAAAAGTAGCTGTCAATGGTTCATTGTCAGACTGGGAGGGCATATCTAATGGTGCCCTTCAGGGGTCAATCCCGGGTCTGGTACTATTCAATATTTTCATGAATGACGTGGCTAATGGAGTGGAGAGCACGCTTATAAAATTTGCAGAGGACACCAAGATGAGAGGGATTGCTAGCACTTTGAAGGGCAGGATTAGAATTCAAAATGACCTTGACAAATTGGAGAATTAGTCTGAAATCAACAAGGAGACAAATCAATAAAGACAAGTGCAAAGGACTACACTTAGGAAGGAAAAATCAAATGCACAACTACAAAATGGGGAATAATTGGCTAGATGGTCGTACTGTGAAAAAGATCTGGGGGTTACAGTCAATCACAAATTGAATGAGTCAGCACTGTGACGCAGTTGTGAAAAAAAAGCGCTAATATCATTCTGAAGTGTATTAATAGGAGTGTCATATGTAAAACATGGGAGGTAACTGTCCTGCTCTACTTGGCCCTGGTGAGGCCTCAGCTGGAGAACTGTGTCCAATTCTGGGTGCCACGCTTTAAAAAAAGATGTGGACAGACTGAAGAGAGTCTAGAGAGCAACAAAAATGGCAAAAGGTTTAGAAAACCTGATGTAGAAAGGAAAAGTTACAAAAACTGGGGATGTTTAATCTTGAGAAAAGAAGACCAAGGGGGTGCCTGATAACAGTTTTCAAACCTGTTAAGGGCTGGTGTAAAGTCGACAGGGATCAGTTGTTCTCCACTTCCACTGAAGGTAGGACAAGAAGTAATGGGCTTAATCTGCAGCCAGGGAGATTTCGGTTAGATATTACGAAAGCTTTCTAAGTCTTAGCGTGGTTAAGTTCTGGAACAGGCTTCCAAGGGAGGTTGTGGAAGCTCTGTCATCACTGCCGGTTTTTAAGAACAGGTTGGACAAACACCTGTCAGGGATAGTCTAGATTTACTTGGTTGTGCCTCAGCACAGGGGGCTGAACTTGATGACCTCTTGAGGTCCCTTCCAGTCCTACGTTTCTATGATTCTGTGAACTGCAGAAGAAAGACTGGGCAAATCACTGGAGCAGAGCAGCGGGCATGGTTGTGCCAGGGGACTCAATCTGGGGGCATGGTGGGTAGAAGGCAGAGAAGCTTTGCCCCAGAAGGGTGGGTCAGCATGTATGTTTTCTTGCTCTGGATTAACCAACCACAATGATCTTTAGGCTTCTTTGTGACTGGACTTCTCCAGGAAGGAGGTGCTCACCGAGCTGCTGGGTGCTGCTGCTGCGGGGATTACCTTACTCCCGGCTTTGGTGTGTGTCTGGTGGAAAGGAGTGGCTGTTGTCACAGGCTGAGCTGGGGCACCCCTCCGTCTCTCTGCAGATCAGAGGTGAGATCTTTCCAGGGTAGGGGGGATGCAGAGGGATGTTTTCCTATTCCATTTGTCTGCCTGCCTGGAGCCCATAAACTGAAGTGGAATTCACACTGTAGGTCGGAGCGGTCCCAGCAACCTTGAGATCAGCATCGCTGGACAGAAAGGGGTGTCTGGGGGGTGACCATACAGGCAGAATGGGGAGTTACACAGGCTATCTTTGGAGCTGGGCGCAGCACGGGTCACTGCTCCTGCTATCCTGTCCACGCTACGGCTGGGCCAGTCCCCATTAACTTTAGTTGGGTTACTCTAGATTTGTCTCCGTATCACTGAGAGCAGAATCTGGCTTATTGCGTTTAAACAGAACCAGACCCCAGCAGAATGGTTTCCAGAGATGCCCCGTGGCATTAGCCACTTTTCCTTGCCCTCTCCATGAGGATGTACAATCCCCTGCACCCAGGGGCAGCTGGAACTGCACCTTTCTTCAAGGACGAGAAACATTCCAACAAGCGGAGCCCTTCTATTCCCCCCAGAGCCGAGCTGCTTGCCCTGCTTTGGAAGCACTTCATGATGCATCATTAAAATATCCCGAGACACCAGTCACAGCTTCCTGTCCCTTATTATTTGCATTGCAGTGCTGCCTGGGGCTGAAGTCAGGGAGGGAGGCTGCGCTGAGTAGGCCCTGCACACACACACGTATATAACAGGAAGATGGTCCCTGCCCCAGACAGCTTCCAATCTAAGTAATGACTCCGACATGAATTAGGGCCTCACCTGTTCCACCCCATGGGTGCAGCGCCCTGTTCTAGGTGACTGTGTAGATGCTGCCAGGACTCCCAGTCTGTCCCTTGCCGCCCCTATAATCCAGTAACCCCCAAAGGCCGCCATCATCCAGCTAGTGCATCTTCCCACCACAGCATGGTCAGAGACAGCCTGTTAGCACTTCGGCTTCCCCAGAGTCTCTCCGGGAATGGAGCCTTCCTGGCAGGGGGAAGAGCCTCTGCCGGCCAGACTATACTGTGCCCACTGCCAAGTGAAACCTCACTGCAAGTGTCCAGGGTTCCTGGCCCAGCTCCCTCCCTCCCCTTCTGCCTGTGACAGTTCTGCTGCAGGCGGGGGGCCCACTGGCCATTTGGCTGTTCCGCCCCTGAGAGAGGCCTGTTGGGTTGTTTCAGAGGTGCACACGGGGCAGGTGTGAACTCCTCAGGGCTCGCCACTGGTTATTTATCCCTTTAGCTGGCCGAGGACAGTCCGGGGGAGAGAGAAGGTAGGGAGGGGGTTTACAGCAGCAGGACCAGTGGAGGGGAATTCACTCCCCGGAGCAGGTCCCTGGCTCAGTCTGAGCTGGAAGTAAATCTCCTCCATGCTGGAGCTCAGTTGGTGAGGAACCCACAGACTCCCCCAGGTCCCGCCAGCAAATTACTCCTGGCAGGAGCCCCTGAAACATTCGTATGTTGCGCTTTTTCTTTAGGCTCCCAGAGCTGGAACTGAGCCAACAGCGATGATACTAATGACAGGCAGGCACGTGCCTGGCAGGGCCTGCTGATGGACACAGGGACTGGTGGGTGGCTAAAGAGGACAGACAGATGGACATGTGGGGTTGCTGCATGGCCCCAGCCCTTAGACATGGCAGATAGACACAGTTCAAAGGAGAGCTGGGTAGCCCACAGATATGACAGACAGACAGACACCCAGCTCCAAGCATAGGGTGATAGACCTTAGATATAATTAACAGACAGCTGGGCACACAGCCCGCTGGATGATTAGAGAATGCCTTGGCAATTCTGCAGAGATGGGAACATTAACAGAGTGGCGGCAGGACCTTTGGTGGCTGGTGTGGGGGAATGGGGAGAAGGGGAGAGGAGGAAGGTGAGCATCATGCAAGCCCTGAGCAGGTGGCTAATGGCAGGGAGGCATGGGAGGATCCATGCCCATCAGTATGTGTCTCTGCCCATCCTTCTCTTGGTTCACCTGGCTTTGCCTCCTCAGAGTGGAGCAGGCTCTGGAGTCTGTGGCTGGGTTACTGAGCCCTGCGGGGGTGAGTCCACAGCCAGAGGGAGCTGGATCCTCACAGAGCGGCAGGCACATTTACCTGCTGGAGGTGACGGTTCCAAACCCAGGTGCTGAGGCCTGCAGGTCAGAAAACGTGTCCCAGTCCCACGCCTGCAATTGGCTCCTCATAAGCTCTGGGGAGACGCAGAAACCCACTGAGAGCAGGCGAACCCTCCTGGGCCTATAGCTCACAAATGTGGCCCCCCTGGACTTGCCTGTGGCCACCAAGGCCGTTGACATCAGACCCCACGAGGGGCTGGCTCCCATTGCTGTGCTCAGAGCACTCGACTGTATCTCCTGTGAGAGAGTAACGCATTGTCCGGGGGATACAGCCTGACAACAGACACACCATCCGCTGCTGGCTCCTTCGGATAAGAAACAGGTGGAAATCTGCCCATCGGGCTGTCCCAGGCTAGGACTCCTCTCAGCCCATTGTCTCAGCCCATCCTCCCTCTTTCCAGGCACAGGTCATGGCTTTTCTCTCCCTCTTCCCCCCTCTTGGTTTTCTAAGGGGCTCTTACACGTTGGCACCCTGCTGGGGTGTGACTCGGCTGAGCTGAACAGCACTGATCCTCCTGACAGCAGGCAAGACGGATAGGCAGAGGCTGTGTATTCAGGTGCAGCTGTTACCGAGCACATGGACAGCAGCTGAAGGAAAACAGGCCGGGAGAGGGACAGGGAGAGAGAGAGATTCGCTTCCTCCATATGAACACCTCCAAGCCGGCCTGCATGAAGCACGTGGAGTCTCCCATCCCATCCTCCTGTCCAGGTAGCACCATGGTGCACGAGGATTGCTCACATGCTGGGCAGCAGTCCCTGCAGGCTTTGCAAGAGGCCTGGCTCTTTCACTGGAAGGAGAGTGTAGGAGTGAAGGGAACCTGCAGCTTGATATGAAGTGAGAGCCAGTGCATGTTTGAGTACATATCCATGTGGAGAGAGATGTATCTAGATGAGTGTGCTTGAGCGGACATGTGAGCTTGTCCATCCATCCATCCTCCGCACACATCCTGCGTGTTTGTGCCTGCATGCATTCTCTGTGTACATGCATCTATTGGGCACATCTATGCGTGTGTGCATGCACGCAGCTCTGGATACAAGGCTTGAGGCACTGGTGTGCATCCCAGCAGTAAGGGAGCTTTACTCTGGCTTGTTCATTTTTGTGCTTGGCTTTGCATAGCAATCGGCACAAGGCAATACCCAAGTCCGCTGGGCAGAAGCTTTCAGGGGTCGAAGAAGCAAAAAGGCTTGCATGGCCGAGCTTTGTTCCTGCTTGGAGAGACCCTTTCTCCTGGTTGGGGGACGGGAAGTCACAGACCCAAAGCCCTCCAAGTCTGTGGCACTGGCTGCTACTCAGAGAGCAGAGAGCTGCTACGGGGGATCGGGGAGCAACAACATTGATTTCCATGCAGACGCCAGAAGGACTGAGGTCAGTCGGTGCCCTAAAGTTTCAATACAGAACTGTACAGCCAGTTCTCCACAAACAGCCCCGGAGCAGCAGTCACAGGCCTGTGGTACAGTCTGTGTTGCCATCAATTTTCCTACAGCTGGCAACACCTGGAAATTGTTGGTTTTGGCAGCCATCCTGCCTTCTAAATCATAACTCCGACCGGTGCTCAGGGACACTCGGACGCAGAGAGGTTTAGGGGTGATGCTTCCTCAGAACCTTCTGCTTCACCCTGGGGGGGCCTCTGAGGCACCTGCCAGCCAAGCTGACTTGGACTTCGCAAACACCTGCCACGCAGTGCAACCGGGCTGGCAGCGTTGACACTTTCCAGAGAGTTCCTCGGCTGCATAAGAACAGGGCTATGAGTGCTGCTAGCACAGGTGACAGCTAATCGCCCAGGGAGGCAGGTACTGACAGCCTGAAGCCCCAGCTTTGATGATAACCCCTAGGCCCCGCTGCGGTGCTGGGAGTCTCTGGAGCAGTGACATTTCTAGGGGTACAGCCTAGAAAACCCCACTCCTCCCTCAGCTCAGCCGTGGCATGTGACCCCAGCCACACAGACGAAGCTGGGAGGCTGAATCGGCCATTGCAGCTTTGCATTCTGCTGCTCAGCTGGGCAGCGCCTCGCCCGTCAGCGTGGGCTGCCCCACTCTCTGAGCTGGGCCTGTCAGCTGGACCTGTGCCCGGCGGCTCTCTGACCAGAGCCTAGCAGGGTTTACAAGGCACATTTTCCTGCCACATTTCTCTCTTTGTCCTGGACATTGGCCCAAGCACTATTGATTCTTGACTCTTTCCCGTCAGCTTTGAGTTCCCAGCTAATGCTCCTGGGGAGCAGCAAAGGATTATGGGAAAGCATGCGCTCAGGGGATGGCAGCAGTGCAAGCTGGGATTCCAAGAGTCCCTCGGTGCTCTCCAGGGCTCAGAAGCACCTGGTTCAATAGCCTTTAACCCCCAGCCCCTGCCCGCTGCCCTGGCCTTTGCAGGAATCCTCGCTTCATCAATCGGAACTAATTGCTCCCTGTTTGTTTTTGCTGTGCTGGCCTGACCTGAGCTGGAGTTGATTTGCTGGACCGTGGTCAGATGCAATCTGGGGACCAGGAGGTGGGGAGCGGGAACGCTCTCTCTCTCATGTAGGCACAGGGTGAGGGGCTGGGGAACAGCAGGAGAAAGCAAAGCCTCATCAACGCCACAAACAGAGCACAACCTGTGGAACGTCCTCCAAAGCCAATCGGTCTGGGGAAGGCTTTCGCAACCTCAGAGCAAAGGTTGGAACTCTCCTTCCATGACAGGGCAAGAGGGAAAGCCAGGGTGAGAGACAAATGGAGGAAGGCAGGGGGGAGGGGGTTGAGGAGAAATCAACGGATCTGCACCCCTAAAGCTCATCCGCTGGCCTTTTCAGGTGCTCTTGGCCTGAGCTCTGAGGGTTGACCTTAGAAATGTTCAGTGATCCATGCACTCTAATAATAATACCGAGCTTTTCATCAGTACCATTACCCCCATTTTACAGATTGGGAAACTGAGGCACAGGGCAGTGAAGTGACTTGTCCAGGGTCACTCAGTGGGCCAGTGGCTGAGCTGGAAACAGACCCCAGGTCTCCTGAATACCAGGCCAGTGGTCTGTCTGCTAGGCCACACTGCCTCCTCCAATACAAGTGGGCTTTGGGGCAGGGCGACAAGGTGTGGTGCTCAGTCCATCAAAGAAAGCTCTCAGGAGCTGAGGAAATCAAGCAGGTCTGTGGTCCCCAAAGCAGCCAGCTGTATGCAGCACAGCACCTTAGTGGTCCTGCTCCAGATCGAGCCACAAACAGCTGGGCAGGTCTGCGGGTTAGTGCTGGGCATTGGTCTATTCTGCTGTGGGAGGAGGCTTGCATGCCTGGTAGGGAAGCAGAGCTAGAACATGCACTTGGCTGCTATCCGCCCCGTTAATTCCCTGTGCCAGACTGTGAGCCCCAACACAGACCACATTATGAGGCCCACAGAGACAATAAAATGAAGCAAGTGCCTGGCACATCTACTTCTTCAGCATTAAGGAACTGCAGAGTCACCATTCTCCCTGATCTCACACAGCACCTTCCAGAATAGACTCTTCTATAAACAGGATGCAGAGATATACTTCACCTACCAATGGCAGGCAGTCATCTCTGAGGCGAAGTAAGGCTGCTGTTCAGCGGTGCACTGAAATGCTGCGCAGTGATTCAGGAGGACTGAAGAAAATCCCAGATCTCCCTGAAAGTGCCAGAGAAATGGGGAAAGGAAATGAGCTGGACAGTCGCTTCTCCTGCCGCCAGATCTTTAATGGCTCTCAGTGCTCAGGACTGGAGTTCTATGTCTCATCTAAAGCACCTTCAGTAGCCCAATGCCTCCAACCCTCACCTGATCCAGAGGAGGGGACTTCTTCCACCCACGGGCTGGCCAGCGCCACTTCCAGCCGCGCTGTCTTCTCCCAGCCAAGTGACGGCCCTGCACCAGCCTTCTTACCCTGACATGTGCCTCTCAGGAGGTAGCATGGCTGCATCACCATGACACAGAGGAGAGGGCAGCACCAGAAGTACCAACAGCTGCCTTGAGTCTCATCGGGCTTCAGAAATGGACATGGTACCTGCTCACCATTGAGTGACCTCCCTGTGCATGTCCTCTGCTTGTGACCTGCACATTGGGAGGTCTCCTAAACCTCTGCTGGGCCCTTCTCAGAGCTGCAGGGATTTCATTTTAGTGATGTTGCGGTAGTACCTTGGAGCCCCAGTCACGGACCAGGGCTGAGTTGTGTCAGGTGCTGTACAAACCCAGAAGAGACTGATGGTCTCGGCTCCGAAAAGCTCACAACCTAAGTACCAGACAAGAGACAAGAGCTGGATACCGCCAGACAGAGGGGGGAGCACAAAGAAGCAATAGGGCAATACTCGTTAGCTCACTGGGCAGCCAAGATGCCCCCGCCCCAATGAAAGATGCTGGACTAGAAGCAGCAGTCTATGTGCTGGCCCATTCTATGACAGGATGTGCCTCTCCGCCTCTGACTCCCGCTGGCCGCAGGATGGACAATGAGATCTCCATGTCTGACTCACACAGGGGGCTGTTTTGTTTCACTCCTAGGGGAGGCTGAGATTAGCTAATCCTCCCTTACAAGGCCGGGGAAATGGCCTTATGTTCAGAGCAGTTTAAAACAACGTCCGTCCCCTTCCCGTCCCTAGCCGGGCTCCCCGGTGAGCGCGCACCAGTTGTGTTTGCCAGAACTATAACCCCAGTGGACGGCAGCCAAACAAGTGGAGCTCAGGTGGTGCTGCCAGATGATTTTGCAGCGTGATCCTTGACCTCTGATACCCTGGCAGAGGAGTGTCAGACTACAAATCCCAGGATCCACTGGGGCTTGGGCATGGCTGCGGGTGCGGAAGGAAAGGGGGCCATGCTGTCCACATCAGAGCAGACTGGATTATTACAACAGACAGGTTGATAACCATTAACTTCACTGAGAGCGGAGATCGGCCCCTCCTAAGCACCTTTGAAAATTCCTCCTGTACCCTGGTGAACAGGGGCCTATTACATTAGCCAGAGGAGCTTCTGAAGGACAGTGGCGAAGATTTTGAAAACTGCCCCATGACTTGGGCTGTCTCCGTTTTTGGGGGCCCAACTGGAGACTCCTTAAAGGAGCCTGATTGTCAGAAAGTGATGAGCACCTGTCTTTGGAGAACCAGGTCCCTCTAAGGTATCTGACATTGAGCACCCAGAACGACTAGTCAGTTTTGGAGATCTTGGCCAGTGCCTGCTGCTTCGCTTCCCCTGGGAAGGAGTCAGTCCCTGTGGGCCTTCAGGCCGACAAGGTCACTGGAGGGCAGTCAGGAGACCTGGTTTCTATTTCTGGCTCTGCCTCTCACTTGCTTGTGACCTTGGGCGAATTCCTTCCTTTCTTTGTGCCTCTGTTTCACGTGCCCCTTCTCCCTCCCTCTTTGTCTATTTTGGCTGCCCGGCTGTTTCATTGCTATGTAGCCATCTGGGCTTGGGGTGGCACCCAGCTCTAGGACTCTGGGCGGTAGGAGGATCCCAAAGCTCAGGCTGCAGCCTGGGCAGAACGTTTACACTGCACTGAAACAGCCCCTTAGCCCAAGACCTGCGAGCCCGGGTCAGTGGCTGTGGCTAATTGCAGTGTAGACACACTCTGAGTGCTACTGAACTAATGAATAATAATAAACCTGGGACACCAAAGAGTTAGAGACTGATGAACAAGAAGGGGGAAGCTGAGCTTGGGTGCACTGCAGAACTCCAACTTTTAATTCAGATCCCATAAAAATAAATAAGAAATGAATAAAGAGACACAGAAACCAACAGGCCAGAAATGAACCATATCTTGGTGCATAGCCAGCGATCTGGTTGACTACCAATGTGTTCCAAGTGATGACTTCTGTGCATTGATACAGAGCTGCACTGAGGGCAACTCTGCAGTCTGCTGGCACAAGAATTGCCTTTGAATGCCTCTGAGAATGTTATTTTGACTCTGATTTCACAATAAGCCTGTTGGGCAAAGAGCAGCCAGGTTTTCTCTGTTTTCACTGAAGGGCCCCAGTGCAAAGCCAAGTCTCATTCTTGTGTTTGGAGAAGATGTACCATGATCAAAGCCACCAGCCCGAGACATCCATAAGTCACGTCACTCAACAGCTGCCTCTGGCTGGCTACAGGGATGTAGCTGGAAGGCTGAGTGAGCAGGTCCGGGCTCAACAGAGTTGCTCCGAGGGACTGCTCCCTTCAGAGAGACGCTGCATGTCACCAGGCGCAGCTCAGTCTTGCTGGTTCCCCCTTAGCGTCTCACTGTTCCCAAAGTTCTCGGCCTGAGGACACGCAGGCACTCGCGTCTCATGGTAAGCAGTGCAGGACAGCTAGATAGATCTCTCTAGACGCTGAGCCAACGCACAAGCAGCTTACACTCAGGTGGGACCCGCTTTGGGGTTTTGATCTGCTGCATAGTTGCTCCAGAGTGAGGAGATTTAACACAGCCTGTTTGCACCGTGGGAGTTCAAGTACCCGATTCTTAAGCTTTGCCATAGCACGGCTGCTCCAATAATCCTTGAGCATTCCTGTGGCAATTTGGACACTAAACTGTGGTCCCCGGGAAGGCACTGGCCTTTGCTGGCTGGTGTGTCTGTACAGTGCTCCACGCTGCTGGGGGAGGGGGGCGTTTCTCAGGCCCCTTGGTTGCTGATGCAGGGAAGCTTTTCCTTTGCTGGCTGGAATAGCTGCTGCTGAGGGAGAGGAGAGGGGATCTGATGGAATTTGCTGGAGGCTTCTTATTCTCCAGCTCTGCAGACTGCCTGGCTTGACCCCGCAACTCAGGACCGGCTGAGCCAGATGCACCTCCTTGTTCTATCCTGACATGAGAGGGCCCCTTGGAGGGCCATGGGATCCCTTTCTAGAGAGGGACCCCTCAGCCCTGGACTGCTGTGGAGCAGGTGGGGGGCCACCTCTTGTCTCCCTTGGGGTGTGGTGGGAGAAATAGCCACTCCTTCCTCCAGCAGGAGACCAAGATGCGACCGTCTCTCTCTAAGCCCCCTTCCCCAGGATTGTAGCTGCAAAAATCAGGAGGGGCCTTTCGGATGCTGATGGGGCAGAGGGTGATTAGCCTGGACTGAGGCAGTCGCTCACACCTCCTTCCCTGGGTCAGGGAGGGGGCCCAAAGTGCTGAGGTGGGTGAATGCCCCCCATGTTACAGGTGGGGAAGCTGAGGCACAGACTGGGGAAGTGACCAGGTCCGAGGACCCAGGATTGTCAGTGGCAGAGGAATTCTGCCTCCCTGGTCTGTGCTCGGGCCCTGAGAGGAGAAGGAGCCGTTCAGGAGGTGGGCTTGGAGCCGGGCTGCTGGAGCACTGAGAGAGGCCCTGATGTGGGCTGCAGGCGGGGCCAGATCCTGCACACCCCACAAAGTCATCCCAGGCATGGTGTGTGAGCCAGGGGAAGAGCTGGCCCCCTGAATGAGGTAGGGGGTTTTGTGGGGGTCAGGCAGGGGTGCATGAGGCGGAAAGCCAGGGAGCACAGATCCTTTCTCTAGGGCACATGCTATATTAGGGCCCCTTCGCTCAGGGGCTGTTTATCTGGGAGGTGATACTTAAGTGTAAGTAAATAAACAGAGAGCAGATGGCACGGAGGGCCGGCTGGCAATTCCCTGCTCTCGGGGGTTCCTGTTGGGAAAACACGGCTGCCAGCCGAGGCAAATGGATTCCAGACCCGCCAGGGCCACATGTGGCCACCAGGATGCTGCCGGCCTGACCTTGCTGAACCTTGCTAAAGCAGCATCGTCCGTCACACCAGGGGGTCGAGGAGGGGTCCGTTCGCTCCCCCTTCCCGGGCCCGGTGGCCGGCTTTACAAGCCTGGCCTGGCCTGCCCTTGAGGTCTCTCCCTCCCACCCCATCGATGGGCAGGGAGAGATATTAACCCCCCAGCAGGGGGAGGGGGTTCTCCGCCGGGGTCCTGCTGCTTTCACGCACTGTCACTCTGAGCAATAAGAAAAGGAGTACTTGTGGCACCTTAGAGACTAACAAATTTATTTGAGCATAAGTTTTCATGAGCTACAGCTCACTTCATCGGATGCATTAGGTGGAAAATACAGTGGGGAGATTTATGTACACACACAGAGAACATGAAACAATGGTTTTTATCATACACACTGTAAGGAGAGTGATCACTTAAGATGAGCCATAACCAGCAGCCGGGGAGGGGAAGGAGGAAAACCCTTCATGGTGACAAAACCATGTCTAAACCATCTGGGCACCTCACTGGGAGAGCATGCTCTGGATTTAAGGGAGAGATTAACAAAAATGTTAAGCATGAAACTTGGCCTAGTTTGTACATGCACCTACCTGCCTAGCTTCTGTGTGCAAACCAGGTGAGTGTTTGTGCCCATGGGAATTCTGGCCCTTTGCAAAGGCAGCTACGCCATTCACACGTGCAGCCGCTGTAATTGTGAACTCTCATTAGCAGCACAGCTGGGCACCATCTGGGCCTAACTCAGCATTAGTAGAAAGGAATTGCGGAGGGCAAGCAGTGGCTACGATTCCCCCTGCGGGTGTGCGATTCCAGTGGGGTCTGGCTAGTTTGCAAAACCCAGAGAAACCGGCTGTTCCAGGTAGCATTGGTTTTCTGGGAGTTGATCGAAACATTTCCCCCCTTAATTTGCGCCAGGGCTTTTCCAGAGACAAGTAATAAAGGAACAACCCCCCACCACACACCTAACTGAATGAGTCTGGTTTGAGGTTCTTTTTTCTTGTTCTTCTACAGTATTTCTGTGACCGTATCCCTCAGAGATCAGGGGCAGGCCTCCTTCAGCTACATACTGAACAAGCACAGAGTAAGAAAGAGACAGGCCCTATCTCAAGCAGCTACAATCTAATTCTTGCCTTGCCTCTGGGATGATAAACCCAGGGAACAGCCCAGAGCTCGCACTTCTCTGGAGTCAAAAAGAACCCGAACCTCAGCAGTTATAAGCTCTGTTCTCACTCTGGAACCCTGGTTTTCCAGTGGGTTCTTGATTCAGCCACACAAGTTCTCTCCCCCCTTGCTACCATTATGTGCAAATACGGGAGCAAAACAAGTGTGCAATTGTTGATGTTAGCAAAAACCAGGCGCTCATCTTCTGTCAGATGAAAAGTGCAAACTGGTTCAGGTGTAAGAAAGAACACGCTCAGGCTTGTAGAGAACATTATAAATAACAGAACGTATTAAAAAGAGTATATTTGTAGTGGTGTTTTTAACCCATTATAGATTTGGCTTTGTGCAGAAAAGGTGTGGGAATCAGATGTGCGTGGATGTGCCTGTAGGGGTGATTAGCCCATACCGACGCTGATCTGTCCTGATGCGGGGAAATATTAGCTGCCCTGACTCAGCTCCCGTTGCTTCTTGGGGGGCGGAGCAGGTTTCTCAAAACCACATTAAACTGCCATAAAATCCCCTTGTGATCCCGAGGGAATCTGATCCAGCTCTGTGCCTCCTTTCAACTGGAAACCAGATCCTGCCTCGGAAACTTGGGCCGAGGCACCAGGGTTATCTGAGTGATTTACCAGGCTGGGTGACTGAGGGGCTCATCACGCGGTGCTCTGTGACATGCCAGCTCCACTCATGCTGGTATCGGCCCTCTCCCCACAGTGGTGGTGAGCTCAGCCAGCATTACACGTGTTCTGATGCTCTGGGCCCGCACCAGGGTGGAGATGACTTCAGGGTGTACTGGCTTTTACATGCCTGGATGAGCTGTCTGCTGAGGAGTAGGTGCTGGGGGGATGCAGTAGGGAAGCTGAGTTCTGGTCCTCACGGGCTCCCTGGCCAGCCTGTGGTTCCCTCTCGGTGGGTGGAGCCGGAAAGGTCTGGGCAGTGCTGCAGCCCTTACTCAGCTAAGTAGTCCAATTGACTTCAGAGGAGCTACTCCCATGAGGAGCAGCTGCAGCAGGATCCTAGCTACTAATAGACTTTAAGGCCAGAAGGGACCATCTAGCCTGACTCCTGCCCTTCGCCAGCCCCAGAACCTCACCCGCCCACTCCGGCCATAGGCCCCAATCCTCTGGCTGAGTTCCTGAAGGCCTCAGATCTCGATTCAAAGACTTCACGGTGCAGAGAACCTCTCCTTGCCAACAAGCTCCATAGGCCAGGAGCTCCTCTCTCCTCTCCTACCTGCCAGGCTCCGCGAGCCGATACGGCAGATCCCCGAGAGCCTGGAATGCATTACACGCCTGTCGGGAGGGGAAGTCTGTCCCAGTTCCGGACCCAGGGACCCTCGCTAGCCAGGCGAGATTGAGAGCGAGTCCCACAAAGAGCCTTTGTTCCTCTGCTGGAACGAATGGATTGGAGACAGCTGAGGTCATTTGTCAGTCTGTGTTACTGGAGACCTTGCAGGTCAGGCAGTGGGAAGGAGGGAAGGGGGACAGGTGGAGAGACAGCCAGCCGGACAGACAGACAGAGCAAACAGATATAAATAACAGCAGCTCTCTCCAGAGCTTGCTCCTGGGGCATCCGGCAGGCGGGTGGGATTGGCAGCCACGGGCTACGAAGGGCAAAGTTTTATCTTGGACTCTTCTGGCTAGGGGAGGGGCCTAGACTTTGGCCAGGCCTAGCGCTGGCTGGGCAGGACTTGGGGCAAGCCGCCCCTGCTCAGCTCTGCCAAACGCACCTTGGGCTCAGGCTGCACATCTAGCCCTGAGCTCACCTGAGCTCTCTTCTCCCCTACATACCCCTGCATCCATCCATCCCTATCCACACCGTCTTCTCCATCCATCCCCATCCACACCATCTTCTCCCCTACGTACCCCTGCTGCCCACCCCTATCTGCCACGGCAGGTCACTGTTGACATGATGCACCTCGGTGCTGACCCGCAGCACTCCCTGTGAGTCCAGATGGATGGACCTGTACTAGCTCTCTGTCTGTCTGCCTGCCTGCGCCCAACTGGGCGGTATCTGTCGGGGTCACAACGCAACAGTGAAAAGCAGCAGTTGCCGCTGAAGGGACCATGTCCACCCTCTCTCCATGACCTGCTCGCTTTACCCCCCGGGTCCCTTTGCAGCCAGCCCCCCCGAGTAGGGACGTCCATCTCTCCTGAACAGGGCAATGGGGGCACGAGGCTGAGCTCAGCCAGTCCATCCCCCTGGCAGCCCAAGTGCAGACATGGTCTGTTTGCAGAGGAAGATGGAACCGTGGAAGAGCAGGATTCGGCAGCAGGTCGTTTCAAGCCCAGCTGGGGTGAGCCGGAGGAGGAAGCTCTCGGTGAGGTGTATGTGCGGGCTGGGGGATGGCTGGGGCTAGGGGATTTGTGCAGCTTTGTTTCATCCCTTGCTGTGGAGTTACAGCTTCATTGGGCTCCATTTCAGCCAAATCCCGATGTTAAGGGGCATAAATCCAGGAAGGATTCCGGGACGAGCTGGGGTTGCTGGGGGTGGGGTGAAGCCAGCCCCTGGAAAGGGGCCGGGGCCCACACACCCAGTGTCTGGAGTGAAAGTGATCGCCCCAGAGGTGCTGAGTGGTGGGAGCAGCAGCGTCCCTCCTGGTGAACCCTGTGCCTCTGTCGGAGGAGTGACCAGGTGCAGGAGGTGGAGCCGCGGGCAGGATTCCTTTGAAAGTCTCCCTCTGCAGCCACTGAAGGAGCTACCACCTCCTTCCCTCTCTCTAGCAAGAGGAAACTTTTTAGCACGCCACAATTCTTCAGAGAAATTTATGGCCCACGAGGGAGCGGCCTGCCAGGGCCATTCTCTGCTCGAATGGCTGCAGCGCTTCCTCCGAGGGGCCGAGAGCTGCTTTGATGCCACGCAGGCAGGCCTGCAGCTCGAGCGCCAGATATTCGGCTCCTTCCCCTGCAGACACACACAGGCCCTGCAACCCATCCACCCCTTCCCTTCCCTTCCTCTCCGATGGCTGCCTACGGAAATGGCTCACTCGCAAGCAGGCTGCTGGTGGTAACCGGTGGGAGCCCCCGAGGCAGCGTGGCACAGGGTTGTGGAGGCAACGCACCATGCCCAGTGATCCAAAGGCCCATCTAGCTAGTGTGGTGAGGGGCAATATGGCAGCTAGGCAGGCAGCTAATCATCTCCCTCCACACACGCCTACAGCGCAGAGAGCACTGCACGGAGCTCACTCTGTAGTAAAAGATCCCTTAAAATCCAGGTAAACTGGATTAATTCCTCCTCTGGAATCGCCTCCTTTTATTCTTTCTGTAGCCTCGCCACAAATCAGCCTTGTTAGACAGGCTCTTCCCAGAAGAGTATTGTCTAGTGGTCTGAGCAGGGGCCCGGGGCCCAGGACACCTGGGTTCTATTCCCAGCTTTGGCGAGTCAGGGTGCCCTCTCTGTGCTGCGGTTTCGATACAGTCTCCCTCGGAGGGTATCGTGACGCCTGCGGGGTGTTTCTGGAAGGCTTTCCGCCCCTGGTCTGGGGTGTGCAGAAATGGAATGAAGGTTTTCAGAACCCATCTTTAACTGACTTCCCTACAATTCCCTAGTTGGAGGGCAGGATGTCTCAGTCCCTGGGGTGCAACCCAAAGTGGGTCCCTAGAAGGTGTCAAAGGGGCATGGGGTTGGCTGGGCTGCACTCCCCACTCCGGGGGTTGTGCCCTGGTGCCCAGGGTCGCAGCACTGCTCAGATTTGGCCTAGCTACTCCTCTTTCATGATGGCAGGGTGGGGGTAGGGGCAAATAGAAGTGAGTGGTGCTGTGACCCTGGGTGTCTAGGTTGCAATGCCACTGGAACAGATTTGGGCCACCCGGCCGCCCCTCCAGACCAAAGCCTGAGCAGCACCGTAATTCCCCATCCCCCCGCCAGAGCTCGCAATGCCCAGAGCAGAGCTGAGTCCTGCTTGCCCCATGGGGCAGGAGCTGGGAGGGAGCAGTAGGTGCCACATTCTCCGGGAAGCACCAGCCCCCAATGTACCCTTCACCCTGCAGCCAGACGATACTCTGTCTTCCATACTCCCTGTCCTGCCCCCTGTCAGCTCCCACCGATGTACACCTTGCCCACAGCCAAGCAACTCCCCCTCCATCAGAGAACCCATCCTGGCCCCAGCCCCCCAGATCTTCTCCTACTGTGCCCCTAGCCCCTTCTGCCCTGATCTCCTTTGGCTGGCTGCACTGCCTGCAGACTTCTCTGCCCCCCATTCCTTCCCCAGCCCCCCCATTGCACCCCCATGCCTGCTGCCCCCGTTCCTTTCCCAGCCCTCCCATTGCACCCCCATGCCTCCTGCCCCCCATTCCTTCCTCAGGCCCCCAGACTCCCAGCTCCATTCTCACTATATCTCCAGCCCCCCGATCCCCCCACTTCACCTCCAGGCCTCCAAACCCCCCTTATCCTCTGTCCTTCCTTGGCTGTGAGTGGGGTTTGTGTTTTGGGGGGTATCTTGGCTCACCACCCCTCCCCCAGTTGACAATGGGAGTTACACATCTGATCTGGAGCTCCCCCTTCAATGGACCCCTGTTGGGTGGGAGCACTGCGTCTGATGGCATCTGAGGGGGATTGTGACAGGCCATCAAGGTTTACAAATGGGTCCTGAGCCCGTAGAGGTTAAGACACTCTGTTCTTGGGCCTGTCTGCTCTGCCGTCAGCATTGCTGCCAGAGCTGGAGTTAGCCTCACAACCCTTAGTTAGACCTGTGAATTCTCTGTTGTCATTTCTTTATCCTCCCCTCCGTCCACCAGCACCACATTCAAGAGCAGGATGAGTTCGGCTGCCCGTTTCCGGGACAGTTAGTGGCACAATTGCACCTGCAAAAGGGACCCTAAAAGACACATTTCAAACACTAAATGGAAAAACATTAAAACTAACGAGCAGAGCTTCCCACTGCTGGATATTCTTGGGGCAAAGAGGTGTGTAAGCTTCCAGAAATGGAGAGACGCATAAGGCCAAATTCAATCCCTTACCTAGGGATCAAAGCAGGTGCGGAATAAGAGCTGTGCCTGCAGTTACACTGAGTGGAATAAAAACCATCAGCTTGTCCTGCCGTGTGAATGGTCCCCAGCTGTGTTCAGGAAGAAGTTTCCACCCATGACTGCTCAATTAGGTGCATCGTGGGCGGCTCATGCCTTCCTTGGAAGCCCCCCGCAGAGACCGCTCTCAGGCTAGGCTACCGGATGAGATGGGCCATTTCTCTGTTCCGCTCTCGCGGTCCCTATGCTCCTAGCCCTTGTGCTTCCACGGGGTCCCCGGTTTCTCTGCCGGGGATTCCTAGAACTTGGCAGGCTCTGTGGCCAAAGGGAGAAGCAGCATCGCCCCCTCCTGGCCTCCAGCTGTCCCTAGACCTCTGCAGGGTCGCGGCTGCTCCAGCTTTTACCAGGCTCACTGTGCTTGGCTGAGAAGGACAATTCGCCAGGCAAGGGGAAGGGGGGGCAGGCTGAGGGAGGCCGAGCGGATACTGAGCGGGAGAGCGGAGTAGCCTGGGGAGGTGATGTTTGGAACGCTCACCCCAAAGCTCTTTAGGGGGAGTTGAGGCAGGGTAGCGGTTAGTGCATCAGGCTGGGCTCCGTTTAACCCCACTCTGCCTGCAGTGTTGGGAAAGTCGCTGAGCTCCCAGCTCTGTGTGGTGGAGGGGAGACTCGCCTGGCCCCTGGGGGGATGGGCACCAAGGAGTTTCAGATCCTCGGGAAACAGAGTTTATAGGCGTAGCACATTAGCAGCGTCTTTAGGGCTGGCTGAGGACACCCGTATGGGAGCGATAGGGCCCCAGCGGAGAACTGAGCGTAGCTAGGGGCGTTCCAGGGCCGGCTCTGTGCTGGGGGAGGGCAGAACAGGCCACACTGAGTGCACCCCACAGCAGTGGAGTGCCATATGGCCCTTAAAGAAGGGAGTCCCCCACCGCGGCTGGGACGTGCCCCCAAGGTCACACACCCAGTGTCAGTGGCCAGAACCCAGGAGTCCTGGGGCTGGTCTATCTAAGGTACTTCTGTAGCCCCTGTTACCATGATCTCCATGTATTCCACAAGCATCCAGGTATTTCTCCTCCCAGCACCCCAGCCGGGCAGGGCAGGGCTTTATCCCCACTGTACAGATGGGAGCTGAGGCCCCGAGAGGCTCTGTGACATGCCCAAGCTTGCGCAGGCAGTCTGGGGTGGAGCAGGACAGTGAAGCTGGGTTTCCCAATGCCCTGGCTTGTGCCCTAACCACTGGGCTATCCTCCCTCCCCAGAGGAGACGAGCGCTGCCAGCCAGGCATCCGATCAGTTCCTTCAGGTGCCCGGGGCAGCAGGTCAGAGCTGGGTGCCGGGGCACAGCGTGTTCTAGGGGCAGGGGCAGCTCAGCCTGGGAAAGCCTGGAGTGGGACAGGGCAGGAGGTGATTGCTCACTCCCTAGGAGACATGAGGAAACGGGGTCATTTGTCCCCGGGCGGGAAGATAAATACAAGCAGCCCAAGGCCCTGCTGCTCCTGCCATCAGTGGGCTGACAGCGGGGTAAGGCTGCCATCTGCTGTCTGCTCCAGATGGCAGCAGAATCTCATACCCCATCTAAACATGGACCTGTGTACACCTACGGCATACAGACACACCTGTACACGCCTGGCTCGGCTCACACCTACGGCATACAGACACACCTGTACACGCCTGGCTCGGCTCACACCTACGGCATACAGACACACCTGTACACGCCTGGCTCGGCTCACACCTACGGCATATAGACACACCTGTACACGCCTGGCTCGGCTCACACCTACGGCATACAGACACACCTGTACACGCCTGGCTCGGCTCACACCTACGGCATATAGACACACCTGTACACGCCTGGCTCGGCTCACACCTACGGCATACAGACACACCTGTACACGCCTGGCTCGGCTCACACCTACGGCATACAGACACACCTGTACACGCCTGGCTCGGCTCACACCTACGGCATACAGACACACCTGTACACGCCTGGCTCGGCTCACACCTACGGCATATAGACACACCTGTACACGCCTGGCTCGGCTCACACCTACGGCATACAGACACACCTGTACACGCCTGGCTCGGCTCACACCTACTGCATGGAGACACCCCTGTATACGCCAGGCTCGGCTCACACCTACTGCATAGAGACACCTCTGTACACACCTGGCTCAGCTCACACCTACTGCATATAGACACATCTGTACACGCCTGGCTCGGCTCACACCTACTGCATATAGACACACCTGTACACGCCTGGCTCGGCTCACACCTACGGCATATAGACACACCTGTACACGCCTGGCTCGGCTCACACCTACTGCATAGAGACACCCCTGTACACCCCTAGCTCGGCTCACACCTACTGCATGGAGACACCCCTGTATACGCCAGGCTCGGCTCACACCTACTGCATAGAGACACCCCTGGACACCCCTAGCTCGGCTCACACCTACGGCATATAGACACACCTGTACACGCCTGGCTCGGCTCACACCTACTGCATAGAGACACCCCTGTACACCCCTAGCTCGGCTCACACCTACTGCATGGAGACACCCCTGTATACGCCAGGCTCGGCTCACACCTACTGCATAGAGACACCCCTGTACACGCCTGGCTTGGCTCACACCTACTGCATATAGACACACCTGTACATGCCTGGCTCGGCTCACACCTATGGCATATAGACACATCTGTACACGCCTGGCTCGGCTCACACCTACGGCATATAGACACACCTGTACACGCCTGGCTCGGCTCACACCTATGGCATATAGACACACCCGTACATGCCTGGCTCGGCTCACACCTATGGCATATAGACACACCTGTACACGCCTGGCTCGGCTCACACCTACGGCATATAGACACACCTGTACACGCCTGGCTCGGCTCACACCTACTGCATAGAGACACCCCTGTACATGCCTGGCTCGGCTCACACCTACTGCATATAGACACACCTGTACACCCCTAGCTCGGCTCACACCTACTGCATGGAGACACCCCTGTATACGCCAGGCTCGGCTCACACCTACTGCATAGAGACACCTCTGTACACACCTGGCTCAGCTCACACCTACTGCATATAGACACACCTGTACACACCTGGCTCAGCTCACACCTACTGCATATAGACACACCTGTACACGCCTGGCTCAGCTCACACCTATGGCATATAGACACATCTGTACACGCCTGGCTCGGCTCACACCTACTGCATATAGACACACCTGTACACGCCTGGCTCGGCTCACACCTACGGCATATAGACACACCTGTACATGCCTGGCTCGGCTCACACCTATGGCATATAGACACACCTGTACACGCCTGGCTCGGCTCACACCTACGGCATATAGACACACCTGTACACGCCTGGCTCGGCTCACACCTACTGCATAGAGACACCCCTGTACACTCCTAGCTCGGCTCACACCTACTGCATGGAGACACCCCTGTATACGCCAGGCTCGGCTCACACCTACTGCATAGAGACACCCCTGGACACCCCTAGCTCGGCTCACACCTAGTGCATGGAGACACCCCTGTATACGCCAGGCTCGGCTCACACCTACTGCATAGAGACACCTCTGTACACACCTGGCTCAGCTCACACCTACTGCATATAGACACACCTGTACACGCCTGGCTCAGCTCACACCTACTGCATGTTTCAGAGTAGCAGCCGTGTTAGTCTGTATTCGCAAAAAGAAAAGGAGTACTTGTGGCACCTTAGAGACTAACAAATTTATTAGAGCATAAGCTTTCGTGAGCTACAGCTCACTTCATCGGATGCATTTGGTGGAAAAAACAGAGGAGAGATTTATACACACACACAGAGAACATGAAACAATGGGTTTATCATACACACTGTAAGGAGAGTGATCACTTAAGATAAGCCATCACCAGCAGCGGGGGGGGGGGGGGAAAGGAGGAAAACCTTTCATGGTGACAAGCAAGGTAGGCTAATTCCAGCAGTTAACAAGAATATCAGAGGAACAGTGGGGGGTGGGGTGGGAGGGAGAAATACCATGGGGAAATAGTTTTACTTTGTGTAATGACTCATCCATTCCCAGTCTCTATTCAAGCCTAAGTTAATTGTATCCAGTTTGCAAATTAATTCCAATTCAGCAGTCACTTGTTGGAGTCTGTTTTTGAAGCTTTTTTGTTGAAGTATAGCCACTCTTAGGTCTGTGATCGAGTGACCAGAGAGATTGAAGTGTTCTCCAACTGGTTTTTGAATGTTATAATTCTTGACGTCTGATTTGTGTCCATTCATTCTTTTACGTAGAGACTGTCCAGTTTGGCCAATGTACATGGCAGAGGGGCATTGCTGGCACATGATGGCATATATCACATTGGTAGATGCGCAGGTGAACGAACCTCTGATAGTGTGGCTGATGTGATTAGGCCCTATGATGGTATCCCCTGAATAGATATGTGGACAGAGTTGGCAACGGGCTTTGTTGCAAGAATAGGTTCCTGGGTTAGTGGTTCTGTTGTGTGGTGTGTGGTTGCTGGTGAGTATTTGCTTCAGATTGGGGGGCTGTCTGTAAGCAAGGACTGGCCTTTCTCCCAAGATCTGTGAGAGTGATGGGTCATCCTACTGCATGGAGACACTCCTGTACATGCCTGGCTCGGCTCACACCTACTGCATGGAGACACCCCTGTACACGCCTGGCTTGGCTCACACCTACTGCATGGAGACACCCCTGTACACACCTGGCTCGGCTCATAACTACTGCTGACAGCTGCACGTTTGCACACCTGCACAGGTTCAAGCCTCGGGCATATGCCTGCACCTGTGCTGTGTGATTCTTGCACAATGGGCAGCGTTCTCTGCCGGCTCCTGGACACATCGCCACATGGTGACACACTGGATCCCATTCCCTTTTATTACATAAATAGGTTAAAAGAGTTTCCCCCTGCAATAAAATAAATCCCAAGTCTCCCCCTCCCCCACAGCCCCTCCTTTCCCAGCTGAGCGCTGGAACATTCCTGACCTCCCCTCCTTTCCCATAATATCGGGGCTCTGGGGTCAGAGCCCAAGCCCTGTGTGGCCTTGCTCCTTGCCCTCCCACTGAGAGTGGGAAGCGAGGCTCCCTCACACTTAAGATCGATAGACCTTCCTGCAGCTGCAACCCCGCCCCATCTCACTTGCAGCCAGGAGCATGGCCTCTGCATAGAGGCATTTCTGCCCAGCCTGCTTCATGGTCCCTGTCAGATCTCAGCCCCTGGGGAGACCAGCAGCAAGAGAGACACAGCAAAGACATGCAGAAAACCATCCAGGGCGTAGCTCCCGTTGCAAGACAGGTGCCCCTGTCATCCCAGGTGGCAGGTGCAGAGTCCCTGGAGTCCGGCAAGGGGCTCCCCCTGCAAGTGAGGTTGGGTGTGGAGGGGTCAAGCAGGCAGCTCCCATTCCTGGCATGGTAGCAGGTCTCTGATATAAGGTAGGCGGCTCTGGGCTCCAGGAGTCAGGCTGTCTAGCGAACAGCTCCTGCCGCTGGTCTGTTGCGGAAGGTCTGTTCTGACCAGTGAGCGGCTCCTAGTGCAGGTCAGGGGTGGAGGCGCCCAGGTAGGTGCGAAGGTGGCTGATGTTCGACGGGATGATTTTGGAAGGAATGGTCTCCCTGTTCAGCCGCTTGTATGCTGCATAGCGGTGACACCCCCCGAAGGAATAGAAATAATCCCCCCCTTGGCTGCCTTTGATCCAGAGGATGTCTATGGGAGGCACCCTGTCCGCTTCCTCCTGGGGAGCAGAGAGAGAGCTTGAGAAATGGGGTCAAACAGCAGCAGGGAGTTAACCCCATCCAACCCATTGTCCAGGGTCTAAAGACTCACCCCCGCAACACCTAGGCGCCCCAGCTGAGAGCTTCCCCGCAGCAGTGCCTGCTCAAGATACGTGTTGACGTTACATTCCTGGCAATGTTGGTATAACCCGTGTTACCCACGCAATCTCAGCATGAATGCAGGAAGAGCAGTCACATGTCACTGTGCCCACTGCAGCGTAACCACTCGGCACAACTCTGGCATCACTGGCATGGCCACCCCTGCATAACCTGGGTTTAGCAGGTGGCCCTGTTCTCAGCATCGCCAGCGAAGCGCTGCCATCGCCGGTACAATCCCAGCGTCACTCAGTGTTCCCAGCCCAGCATCGCCAGCGAAGCGCTGCCACCCCCAGGATGTATAACACTGGTGTTACCTGGATGGTTTTCATGAGGCTCGTCACCTTGCTCTCCTCCAGGACCGAGGGGATGGGTCTGATGAGCACCCTCATGGGGACATTGTGTATGGTGGGGATGTTGTCGGAGTGGATGCTTCTGTTCCCCTGGTCTTCTTCCGCTGGGCCTGTGCTAGCCATTGCTGTGGCCCAGACCCTGCCAAGAGCCCCTTGGAGCACACGCCACTGCCCACCTGCCCTCACCCACCGCATCCACTGCTGCCCCAGAGCCCCATGGAGTGCTGCCGGGGAGGCCTTACACTCAGGCTTGGATTGCACCGTTTGGAATTGCAGGGCAGTGCAGAGGAATATGTTCCCCCAGCCCAGCTCCACCGCGTCTGGGTCACCACCCCTGGGTGGATTTCTCAATTGCACAAAGCTTTCACTCTGTGCTTTCAGCCTGGGGCTGGGTTTTGGGTCACCTCCCCCTGTCGCTGTGTGTGAGGTGGAGAGGCTGTTTCCGGCAGGGCGAGCGCAGCTGAGTCACAGTGAGTGTGCAGTGTGCAGTGCACAGCGCGCTTTGCCCTCGCCCACGGGGCAGCCGGGAAGCCAGTTCAATCATCGCACCCCTGGAGGCAGGGCCTGCCTTCCTCCGTCGACTCAGAATGAACCAGTAGAACGGAGTCCGGGCATCCCACGAGGAGTCCGGGGGATGGGGCCGGCTGAGGGCCTGTCTGCTCAGCACGGACCTTAAAGATCCTAGGCTGCAAGTCCCAGGAGCTCAGTGTCTTTAACCAAATCATTATCTCCTCACCCCAGCGTGGCCTTCGCCCGCACCTGCCCTCCACCCCAGAGGTGGCTGCTCTCAATGTCTCCGTTTGGGATTGTCCAGCCCCACATGCACATAAACCTCTGCTCCCAGGGTGATCATTGCCCTTAGCCAGGGAGCTCCTTGCAGCAGGGGCTGTGCAGCGTGTCGGAGAAGTGCCTGGCATGCAGCCAGCGCTACTGTAAATAACTAACCCTACAGAATGACCGTGGGCCCCAGGACTTTCTGAAAGCAGCTGGCAGTCGGGACATGCGCCTGCCATGACAGTTATGGCAGGGTCAGCGGCTGCGGTAGTGGCCGCTGGCTGGGTGGTTATAGATAGGAACCTGTCGGTCTACAGCCCCCAGCTCTCAGCTCACTGCCCTGTTGCTTTAGGGATCTCTGGTCTGGCCCGGCTGTCTCTTACCTGAACTTTTAGGCTCCTGAGGTTTACTGTGGGTGGGTCGCTAGGATGAGGCCTGTAGAACTACTGTCCTGTTTGCTGTGCAGGGACACTAAAGATCCCCTGCCACTTTTGTCCTGAGCCAGAATTTTGT
This sequence comes from Dermochelys coriacea, assembly GCF_009764565.3. Classification (NCBI taxonomy): domain Eukaryota; kingdom Metazoa; phylum Chordata; order Testudines; family Dermochelyidae; genus Dermochelys; species Dermochelys coriacea. The sequence goes on from NC_050080.1 coordinate 2,978,370, forward strand.
CCCAGGCTGAACTTTTCCTTCCCCTGCTGCATAGGCTGTTTACATTCTCCACCTCAGAGGTGGCCGCATTCCAGTGGCACTGAATGACTTGAGCACTGATGTCCTTCCAACCTCTGAGGACGGACGGTGCTGCATTGAAACAATACAAGAAAATGTGATTGAGCAGCAAGGAATGAACGTCGATGTCCCAGTCGGTTTATATGTGAGGTTGAAGTAACAAGCAATGGCACTACACTGAGATCTATCTACAGCCTGGGTCCAAATAATGGACGTGGCCCAATCACAGCTCAGTCCTTTGTTGGGTCATCTCCCTAATCCTCCTCTTGTAAGACGTTGTCCCAAACGGTGCTCAGCTGGGGCAGGCCCAGGAGGGATGATGATGATGATGATGCTGTCCCCTCCCCCTCACGCCTGAAGAAAACGTGGTGCCCAGCCCCTTGTAATTACTCCTTGTAACTGGCACAGGTGAGAACAAAGCTGATCAAGGGCAGGTGGGCATGGCCGATGAACCAAGCCAAGCAGCAGAGGTGACTACCTAGCAAGGCAGGCGTGAGTGCAAGCAGATGAGATGTGTTTTGGATTAGATCCTAAAGATGCACACACATTTAGACAGCAAATTGAGCACAGGCCTTGTGCTCCTGGCAAGTCTTGGTGTCACAAGCGGGTGCACACACAGTGGAGACACCAGGGCTCCATAATGGCTCATTCAGCAGAGACTCCAGAGCCCACGAAAGGTACGTCTACACTGCAAAAACAAAAAGTCCCACAGCAGCAAGTCTCAGCCTGGCTCAGCTGATTCAGGCTCATGTTATGGGGCTAAAATGAGCAGTGTAGACCTTCGGGCTCAGGCTGGAGCCCAGGGTCTGAGACCTGCCCCCCTCACTGGGCTTCAGAGCCTGGGCTCTAGCCCAAGCCCGAACATCTACATCTACGGGCCACGGGTCTTTTTTTGCAATGAAGACATAGCCAGTTGGGGCTCCAGCCCCCTGGTTCCAGCCATCTGGGAAACCAATCAGGGATGAACCTGTCTTGCCACATTGCTTTTAGGAAAGTCAAACATTCCCCGACCCATTTGCATTGAAATCGGGTGGGGATTGATAGAGGCACCGTCTGAACTCACAGGTCTAGGTGCTAGCATCTCCTGGGCTCTAATTCCCATCTCTGACACTGACTTGCTGGGGCATTGTGCAAATCACTCACCTCCCTGTCTTGTTTCCCACCTGTAAAATGGAGATGGTCCCTACTTCCTGGTTGTGGTTACATGTTTGGCTGCATGTGTGTGTTCTCTCTGTGTGCTGCCCCAGTTCTGTGCAGACAGCTGGCACAGGAGACCTCGAGTGAACCGCTCAATGACCACAAGATCCGTTAAGGAACGAAGGTGCCCGGCCAGGTTTATTGTCAATGAAGCACGGTAATAGTACCTGGCAGACTCTACAAGGATACTAAGATGTGTGTGCCTGTGATAATGGACGCAGCTCAGTCAATGCCCGCTTGGCTTTCCACTGCCCCCTTGGCAGGCCAAAGATACTTCCTCTGAGATACATCTTTATACCCTGATACAAACAAATTACCTCCTGTCATCCTGACCTTATTTTTTAGAAGGGGTCGGTGTGTTCCTCCTATTCTTGGGAAATATTTTGTACCATCCTTGATATCAGGATGTTCTGGTACCACTTGATATCAGGATGTGTTTGCATGAGTACTCTGTACTTAGCACTTCTTAGGAAGGTGTATTTCTGCAATATTAGCCCTGTTCTTGCCAGATTTTGTGAGCAGGTCCTGCGTTATACCAGGCCTCTGATACAAGGGCTTATGTCTTAGGCTCTTTTCCTACTCCACCGGTCATGGAGGTGTTTGAAGGATCCATTTATAAATGCCTGGAAGATGTTTTGAAGATGAAAAGCGCAGGAGCTGGCAGTTTTATTATCCAGAGTGAAGATACCTCCTTACCTCCTGCCCAATGAATTCCATGCCCTTGTTATGGTATTTAATTACTGCTCTTTATTTATGATTGTATTTATTATTAGTGCCCTGAGGTCCCAGTCAGTATCTGGGTCCCATTAGATTACATAAACACACAGGAAGATGTGATCCTTGTCCTGCTTATTTAAGAAGATCAGTGATCTATGGGTGATTGGAGAAATGGACACATCCAAAATATGGACAATTTTACATGCACGTTTATATATTTTAAAAATAGATGAAAACAAAAGGCCCTTCAGCCTGCCTGGAAGGGTGCATGGAAGCTCACAGTTCAAAAGACAAAATCCTTTCCCCAAAAGGTCCTTGGGCAACACATCGGAAGGCAGGCCAAAGCAAGAGTAAGTGGCTGTGAAAGGTAGTCCTGTGCCAAGCTGGGTGAACAGTTAAAAATCCCCTGCCCCCAAACTGGATTTGCAAATATTTTCGTGGCGAAAAGCACTGTCCTCATTTAGCTGTGATTTGTGGGGTTATATTATCGACTCTTTATGAGCATTTGGACGGCTGCAAGGTATTCACAGAAAGAGTCCCAAGAGTTTCAGGAATTTTAGCAGCCATGATGACTCATCTGCAAAATCATAGCCTGATTCAGAGTTCTCCTAATTAAGATGTTTCCCAGCCAGCCAGCCATCAGGAAGCAGAAACAATACATTTTGATTCAGGTGACTCACCACATCATTAGTGAATTGCCAGAGGCAAAGTTCACCGACAACTTGGGCCTGGTCTACAGCTAAAACGTAGGTCGCCCTAGCTTTGTCACTCAGGGTTGTGAAAAATTTTGCACCCCGTGCAATGGAGTTAGGTTGACCCTAGACTCAGCGAGGTCAATGGAAGAATTTGTCCATCGCCTTAGCTACTGCCTCTCAGGGGCGGGTGAACCACATTGCTGGAAACCCCCTTCCATCCACGTAGGTAGCGTCTACACTGCACTGCCTTAGCTGGGCTGCTGTAGCCTCTGTGCTGTAGACCACCTTGAGAGGCTGCAAATGATTCGCTAGCTCTTCGGAGCACATTTGCAAATAACAAAGCCACTCAAAGAGTTGGGATTGCAGATGATTCGCTTGCCACAAAGGAGAACGGCTGCTAATGAGGTTTATTCCCCAGGAGCCAGCTCCAGCGTTTGTGAGGGCAGGAGCGAATGGAAAAGCCCAGGCAGCTGAAATGTTCTGGTTTCAAATCTACCTTCTGAATGTTTAATAAGGACCTGGGCTCCTTCCCTGGGATTTTTTGGCATGCGTTTGAAGATCTCAAGGTCCCTGCGGGGCTGACTCTGGAAGCATTTCGACTGGAGTGCTGCTATTTAAGACTTCACTTCTCTTTATTTTCAGGTCAGTGCTCTGCGGCTGCTCCCAGCCTCACGGGCTCTTTAACGAGTGGGGTGGCATTAGCATAAATCTATTGCTTACCCCAGCGTGAGCTCGCCGGAGCTGCTGCTTGCAGAATTTCCAGCTCCCAGAAAAAGGAACGCGGAGGAGCAGCAACAGAAGCCACAGGGACACCTGATCACTCTGGTTACAGTGTGTACGGTAACACCCATGGTTTCATGTTCTTTGTGTATATAAATCTCCCCACTGTATTTTCCACTGAATGCATCCGATGAAGTGAGCTGTAGCTCACGAAAGCTTATGCTCAAATAAATTTGTTAGTCTCCAACGTGCCACAAGTCCTCCTTTTCTGTTTGCGGATACAGACTAACACGGCTGCTACTCTGAAAAAAGGACAGCAAAGATTCCACTGTTGACACCAGGAGAGCGGCCCGTGACTGAGCTGTAAGTCACGCCAGGTCCCTGTTGCTCCCTTTCTGCTTTTTGCAGGTGCCTCTGCTTATGCCCCGTCTGTGCAATGGATTTGCAGCGGCAGGAGGAGAGACCCTGCGCCTGGTTGCACCCAGGAAGCGCCCGCTTGAGGAGCACTTTAGACCAGCACATATTGGCAGAAGCAAGAGCAGGATAAGGCAGAGGGCTGCGAGATGGGGGCATTGCTGTGTCAGGCTGGAGAAAAGTACAGGGAAGCCAGGGACAAACCCATGAGGGACCTTTCATTTGCTCTGTGCCCATCCCACTCCCTTGTCCTGTGCCCCTGCTCTCAGAGCTCTGCCCTGCCTCACCCCAGCTGCCCGCACTCTCACTTCAGTCACAAGACTCCGAGCGCCCCAACACCCATTGACTTCAGAGGGTTGCTCGGGGCTAAGGAAGAGGGAGAGGCCTGTTTTGGTGCATTGTGGGGATTTTACATCTTCCTCTGAAGATACAGACATTGGCTGCAGTCAGATACCAGATGGACAATTGGCTTGTTCTGCTACAACCATTCTCATGCTTCTCCAAGGGGCAGGAGATGAGTGAATGGGGCCTTAAAAGGGCTGATGCACATTTGTGCCTCAAAGGAATGCGGGGGAGCCAGGCGCCTCTTGGACCTTTCCCTTGTGGTTTTTGTTTATTTACCTGTTTTGTTTTTGAGATTCTAAAGCTGCCTGTAGATAAGTCAATTCATTTGTGGTCTTTGGCTCAGATATGCTTGTAACTGGAAGGGATTCTTGCTATCTATTGCACAGTATATGAAGAGTGGATTTTTAATTTCCTCTTCATTCTGCAGGAAAAAAATTAATCAAAGGAATATCTCATAAATGAAAAGTAGCCCTGGCAGGTGTCTTACTGCTTCTCAGGATGGCATAAAAGATCCTGGATCAGCAGTGGTTGAGCAAGGAAGTGACTGCTGATGCCCAAGGTATTTACAGGGATGGTTTACTAAACAAATCACTTGTCCTTGGACCTGCGGGTTCAAATGTGATGCATCTCAGGCCTTGTGACAGGTATGTTACATTTTTCTACTAGTTTCCCCAGCTTTAGCCAGCAAACACTGCTCAGCCATACATACAGATCTCCAGAGACATGTGTCTGAGTAGCGGAAGTCCCTTTAATATCCCTGAATTGCATTACAAGTAATACTGCAGGTGGCCGGTTCTCGGTAGACATGTCTCACTGTGTTCTGTCAAATACAAAACCTGGCAGAAAAATCAATCGTGCACGGAAAATTATTGCTGTCAGATTTCCTATATACAATATAAACACAGAGCAGGGACTGGCCCTCCTGTACTGTCCCCAGTGCAATCAAACCAGGGGGGCTGGTTCACCCACGGCTCCCATGGATAAACCCCAAAAGAAGGTGCTCCACCTTCTGTCCCCTGGGGAAGGTAAGTTATGATAACTATGATTCCACCAGGGAAGGGCCCATCAGAGAAGAATACCCACAGTGTGTGTGTGTGATGCAGTGCCTGTGTAAATGGGGGGGGTATGTAGGCATGAATCAAAGTGTGTGAATGGCACTGCATGAGGATGTGTGAGTGAGAGAGTGAAACTCTGCGTGTATAATGGGGTGTGTGTTTGCGTGCACAGAGGAGCGGTGCAACTGAAGCTATGTGTATAGAGGATGTGAGTAGGACGCAGTTCACATCTGAGGTTATGGGCTCATGTGCGGCCGTGTGTGTGATTAGCTGTGAGCGCGTGATGGCAGGTAGGATTGTGCCTGTGAGGTTGTGCACCTGGTGCTTATGTGCAACTATGCAGGTGTGTGGAGCTGCTTGTGCAATCAAGGTGCACATGCATGAGCATGTGGATGGTGTCCTGTGAGGCGAGGGGCACAGAAAAGACTGCAGACATGACAGCAGATGTGAGAACATGTATGTACAAAGGAACATGGGAGGCTGTGTACTGTAGAAAGGACATGGGTACATGTGTGTGCATTCCTACATACGTGGGGCTCTAAGAGCTGGGCATGTTGGCATGCCCCTGTTGCGGCTGAGCCCTGGTCTCTTGGACCAATGCTCTCTGGCACAGACAGCGTGGTGACTGACAGTCTGTCACAGGCTCAGGATCTGAGGTAGGAAACAGGAAGTGTTGTGGTGGCAGCCACCTGCCCCAGGGGTATTGCCTGTGATGGGGAGGAGGTGCAGCATGCCCCAGATGGTGCAGTCAGTAGTGTTGGTGAAAGGTTGGCGCACACGGGAATGGCAAAGGGTGCTCTCCACTTGGAAAGTTGCATAGAAATGACTGTTTTATTCCCTGTGCAGCCTGGAACCTTTGCAAAGGGCAGGGGAACCTTCTTTGGCATTGTGGAAGATGAGGGAGAACAGCTTTGCCTTGACCAGCCTGCTCCCGACTGGCAGAGTGCAGAATCCTTTTCCAAGTGGCAATGCAGAGCTGTGGCAGGCTAGCTTTAGTTTCTCCCACCAGCTGCAGTCTGGGGTTGGCCTCCCTGTCCCTTAGTTTGGGAATAAGGGAATTCCCCAAGCTCACCGAATGCCCCACATCTCTCCCACTCCGAACTCTCGCCCTAGGAACAGCGCAGATCTGCATGGAACCTTCAGACCCTCAAAGGACACATGCAAAGGGGCCCCCAGGGTCTGGTGCGGCCCCTTCTGTCATGGCAAATAAATAGTCGAAAGCATAAATTATAAATAATATAAATTAGAGCATTTAAATAGACCCCCCCCCGAACTTTACAGTAACACTGGTTCTCTCCCCTTTCACTGGCGTCTGCCAAAGGGAACTCCAGCTCTATGACGGAGGGAGAGGTGGTTGGGGAGGGACTGTTCTAGCCCCTGAACATCCCAGTCTGTCTGAACCAGGATGCACCGTTGATTGGGCAGTGCGGGAAGTCCATTGGGACACAGGGGATTGGAGCACGGTCCACAGCCAGACGCCTTTCTGTAACGTGGACTGAAGCCCTCCCTCCCCCCCACATTTTGAGTCAGATTGGTCAGGGTGCCGCCCTCTCAGACTTGGCCGCCAGCACAAAGGCCCAGCTCGGTGCGGCCACCTCCCAGCACAAACCCGCAGCGTGACGCCGCAGCCTCAGGGGGAGTGTTGGGATGGGTGAGGAGCGGGGCTGACCCTTCCCAAACTCAGATTGGGATTTAACGTCCTGCCACATCTCCTCTGGCAGGAGAAGACCATCAAACCTGAGTCTGCAAGGAAAAGCGTAGGTAGCGATTTGGATAGCAGGGGAATCTGGCTTTGACATCATGGACCAGCTCATAAAACCCGTGTCTGGGAAGAACTTTTCCCTTGGGAATGTTGACTGGGGTTTTAGGAGGTTTTTCTGCCTTCCTTTGGGGCATTGAATGGAGACCAACTGGGCATACCCAACAGGACAGATAGTTCTGGCTATGGCATGTGGGCTGTGGGCACTAGTGGAGCTTAATCCTTCCTGGTGTCTTGTCCTACATTGCTGTGAGATTTGGGATGGATGGAAACCGCAAAAGTGTTAAGTTTTGCTCCAGTTCCTCTCACTGTAAGGGTCTCCCGTCATAAAACACTGGCTTGTGACAGCTGCACAACTCCCCGGAGAGTCGCTAACTCACTTGAACAAGGGAAACTCTCTGCCTCCCAGAATTGCCCTCATGTCGCTGGGTATGTGTGTGCAGTATTGCCAATCCCCAAAATTCTGAGATGTGTTTTAAAAATCATGAGATTGGTTTTAAAGCCTCCTGAATTTGGAGTTTTCTTTAATTTACCTTCTGGTTTTTGAACGTCTAGAGGGTGCTCAGGTTAGGGTTCTAAACTTTTCTCTGCACCAATAAGGGTTAGAATCTTCCTATATGTTTTAAATGAAAGCTGAGATTCTGACATATTCCCCTGACTCCAGGAGCTGGGGCTTGCCCCAACACCTGAACTGCCAAATGGGCACTCGCTCCTAGAGCCAGGGGATGGTGAGATTTTTCTATCAGTCCCATGGCTGCAACGGGAGGGAATTTGCCCTGGCTGGCTCGCCCTGCAGCCCGCCTGTCAGTCACAGAGCAGAGCACCTCCAGAGAGGCGCTCCGAGGGTAGCACAGACAAACCAACAAGGACAGAACTCAGAGACATATGCACATAGGCCCACCCGCTTCCACAGGCCCAACAGCCGCACAGACACCCCTCTCCCTCACGGGCCCAACAGCCGCACAGACACCCGTCTCCCTCATGGGTCCAACAGCCACACAGACACCCCTCTCCCTCACGGGCCCAACAGCCATACAGACACCCATCTCCCTCACGGGCCCAACAGCCGCACAGACACCCGTCTCCCTCACGGGCCCAACAGCCGCACAGACACCCGTCTCCCTCACGGGCCCAACAGCCGCACAGACACCCCTCTCCCTCACGGGCCCAACAGCCGCACAGACACCCCTCTCCCTCACGGGCCCAACAGCCGCACAGACACCCGTCTCCCTCACGGGCCCAACAGCCGCACAGACACCCGTCTCCCTCACGGGCCCAACAGCCGCACAGACACCCGTCTCCCTCACGGGCCCAACAGCCGCACAGACACCCGTCTCCCTCACGGGCCCAACAGCCGCACAGACACCCCTCTCCCTCACGGGCCCAACAGCCGCACAGACACCCCTCTCCCTCACGGGCCCAACAGCCGCACAGACACCCCTCTCCCTCACGGGCCCAACAGCCGCACAGACACCCGTCTCCCTCACGGGCCCAACAGCCGCACAGACACCCGTCTCCCTCACGGGCCCAACAGCCGCACAGACACCCCTCTCCCTCACGGGCCCAACAGCCGCACAGACATCCCTCTCCCTCACGGGCCCAACAGCCGCACAGACACCCCTCTCCCTCACGGGCCCAACAGCTGCACAGACACCCCTCTCCCTCACGGGCCCAACAGCCGCACAGACACCCGTCTCCCTCACGGGCCCAACAGCCGCACAGACACCCCTCTCCCTCACGGGCCCAACAGCCGCACAGACACCCGTCTCCCTCACGGGCCCAACAGCCGCACAGACACCCGTCTCCCTCACGGGCCCAACAGCTGCACAGACACCCGTCTCCCTCACGGGCCCAACAGCCGCACAGACACCCCTCTCCCTCATGGGCCCAACAGCCGCACAGACATCCTTCCGCTTCACAAGCCCAACAGTCGCACAAACACCTCTCCCCCCGCCATAGGCTTGTCAGTCTCACAGAATTACCCCCTTCCACAGGCCTGTCACTCATGCTGCACCCCTCATGTCCACAAGACTGCCCTCCCAGAAGCCTGTCAGTCACATAGACTCCCCCATGCCCCAGCCTGTCAGTTGACTGCCCCACCCCCTCCCCACAGGCCTGTCAGTCGCACTGATGCCCCTCCCCCAGGCCTGTCAGTCATACAGAACCCACGTGTCCTGTCTGACCCCCTCGCCTGCCTTGTTCCCTTGTCAATACTTTACAATTTCACAGCTGAGGGGCATTTTGAACCCAGTGAGTTTAGCTCCTGATGGAGAAGACGACAAGTTTCGTTTCTCCCCACTCGATTCCCGCAGGGAGAAGAAGCAGCACTAAATAAATACAGCAATAAATTAAATAAATACACAAGGAGCTTTCTGAGGTCCCTTGGCCTGAAAAGGAGCTAGGAGCAAATCCCATGGGGAGGAACTTTGACTCGCCAGCAAAGCAGCTCCAGAGACAATCCTGCCCCGATTCCGCCGGCCAGCCAGGAGCTGTTGTTTCCAGCCGCGAGGGGAAGAGCTGGGAGCGGGAGGATGAGGGTTGGAGGGCGGGAAACGGGCGAGCTGTGGAACCGGCAGTTGGCACCATTTGAGATTTCCATTCAAAAACGTCATCTGGTCCGCGAAGGAAAATTCCTGGGACACCCGAGCCCCACACGCTCTCCCCACAGCGGGACGCAAGTCAGTCTGAGCATCCCTGGGAAAACGCATCCTTCCTGCAAACACGGCTGGCCCGGGCTGCAAAAGTCCCTGCTGCCTCTTGCAGTCCGAGTAGCTCTGATTCAGCTGGTGGGAGAGTGGCGGGGAGGGTACCCCCTTCCTCCCAGATGTTGGTGGCTTCTCATCTGCCCCGGCCTTTCCTCTCCCCTCCCCGGGGGACAGGGCTCAGTTCTCCATTGCACAGCTGTGTTCGGAGCCCTTGAAGCAGGCCGACTCATAGTGCTTGTTGAGATATGACTTAAGGGCGAAGGTCTTCTCGCACTGCTTGCACTTGTAGTGCTTGAAGGCCGAGTGGGTCTGCATGTGGGCCCGCAGGTTGGAGCGGTCGGCGAAGGCCTTGCCACAGTGGGAGCAGCCGAAGGGCTTCTCGCCCGTGTGCGAGCGCATGTGGCCCTGCAGCAGCCAGGGCCGGCTGAAGGCCTTGCCGCACACGTCGCACTTGTGTTTGAGGTTGTGGGTCAGGATATGCATGGCCAGGGCGGGCATGGAGACGTAGGCCTTGCCGCAGGTGGGACACTTCCTGGCCATCTTGCTGTCCAGGCTGCGGTGGGTCTGCTTGTGCCGGCTGAGGTTGGAGGAGGTGGCGTAGGTCTTGCCACACTCATTACACGAGTGGCGGTGGCTCCCACGCCGCTGGCTCTCGCTGCGTCGCCTGGAGCGGCCGTCAGTGATGAAGAAAGCATCCATGGAGTAGCTGTCTGTGACTGCAGTTTCGCCATTGAAGTAGCGGGCAGAGAGGCTCGATTGGGGACTCTCAGGTTCGCTGTACTCCTCGTGAGCTGGGGCGTAGACCGGATCTGCAGACACCAGCTGAAACCTTTGTTTCTTGTCCGGCTCATAGTCGGAGGGCGTGAGGCAATGTTGGCTATATCCTGCAGGAGACAAACACAGATGGAGATCACCATCTACCAGGGCTTCTCCTTCCCTATTTATATATCCCAGCCCTTTCCTAACTGTCCCATCCCCGTGAGACCTGGACTTCCCTGGGGCAGCCTTTACTACACTGCAGACTTGCAAGAAAAGTGCAGGTGGGTTTTGGATGGAGGTGGGCAAGCCAAAAGAGCCAAGTCTGGGTGCTCCTGGACTTCTGATGAGGGCTCAGAATTTGACCCTGCGTCCAAACTTGGCCCTGGCCCGCTGTCTCTATGGCAAGCCAAATGAGAGCCTTCGGCCTGGGGGCGCTGACGGGACTGGAGAGTGCTGAAAACTAGATGAAGAGCCAGAGTCAATGTCCGAGGGGAATCCACTCCTGAATCCTGACAGGGACTTAGGGAGTGACTGGACCCACATACGCTTTCCCAGCATTCCCCTCTTGCCTGTTGCAAGGTGGAGTAGGACCTGGGAGGTTTAGTCCAAGCTGTATGGCTGTCCATGCAGAACTGACCTGATTAGCAGAGCTCAGTGTAAAGGGCCTTGCTCTCATATAGAGCCTCCAGTAGCCAAGGCCACATTGGCCCCGTTCTGAGATTGGGGTTTTATTCCAAACCGAAATCTGGTTCACCATAACATTCGCTAACATCTGCGAATCTGTGGGTGCAGCCGGGCCTGGCAGAGTGCACTATTCGTCTCCTGGCCTGAGAGACAGGAGTCCTTGGGCCACAATCCCGGAGTCTGACTCAGTTTGTCTCGATGTGCAGCCACCCTGTTCCCATTAGACCTCACACAGGGCACCATTCCTCAGTCCTGACCCAGCCTCCATCTGTTATCTCTCCTGGCCACACACCACCCAACCAGCTGCTGGGAGAGCCACAAGGAAAGAATCCTAGGCCTGGCCCCTGGCCCATTCACTCCACCTGCCCTTTGAATCCGGACTGCAACCAGCCCCTTTTGGGTTCCCTCACTTCCCAGGCCATTAGACAGCTGCCAATGCTTAACTCTCCATTGCTCCACTGTGGCAGACACTCGCAATGAGCGGTGCAGTCTCGCAGTGTCCCCTCCCCCTCCAGAAACCTGGGGAAAACTGGACAAGCTCAAAGTGAATGATCAGAAAGGGGCTTGGGACAGAACACAGAGGTCACCCTGTCTTGCCCTCCATCCCCAGCCATTTCCCCTAGGAATACAGGCCGAGCTTGCTCTCAGCGATATCAGTGAGTGAGCAACCTCTAAATGTAGGAGCATCTGTAGGACGGCTCCTTGGCTGTGGAGCTGTTTTCATGGCACATCCCTCAAGAGAATACCAGATTAGCGATTTGACTCTTGCCATGTGCTTTACTGACAGAGGGAGACTAGAGAGACACAGTGGCACAGAGCCCGGGAGCATGACTCTCCTGGTGACACAAAGAGGGGACGGATGTCGGAGGTTGGGCTCGACTGACAGCAAAGGTGAGAAGACAGAAACGCAGCTGTAAGGAAGCTGCAGGCAGTGAACAAAAGACCAGATGCTCCTGGCAACAAGCAAGACACATGAACCCCTTTAAAAGGAAAGCTAGTAGGGAAAGAACCAGGCTCAGGGATCTGGAAACTCCAGGAGGCTTGCCCTCCCGCTTGGAAGAATTATGGAGTCTCTAGGGGAACTGCTGGAAATCAAAGCCACCCACCTGGAGGGCCTTCAGCTCTGAAATGGTTCCAGCTTTCAGTGCTGGATACCTGGCAGCGGGAATCCAATGGAGCAAACCTGCCTTGCCTCTCAGGGGGTTCTCCCTGCAGCACGCAGGATGCACGCAAACATTGATCCTGGCTCAGTCAGGGTCCGCAGTTAGGTGGACACCCTCCTGCCCTCTGCTGATCTCAAACCCACAGAGCAATTTCTGCAGGGTCTGGTGTGTGTGTTCATGGGGAAGCATTGCCACTGCAGTGCCATGCTCTGCTTCTGTGCCCCATTGGCAGGGATCCAGGGGGGTCCACCCGCCAAGTGAGAGGGGAGGATCAGGACCGTACAGTGCCTGGAAAGGTAAAACACTCTAATAAGGTGATTCATGAGAGGGATATTTTTGATGCACTTAACAGCCTTCTGCAGTGTATATTTCATGGCACATCTTTAACTTAGTGGTCTCGGCCTTTTCCAGACTGGTCCCTCATGTTAACAACAGAACAAGTTTGGGGACCCACTTATCTCCCTAGCTATTGAGAAATGGAGGGTGGTTTTGACTCTCAGCTTGAGAATCCAGGATCTGACTACAAACTCTACCCATCTGTAGGAAGCAAACCTCTCTCTGCAACCTGGATATAAACATCAGAGCTTCCGGTCCATGCATCCCGGGTTTATTATAACTGGGACCTAACAAAACAGCCCCACAGACACATGGTGTGAAACTGTAACACTCTGTGCAACAGACATCACCTGATGACTTAGTGTATTTTGTTGGTTTGATGATCTTTGACCTCTCTGAGCTGATAGAATAGTTGATCTTTTGGGGACTTGGGATGATGTTTAGCTGTCGACTAATGATTGACACGTCTACTTAAAATACTGAGGGCTGAATCTATCATAGGAAGCTGTGCAGTGGTGCATCCACAAAGCCTCCTATTTGTGCATGCAAAACACATGTGCCCCTCTGAACACACAATGAGCTGGCTCACATGTGGCTGGTGCAGGTGGCCCTGACTCAAAAGCCTTTGGAAGTGTGACTTCTACAGCTCATCCACTGCAACACAGTATGTGAGGCATTGAGTTGCTTCTGGCTAGCCCATCTCTGAAATTAACATCCCGGGTCTGATGAGACTGGGATGCCGCTGTGCAAACCCCCCAGCACATGCATTCTCCCCCCTGTCGGTATGATTTACTGGCCCGATAAAGAGACCCAGATGTTCAGGCTACAAGCTGGGATCACTTTCCCCATTAGAAATGTGGATGCCACTGCTGAAAGCAGTGCAGGTGGCTCTTGCTGGCATGACATGGTAAAATATGGAAGAATGAGCCAGATTCTCAGCTGGCATAATCTGGCAAAACTTCATCGACTTCTAAGGTAACCCTTCAGCTGAGGAGAGATAGAGAAGTGTTCTTCCATTGGCATCAACCTCTCATCTGTATGCTCCGGCACTTCGCTCAGATGAGCCAGGGATTTCTGGCTGCATTAAGATTCAGCATGTTGATTTGCAAAGACTGATGGCTGTCTGATGTGTACATGTCTATCAATATTCTCCTCTAATAGGGAGAGGGCCTATTCCGTCAATTGTTTATTCTCCATAGGCCTGTGCAAACCCACCAGGAGGTGGCGTTCAGAGGCAAAGGTACTCTGATGAGCGCATTGCACATTAGCAGAAGTAACTTCATTCATGGCAGCACCCTGCTTGCAGCTTGCAGCACTAGCCAGTTGCCCTGAGAGTGCAGTAAGGGCCAGAGCTAGACCTACTCCTGCACAGTGCAGCGTGTACCAACGATGCTCAACTTGGCAGGTGGGGGGGAGTGGGCTGAGCCCTATCTATAGAAACCCCTCAAGTTTTCAATTATAAAAAAAAAATTAATGGAAGTGAGCCTGAATTTGGACTCCTCCCTACCCTCCATGAAAAAAGCCAGTTGCCAGCGGGGGAATAGGTGGGGTATTGCCCCAGAAGAGCTTGAACTTGGGGGTAAGGAGGCAATTGGGGTATAGAATTGTTTTCCGGGGTGCTGGGGGAGGCATCAAAAAGAGTGGGGATCTGCCCTGTGGGGGGAGAGAGAGCTCAGTGGTTTGAGCATTGGCCTGCTAAACCCAGGGTTGTGAGTTCAATCCTTGAGGGGGCCATTTAGGGATCTTGGGCAAAAATTGGGGATTGGTCCTGCTTTGAGAAGGGGGTTGGACTCGATGACCTCCCGAGGTCCCTTCCAACCCTGAGACTCTATGAGGGGTGGGGGGTGGATGCACTATATGGGGTTCAGACAATAGACCAGAACCAACTGTGCTCATGCTGAAAGACAGGCTTAATTAATAACCTGGATCAGCCCACTCGATACCAGCTCCCACTTACTGGAAACCTTTCCCCCTTGCACCAAACCGTTTGCACTAATTCACCACACTCAGTGCCTACTTACTATCAATGGCCATGACACGATTTCCCATTGAATAGCACTTGGAAACCACCAGTCACCTACTCCACCACATGCTCCATGTCAATGAATTCATGTGACACTAGTGGCCCCATCCTGCCACCACCTAATCCTAATCAATACTCAGCTTTTCTAGAGAGTGCTTCTTGTCCCTGGATTTCACAGTTTCTGAATGAACGCATGAGCTTTATTCCCATTTTACAGGTCGGGAAACTGACTCACAAGGTGAAGGGACTTGCCCCAGGTCACATAGCAAGTCAGTGGCAGGGCTAGAAACAGAACCCATGTCTCTGGAGGGCCCATGTCACATTCCATGCACCAAACCATACTGTCTGTGAGGGAGGGCTGAGAGCTGGGCTGAGAGCTGTCAACCTCGCTGCATGGTTTGTATGTCCGACAATTATTTGAAACCAAGGCAGGGAGGGCCTGGCCAATGATTTTGCCTAACTCTGCTCAGGGTTAACTGCCATAAGCACTAGCCACTGGTCTACATGAGCACCGCCACCATTGCTAGCAGCTGGGGAGTTGCACCAGTACTCCAGCAATGGTGGGAGAATTTCACAAGATGCTCAGGGGCTTGTCCATGATCCCAGAATTAGTCCATGGCAAAACCAGGAGCAGAACCCAAGTCTCCAGACTCCCACCCCTGTGCCTTAGTCACAAGACCTTCCTTCCGCCTTTAACACTGACATCAAGTGAGTTTGACTGTAATTGGATCAGACATTGTTGTCGCTTGAGCACTCTATTCCTAACCGCCTTGGGGTGCCTGATGAGAATGACCCCAGATTTCCCGTGTGTAGCGACCGAAAGGCACTGTGTGGAGGAGACACACTCAGGCTTCGGATTGAGGGAGGAATGCTGATCTTTGCTTTAACTCTGGAAAGGGCAGTGTTTGTGCAGACAGGGGATAAGGCCCTGGTGGGGATGGGAAATTCTTCTGCACATACCCCTCACTCAGGGCAAGCGGCTGCATCTCCTAAGGCAACAATTTTACTCCTCGCAAGTAGTTTTAAGAGCTAGTCATGCCAAGAAGGGGTGGGTGCAGTGGTATCCAGGCTGGGGGGCGGGGGTGTTTCTCCCTCCTGGCCTGCTTCAGTCTAAGTGCCAGTTTACAGTGATTGCTTGAGTGTGACCTATAGTTTCCCCGGGCCCTCAGCCTGCCTAGTTATTGATTTTTTGTCCTCTCCCAAGTCTATGCTTCCTTGGCTTCCCAGCTCTGGAAAGACTTGCCTTTTAATCCCTTGAAGCATATTTCTGTCATCTCCTAAGAAGCAGCATCCCCTCCTTGCCTGAATGTGGTGTAAATACCCCCCCTCCCCGGCTCTCCGATGGTCTTCCATCACTGCATGTGTCTGATGGTCTTTCTGATGGAGCTGTGCCACCTGATATTTCCCCTGCCCTGGATCCTTCGCCCCCACCCCAGCTCTGCTATGGAGCTGTCTCTCCCTCCCTTCCTCTCTCCTTGTTTACAGAGTGCAGTCACACACGCTGGGCGAAAAGCACTCTCCTCAGCAATTTTTCACACTTTCTCTGGAGCATGCAGCAAGGTTATTTCCAGGAGAGCGGCACCAACAGCTTCTCCCCAGCTTGCGTGGATTCCTTTCCCTTACATCACCCAGCGCACAAAATATTTCCCACACGTTTTGCTCCACACACACACAAATGCGGGGGGGGATGGAAGGGAGCAGAAAACCTCCGAAGCCGTACAAGCGTTTGTGGTACTGATACAGAGGTACCCTAAATTCCACCCTCTGTTGGCAAGGCGCAGCCTGGATTTGTCACAACTAGTACATCCATGACATGAGCTGAAAATACACCCCCATCCATCCCCGGTATCAAACCGAGAGATCCTAAGTGCCAACCACAGTACTAAATGTGTAGCCCCAAGTGCCATTTGCTGTACCCACATATGCAATCACTAATGCCAGTGGCAGTGCCAGGTATTCCGCTTCTTTTGGGCAGTAAATCAATGTTTCATTGGTCCTCTTCCAGCTGGGTCACTGACTGGATCTGAGATGATCCAGAGGCTGGAGATAAACAGACTATTTTCTGTTAAACTAAATGTACACTGAAAATACTGAATTATGATAACTCTTTGCACTTCTGTAGCAGCTTTGTGATGAGGAGCTCCAAGTACTGTACAAGCAATAATGACGGTAGTTAAGTGAAATTACCCCCATTTCATGGATGGGGAAACTGAGTCACAAGGTACGTGACTTGCATATTGCCATACATACTGAGTTAGTGACAGGAGTGGGATTCGAATGCAGGGCTCCTGACTCACAGGGCCAGCATTTGGCCACAGCATCCTCCTTCCCCTCCTTATTTATTTATTCAGATCTTCTTCTAGGTGCCTAGTGATACTTTCAAATAGAATTAAACACTACCCCCTTGTGCGGATGGTTGGGTCAGCGGTGCTGTTAGGACACATCAAAACTGTCTGGCAGACAATTCATTTCTGTAGAGACCAAACCCCATCCATGGATGTGCCAAGGCCACCTGACTAACTCAGAGGAAGCAAATTCAGACACAAGAGCTTTCTACTGAATGCACCTTCTGTTGACCCCAGATAGTTTCATCCTAGGAAGCAATGGCCCAGTTGGCCAGATGATGGTCTATGCATGATGAGATGGATGGGAAAGAGAAGTTTCTCAAGAAATGTTGGGAATCCCAGGTCCCTAATGTTGTGGTGTGAACCTGAAATGGGGGGCAGGCCTGGTGGGGTTGTGGCAGGCTGAATCTCAGAGCACCCTGAATCTCCACTAAGATATAGCACGACCCTTGCTATTCCTCACTGAACCTGCAGGGAGAGGTAGACAGGTCATCTCAAAATCACTGCCTCTTCTGAGGCAGCCCTGCAGCCTTCTCAGCATTGTGAAGAGGTGTCTCGATGGGGATGAAGCCAACGGAGTCTTCTAATGAGCGGCTGATCTAGCACCCGTCCGTGTAAATGACAAGGCTCACATTGACTGCCTTGTTATTTGGATTGAGCCCAGGCCTGGCTTCCCAATTCCCCCTAGCACCCAGGGCAGGCAGGAATGTCACCTTGGGCTGGGTAGATTAGGGCTGGGCATGGCGCTGCAATCCATCCAACACCTCCCAACTTTGCAGCTCACCTCCCCTGGAACCTCCAAACGCCTGGAAGCAGCAGAGCTTCTCTCTACTCCACCCTCTGAGAAGATTTCTGGGGGTGCTGCATGATACAGCCCTGGGCACATCTGGGGAGCCTCAGGGGCTGCCCTGTTTTTGGTTTAATCTCAGAGGAACATCTGACTAGTACTGTATTGCCATCATGCCTAGCATTTCTCACTCTCGTGATGGTGTTGGGCGTTCTGGTTATAGGGACACATGTTCAGGGCCTTCAAATGGAGCTTGGGGTGCCCCCACCCCATTTAGTTCAGCCTGACTCTCCTACGCTCCCACTCACCACCACATGCCGCAGGCTGGAGCGTGGGGACACTGGCCATGCCATCCCACTCCTTGTCTGTTCTTTCCCACTCTCCACCTTTCCCCGCTGCTCTCCCTTCCTTGCTCTTCCATTCTTTTCCTTGTTTACATGAAGCCAACCCCAGGCAGCAGCAAATAGTTCCCTCAGGTCTAGCTGGTGAGGTGACAGCCCCTCGGAGCCATTGCCTGGCTGGGGCTGTGGAGTGCAAACCTGCTGGCAGTGCTTTGAACAATGAGGCCCCCTGGGAACGCAAGTGCCCTTGACCCCATTTCCTCCCAAGATGTCCTTTCTCCCTGCCTGGATCAGCTCCTGTCTCGTGGGGAATTGCTCTCGCTTGACAATGCCACCATTTGTTCTGCAGTGAACAAGGCAACCAGGATGCGATCCCGAGGCGAGCCCAGTGCAGGGTTTAAGCCCAGCTTCAGCCACTGGTGCCCCAGAGGAAAGCTACAATACAGGGACATTTCCAGCTTAGAGGAAATCTGGGGGGCTGTTCAGGCAGAAAAGTTGGCCCCTCTCCCATGTCCTTGGAGGGTAACAAAGTCTGGCTTAGCAAGACCCCTCCAAGGGCAGCAATACCCCTAGGAGCAGGAGGAGAAATTTTGCAACAGAGCAACTTTGAGCAGAGGCTGCTGGGTTCTAGGGTCACCTTCCTAAGGGAGAGATACATCTGCACACTCCAGCCCACACAGTACACAACCACTGGCACACCGCCCGCAACACAATGTATGTGCATAGCCCCCAACACAATAGAAAAATGCATGCATCTACACTTCCAAACCAGTACACCCCATCTGTACAAACCCATGCACATACACCACAGTGCACACACAGTCCATCCCTACAAAGGTGTGCACCCACACACAACAAAACACATCATGCATACAAACATGACACAGTATAATACACATATGCCAGCACTTGCATACACACAACAACCCCCCCCCCCCAATCCCACAGACACATGCATATGCACAATATAGGGCACTCATCCTAGTGTACGCACACACACACACACTGTAACTCACATCTACACACAGGCATACACACATAATACTACAAACATAGGTTCACTTTTAAGTGCATATGCTTGTGTACACACCCACCCACCCACCCATGCACCCCTCCAACTACACCTACAGAAATACCCAACACCCTCACTGGAGATGCAACTTTTAAAGTCCAGGCGGCTGCCCGGGGGCCGCTCGGCACATGGCCTCTAGAGTTCGGGGTTCGAATCGCCCCACTCCCGAGCCGCGAAGGGAATCCTCTGGCCGGGCATTTCCTGCCCAGCTGCAAACCCAACGGGCCGGTTCATGGTCGTAATTATTCTTTAGAGACGACCCGGAGTCTCTCCAGCAGCTGCGGAGGTCCGGAGGCTCCTGCGCACAGACTCCCCAGGGCCTGGGGTCAGCTCCACTCCAGTCAATTATAATCCGCTGCCCCCCTTATAATACGAGCTGCGGTGTATGGGAGGGGGGCGTAGCCTCCCAATAATACGCTCCTCTATGTCAGGGACACAACCCCCCCTCCGACAAGCACCGCGGCGCAGGGGGGATGCTGACCCCGTCGGAGAGGCCCCGCCTTGTGCAGGGGACCCTGGTTCTCGAATCATACGCACTGCGGGGCAGAAGGGAGCCTCCCCCGCTTCCAGCTGCCGGGACCCTTCTCCATCCCCGTCCTCAGCCACTTACCACTCTCGGCCCCGGGGCCGCTGCCCACCCGGGACCCGGCCAGCACATAAGCAGCTTCCAGGGCATGGTAGCGGGGAGCCGGGACCTCGCAGGGCTGGAAAGCGTCTGCTTTGATCTTCTTGACCAGGAAGGAGCGGGGCATGGTGCGAGCTGGGGGGCTGCTCTCCTGCGCTCCGAGGGGATCAGCACTGGACAGCTCCCTGCGCTGACTGCGGGCGTGGGGGGAGCCGGCTCGCACTCGCTGAGCTCAGCACTCAGGGCCCGCGGTCTTTATATGGGACGCAGGCTGGGGGTCAGGCGGTGCTTTGCTGAGGAGCGGTGAGCGCTCGAATCCATCACGCGTCCCCCAGGACAATCATCGCATCCCCGCTGAACCGGCTGCGCAGGCAGGGGAAGCACTGGGGTGGGGCGGGGCGGGGTGGGGTGGGGGAGAAAGGGAGGAGGGAGAGAAAGGGGAAGAGACAAAGTGTGTGTGTGTGTGTGTGTGTGTGTGTAAGAGAGAGTGAGAGGCGAAGGGGGAGAGAGATGGGTAAAGTGGATGAAAGAGAAAGAAAAAAGGAAAGAGATGGAGAAAAAGTGAAAGGAGGAGGGGCAAGACGGGGGGGAATGAGGGGCGGAGAGATGGCCCACTGCCCATCTGCTTAACATTTAGACACACAGCCCTTGGTCTGAGTCTCAGTTCGGGAGGGGGGGGGGAACAGGTGTCAGGCCGGGGGCGGTACTCAGCACTGAGACATGTTCCAGAATAAAGAGAGAACTTCTTACACACACACACACACACACACACTGGAAAGGCGCACCACCCCAGGGCAAGGACAATTATCTGCTCTGTCCTGTAACCCCATGTTCTGGGGCAGGGAATATCCAGCCACGCAGTGAAACCCCCTGAACAGGATCAGGCAATTCATTCTCCCCCGGCTGGGCGGGTGGGTTTCTTTAATTCTCTTTCTTTCCTCCAGTCCAGCTACAGGCAGACAATAGAGACGCGAGCATGAGGAAGAGGAGAGAGGAAGTCTGAGAAGGAGGGGTGCAGAGGGAGAGAGGCTGTTCAGATGAACTCTCTGGCTCTGTTTCCTTTGTCTTGGTGCAACCAGTGTGTTTTAAGACCCTGTGAATAATACAGTCTAGATCCATATGCTGGGGGAGGGGAGTGCATTTTGATTTCCCAGTTCAACAAAGGTGGTCAATAAACAGTGACCCAGGCAAATCTAAAACAAAAAGAGGGGCTAGTCTGTGGTATTGTTCCCCTTTCAAGAAGCTGGGTTATTTGCCTTCGCAGCTAGAGCCAAGCAGGTTTCAGGCAGGCTTCTGCCTTCTGCAGAATGTGTTTGCTTTGCAGAAATGCATGCACATGGCAGGTTAAGGACACCAGGAAAGAGATTCTGTGAGTACGACCTTGGCAAGTCTCAGCACTAGCTGGGCAATCAGTGTTTGCTCCTGTGGCCCACAATTAGGCCAGAATCCCATGGAAGGGAGGGGGAGTAAGGAGTTCCGAACTGTCCATCAGTTTATTAAATGCTTTTGGCCTGCCCTGAATTTGTCTCTGCTTGGGCCAAATTGTTGACTGGTGTCACTCCACTGAAGCCAATGGAGTTACACCAGCAGTGAGTTTACTCCCCTATTGCAATAGTGCAAGAATATCCCAGCTAGTGGAAGCCCTGTCAAATCCCCTACAAGGAGCTGGGTTATATCCTCACAAAGTTTCACATTATTTTCCTCCTCCCACCGTTCCAGGAGTGTCCTCATATGACAGGTAGATAATTTGCTTCAGAAACACAATTTCAAACTGAAGTACCTTAAAAGCCCTTGCAAATACTGCCCCTTTCTGCTCTACATTGAGCTGATCCAAAGGGAAATCCCACTTCAGAACTTCAGTGTTTATATGGAGAGCTCTGATGGGTATGTTTCTCTAATGGCAAACAGGAGACACTCCAAAGAACCCCTTTTACCTAGTGGCGGGGTTTTGTGTGTAAGTTTTTCACACCCCTAGGAGACACTCCTGGGGTTTATGGACCTCTCTGGACTCAAAAGCAGAGTCTGTGGTCTTCTGACAATTTATCCCTGAATGTTCTAGATGGTTCACATTTAGGGAATTTTGTTTCCAAGAATTAAGGAGGGGTAAAATATAGGGTTTCTGACGAATCACCTCATCCAACCTCAGCTATGAAGCCACAGCCCCTAGACTCAATTAAGTATGGGGCTAGGAGCTGGGAGTGCCTGAATTCTAATCCTGCGTCTGCCATTACCTTGTTCTGTGGCCTTGGGCTGCTCCCTTGTCCTTCAAATACATTCTCAAAACCAATGACTGCTACAGACCCAACCAGCCATTAAATTAACAAACAAACAGGACAGAGCCTTCCTCTGGATCCTCCAGTGCACTGTACTTTGTGTTGCCTGTGTACTATGCTTGCAAGCTTCTTGGGAAGGGACCAGGGTGTCTTCTGCATCTTCTAAGGTGCCAGCACTTTGTCAGCACTTAAATAATACTAGTTCCTGATATATTTGCCAGCAGCCACCGAGAGCAGAGCCTGTATGATGGGGACACTTTACACTTCTCAGGACTTTGCAATGGAAAATGATCAGTAATATAACAATCAATAAGAATGCCAGCCAAATATTCGAGAGAGACAAGGTAGGTGAGACCAGCACGGTTACAACTGCACTGCAGTGAAATATTGATCCTTCCCGCACAAGGCAGGTTAACTGCAGCACCTGGGTTAGGGAGTCAGCTGTGGGGCAAACAACTTCCCAAGCTTTTCAGGCCCACTTCAGGGGGCCTGCGCTTTGTTTCCAGGCTGAGACAAGTGCTGCTCCACTCAGCTGCTCACACCTGGTTCAATGAGTTGTTTAAACTGTCCCCAGCCTGTTATAGGAGCTGTCCCAGCTGGCCCTTAGGGCATCCCATACAGGGTTATTAGACTGCTGGCTCCTCTCATCTCTCGAGGGTGCTTTGGGCTGTCCTCTCCTGGGGTGTAGTGTCTGGTTTCTATCCTGACTGATCTAGAAAACCTGAGCTATGAGGAAAGATTGGAAAAAGTGGGTTTGTTTAGGATGGAGAAGAGAAGACTGAGAGGGGACATGATAACAGTTTTCAAGTTACAAGGAGGAGGGAGATAAATTGTTCCCCCTGTGCTCTGAGGCTAGGACAAGAAGCAATGGGCTTAAATTGCAGCAGGGGAGGTTTAGGTTGGAAGTTAAGAAAAACTTCCTGTCACGCTAGTCAAGCACTGGAATAAACTGCCTCGGGAGGTTGTGGAATCTCTGTCACTGGGGATTTTTAAGAGCAGGTTAGACAAACACCTGTCAGGGATGGTCTAGATAATACTTAGTCCTAACTTGGATGGAGGGGACTGGATGACCTCTTGAGGGCCCTTCCAGGCCTACATGTCTATGATTCTATGATATAGAGACCAGTGATGGGTTTCCTATTATTTATATTACAGCAGCACCTGGAGGTCCAAACCTAGATTGTACAGCACCTAGCACAACAGGGCCGCATACACACATTAGAAACTGTCCCTTCCCTGGAATACAGCAGCCCCTAATCTATCCCCCAGGCACAGAACCGGTTTTATGAGTCCCAGTCCAGTGTCTCGTCCACTAGACCCCACTGCCTCCAGAGTGTCCTAATGCTGCACAGAAATGGGCTGTAATCAAAGCAGGCCTGTTCTGAGCTCAGGAACAGACTGGTCTCATTGACAGAAGTTTTGCATTTGACCTGGGCCTGGGAAATGCAGTGAAACACCTCGTGCTGTCTAGTACAAAGGAGCCTCGTTGTTTTGTAGAGTGGTGAGATGGCTCCCACTGCCTAGACCGCGCCACACACTCACACCTCTCACACTGCGAGAGGCCTGCTTCTTTTACCCACTCAGACTGGGCTTAGGGGACTATTTGGTTATCCACCTTTGGTCACCAGGTAGTGGAGAATTGCATCACTGTTGGGATGGGCTAAGTTCATGTGCTGGAGTCCTGTGCAGAGCAGCTGATCAACCTGGAAAACCGTGTTCAAGAAAACTCAGAGCACCATCCTCTCCACCCAAACACCCTGGTGTGAACCTTCCCCCACTAAGAAATTCTCTTCTCGTTCTCCTGCAGAGTAAACTTACTTCAGAGACTCAGGGCTTGAATGTACTCCCCAGATCCAAAAGCCCTCGAACTTTGGTCTGGATTCAGATCTGAGCTTCTCAAATGCCACTCTCTCTATAATGGGCCGAAGCCCAGGATTCAAACACCCCCTGCGCTTTGGGGAAGTTCAGATCCAGAGCTGCTCTGGACTTAGCTCTGTGATTGGTCTCCTCTCTGCATTTTTCAGAAGCCTCTGTCCAGGCAGGCTGAAAGAACAGTCCCATCTCCTTGTGACATCACACCCCATCTGTCTCTCCAGCAAGGACCTGTGACATCACAGGCCGGACAAGTTCAAGGTCGCAAGTCCCCTTAGGATGAGCTGAGGTTACATCCAGATGGCATCCCTTTCAGGGCTGAGCCTGGAACCTTTTATTCAGATGCCACTGGTTATGCTTTGGCCTTCCCTGCCCCCTCCATGTGTGAAAGGATCCCTGTGCTTTCAAGCCCTGCGTCCCTTATTTATTTATGTGTGTGTGTGATTTCCTTCCTTGAAGGCACGTTAGCAGAATAGGCAATTACTCACGCCCTAGTTGTGCCGGGATGCCTGCCTGCCCAGTGTCCTGTGATTTCTCTCTCTCTCTGGCTGTGGTGTAATAAGTGAGGTAATTAAGTGTAAATGACAAGGAGGGGGAGGAGGGAGGGCTGAGGAGAGGGAAGAATAGGAACTCCACTCTTTTCAGAGGCAGGGGAGTGAGATAATGTATGTTAATAACCTGCAATCAGTCCAGCTGAGCTGTGCAAATACTGCTGACTGCTCTGTAACCCACCCCCCAAAGAAAGAGAAAGAGGGAGGCAGAGAGAACCGAGAAGACGGAAACGGATCCTTTCTTCTGAAATACCACTGGGCCAGCTCTCCAATCGTGGTGTTCAGGGCAGCTGTATGGAAATAATTTCCCTCTCGCTCTATTTGAATGTGATTCTTTCCTGTATCTCATCTCGGGGGGAGGGGGAAGTGGTGTGGGGAGCAAGCGGAGTGTCCCCTGTAGGATCACAGGGAATGCTGCCAGAAGGGGCAGGCACTGGGCTTTGCAGGCTACGTGTGGAGGGAAAAGGCCCACAGGCGCTAGGCTGGAGGCATGCACTGAACAGAGATGAGCTTTTCTCTGGGACCGGCTGCCTGCATGCCCCGAATGTCTGGGAGAACCTCGTGTGGGTGGGCTAGGAACTCCAGGACTTTGCGTGTCTCCAGCTGGAAAGAAACGAGCTCACCAGTCTCATCTGGGTGGACCCAGGTGACGGAGGGGAGCCTGCTGACCACTTCCACCAGCCCCAGCAAGTCCAATCCCCCTGCATTCACCCTGCTGCAAGTCTCCCCGCCACTACACACCGTGGAAATGGGGCTTGCATTTCTGCTGAGCCAGCGCCAAGGCCCAGGGCTTTGGGTGCTCTCGGAAAGGACCAGTGCTGTCTTTACCTGAAGACGAAACAACCCCACTCGAGGGGCTGAAGCCCCCTCCCCTCATCACTGCCATGGCAAGGGAAGAGGTGGGAACGTGAGAATCTGCTGCGGGGAGTGGAAGGGTGCAGACAAGGAGGGAGAGCGACTGGCAGGGTGGGCCCAGGCATTGCAAGAGTAATGGGAGGGGACTGAGCAAAGCCCACGGAGACTGGCAGGGGAGATGGCCCAGCAGGAAGGTTTTAGAAGAGCATCCCCTGGGAAATGGGTCATTCACAGTATTTGAATCCACAGGTTACCAGTGTTTGTTTCTTGTATTCCTCTAGTGGCCTGAGGTTCCAATTTGGGGAGGTGCCCTGTGCTGTACAGATACACAGCAAGAGGTGGTCCTTGCCCCACAGAGCTTACACTAGAAAGGATGCTGCATTGTCGGGGCTGAACTAGATGACCCCTCTTTAATGTCTATGAGTCCAGGAAATGCAAGATATACTGTCTTCAGTGTACCTTTTGCACACTCCAGGGGCTGCAGGAACTGAAGCCTAAGGCCCAGACTTGGACAGTCACACACAGGATTTGTGCAATTGCAGTGATGGAAATCTGGGCCTAAGCTTTCCTGCCAGGCTTAGTGAGACAGGAAACCAGGGGCAGTTTGCTGCCCTTGGCACAATTTGCAGTGGGGCTTGCAGGGTTAATCATTCTCCTCCTTAAGTTTCAGAGTAGCAGCCGTGTTAGTCTATATTCGCAAAAAGAAAAGGAGTACTTGTGGCACCTTAGAGACTAACAAATTTATTAGAGCATAAGCTTTCGTGAGCTACAGCATCCGATGCATCCGATGAAGTGAGCTGTAGCTCACGAAAGCTTATGCTCTAATAAATTTGTTAGTCTCTAAGGTGCCACAAGTACTCCTTTTCTTCCTCCTTAAGTGGAAGTAAAGGAGTGACTTAAAAACACAAACCTTGCACATGGAGCTGCAGGGGGCAGCTGAGAGAGCTCACTGGCATAAACTCAGCTTCCAGAGCTTTGCTCCTTGACTCCCATTAAAGCCAATGGGACATGTATAACTCGCAGCCTCCAGGGTTTAGACATGGCACTTACCAGAGACGACCCATGCCTGCCGATAGTGGGGGAACAGACAGAGTGAGGGCAGCCGGGGAGGGGACCTTGCCCCCACCCGCCACGTCCCCTCTGTCACTTAGTGTCAATATATTGACCATTGCTCATTTCTGTCTTCTGCCCAGCCTGCCTCTCCTGCTTCAGATCCCTCTTAAAAGCTTATCTCTGTGAACAATTCTACCTCCATGCTCCTCCTCACCAGTCTCCACATCACCTGCTGCCGAACATCTGCCTTATAGGTGTTTGTCTTGATGCACGGAGGACTCAGCGCCTGTTGACGTTGGTGAGGGTTTTGCCTGAATGAAGACTGAGTTGAAATGAGGTACGGCTGACAGGAGCTGGCCTTACCGCTGGAAAGCACTGTGTGAACTTTGGGAGATACGAACATTCTCTTGTCATGACCAAATGTTCAGCCCGGCCTCTGATTTTGCACATCCAATTTTGCTCAAGCAACTGACTGCACCAGCTGAAGTGAGCGTGCATCTATTTTGCACCCAGAAACAGCCATATGCTTCGGGCCGTGGGCTGCCCCAGTGCCTGATTTGCATATGGAAATGCAGTTTTTGCACATGTACTGTTGCGGGCACAGTCAGTTGCACATGCAAAAATGGTCAGGCGAAATCAGAGGCGGACTAGACGCTATCTGAAAAGTGGCCCTTGGGTGGGGAGTCTCTGGTGGCCAGGCAGATATGGGGGAGGTGATTAGGGTGCAGGCAGTCTTCAGTAAGGCAAAGGGGAGACATGGCTAGGGTTGCAAGCTGCCTCCTGGACAGTGTGTGAGGCCACTGCTCCTCTGGCTTGTGTCAGCCCCACTTCCTTCCCTAGACTCTAGGGGTCACTGCCCAGTCTGACGTGTCTCGGGGCCTTACACCATTTGCACTTCTCATGGAGGCTGATGCTAGGAGGGGCTGGTGGGGGGCCGGGCTCCCAGACGGAGAGGCACGTCCTCAGCTGTTCCGCTGCATGGGTAGAGCAAATCTGCGCCACTCCCGCCAAGCGCACTGAACAATGGCCAGTGGGCTCCGGCTGCAGGAGGCGCCGTCCCAGAAGCATGTGGCCCTGATAACTCGCAGTCACTCACAGAAAGGCTCTTGCAGACGGGCTTGCCAGGAGCTGCAGCTGCAGGCCAGAGGGTGACAGCAGCTGACGAGTCTGTATGGCCGGAGCAGGGAGCTGAGGCTGTGTCTGTGTGACAGGGATGGGGGGCGGGGTTGTCAGCCAGCCAGCCAGCCCCAACAGCAGGGCCCAGAGGGACCTAGTAGGAGCAGGGGAACCATCCCTTCCTATATGTGCAACAGCAGTGGGGAGACAACAACCACGAAAGGGGTTGCCCTGCTACACGCTCACCAGACAAACCGTGAGTGTCTCCTGGGCTCCATCTCTTGAACATAACACAAGGGACAAAGGCCACGAGCACTTCACTCAGCTGGATTTGCAGCTGCTTCCTCTGTGCGTGGAGGGCAGCATGGATACTCAGACGGCCTGAGACCCCCCTCCTTCCCTCCCCCCACCCAAAAGGGAACAGGTCCTAGATCAGATGCAGGCCCCTGCCCCCGCACAGCATGCTCTCCACGTTCCAGGCTGGCTACACCTTCGCTTGGGATTCTGTGGGGCTACGATGCTTCTTGGGGCTGAGGCCAGCTGAACCCATCAGGATGGTTCTGAACTGGCACGGGCTGGCGTGCCATGCTGTCTGGAAGCCTGGGGGTGCAGAGGGCTGAGTTGGAGCCCCAGACTTCATCCCCAGGGTGGCAGGAGACTGTGTCACAGTGCCAGGGGTGGGGTGGGGCTCTCCCCCTTGGAGATGGCCTGAGGTCATCATCTATATTTTGTACACTGAGGCAGAAAACGCAGCTCACCTGTGCCCCCAGCTCCCAAGGAGTCCTGTGCCTCGCGCTGCCCTGCTGGAGAGCTGTGCCGCACCCCAGCTCATTTACCCCCAGCACTCCCATCCCGACTAGCCCTCTCCCATCCTCCCACTGCCCGGGCTGACAAATGGTTCCTCCCAGCTCACCCTTTATCCCTCTTATAAGTGTGAAATGAAACATGGCTGGGACCCGTTGCATAAGGCTGCTGCTAACACAAGACCTGTCAGCGCTCAGCCTCACCCAGGATGCCGGCCAGTTAGTCATGCCCGTGCTGGGATTCGTAGCCAGATGGGCACAGGGAGAAGCAGACAGGCAGAGCCAAAGAAGGTGGGAGACGCAGAGGGCGTGATAAATCTAGGCAGGGGACAAAAGTGGGCTTGAGAGAGGGGCATTGCAGGGGGTGCATTTGGGTCCCCCACAGGACGGGTGTCTGGCAAAGGGACAGGAATGGGAGTCAGGGGCCCAATTCCCGATTCTCCCATAGCGTGACCCTGGCCAGTTACTCCACTCCCTGGCTTCCGTTTCAGATAAACCCAGTGCCATGGTGCCATGCCATGGCCCAGCCTCTCATGCTTCCTGCTCTGAAATGGCCTCTCCTGGTGGGAGACGGATGGTGCTCTCGGTGCTGAGGATAACTGGGCAATCCAATGTCATCCAGGGCATGGAGGTTGATGGAGAAATGCTGGTAGCACCAGAATCAGCTTCACTGGCTCTTGCTGAGGGCCAGAGGCTTGGCGGCTGCTTTCACATCTGGGACTGGGAGGCACCATGCTAAGTGAGCATCCAGAGCTTCACTGCACTGGCCTGTGCCCTAGGGCAATGAGCAGCGCTTTCCCCAGCTGGAGTGCACAGAGAGGTGTGGCACGGCCCGAGGCCAGAAGACGACATCCAAGGTGCATTGCAAGATGCAGCAGGGCCATAACAAAGGGGACAGACTTCACAGCCCTGCCCTGCTGTGCAATACACAAAGCATCTGGCTGGCCTGCCTGGGATGAGAGAGGTCCTGCGCCATTCAGTGCTGTGATGGGATGAAGTGCCCCATGCTGCAATGGGCTGGGGAGAAACTGGGCTCAGGACATGGCCCAAAGGGGCCTGATGCCAGCACGATGGACATCTCTCCTTGGAGACCTGCGGAGAGCAGGGGAAGGGAGAGAGCGGGAGCCGTGGAGCCATGCATCATCCTCGCAGTGTAGACCAGGGCTAGGCCAGAGGTGGAATGGGGTAAGTTGTCCTCCCCAGGCAGACAGGCCAGTCCCCATATCCCAGCTAGCACCTGGCTGGCGGTTTCTGTTGGGGAGCCCAGGACCAGGGCTGGAATCCCAGCTCAGCACTGAGGTGCACTGACAGAGCTCGGTGGCATGAGAGCAGGGCCCGAGGAAGGAGGCTGGCAGACGGCCCGGGGCTGGAATAACGTGGCGTGCACATGGCAGGATTTAGGTGCCTAGCAGAGCTGGGCGGAGGGCCCGGTCGGTGGAGCTGGAGTGGAATGCAGGACGGAGGGCCACTGGCAGAGGAGCAGGGAGACACAGGGCTGGCGAAACCAGGGCAATACTGGGCAGGGTGGAGGTCCGCTGACAATGGTGTGTGGAGAAGCTTGCACAGCAGCACCTGCTTGCACCATGCCTGGCATCCGACTCACTTTTCATGAATGCTTCAATTCGCGGAAAGAGGGGACAGAATCCGTCCCCTCCTCTGCTGCCTGCGGCTGGCACGTTAATCACCCCATCTTTGTGCTGCATTTCCCTCTGTTGGGCACACCTGGCCCTGCACCAGCCTTCCCTGCCTCACTCAGGCTGCTGGTAGCCTTGATTTAAGAGCGGTTACCAGGCCCCCCAGCACTGCTCGGGATGGGGTTTCCCTTTACATCTCACCAGCTGGAGCTGTGTTGTTTGATGGGGAAACCTGGCTCTGTGACTGAGCTGAAAAGAAACCAAGAGGTGCCTTTAAATGAGAGCAAATCATCCCCCTCTTTGTAGGGGCAGCTGGAGAGAGCTGCTCGCAGGGCCTCTCCAACGACAACCTGCACAGCGCACAGAGGAGGTGCCAGTGAGCCAGGCTAGCTAGCCCAGAGCCTTGGCACCGACATTGGCCAGCACCTGCTGCTTCAGAGTGCAAGGACCCTTGCAGTAGGCAGTGATGGGAGAACCTTCCCTTCTAACCCCTGAGAGCTGCAGGCTGGCCTGTGCCCCAAAGCAGCCTTTCCCAAACTCTTGTTTATTTGGACTTACCCTTTAGAACTCTGGATGCTCTTGTTATCCAGGCAAACATCCAAGGCTTTTTTCAGTCCAGCTAAGCTCTTGACCTTGATTAAATCTTGTGGCAGACAGTTCCACATACTAATGATGCACAGTATGAAATAGCATTTCCTTCGTTCAGATTTACAAATCAATGTAAAGGCTCTTCAGCACCCCACCTTATTCCCCTCGCTCTCCCCTGCTTTCCAGTGCCTCTCACACCCCACTGATCCCTCCAGTCCAAAGTGGATGCTGCCTCTCTGGAGCACTTAGTGGTTAGAACATGGGGGAAGGGGCAGACTTAGTTGTTGCTAAGGCTGGGTGTGGGAGTGCAGCAGGTCTCTTTGGTGAACACCTTGAAGAAAGAGTTTGAACTCCAAACCTGGCTCTGGATCGCAATTTTGCAGATGGCTTCCATCTTTGTAAACCAAAGAGCCAGTTCAGATCAGCCCCAAGTGAATGCGGGTGGGCGTGTATGTTAGTAAATCCATCTCTGAACACTGCATGCTCTCTTTGTCTGGCATCATGTCAATTACAAACACATTGTGGGCACAATATGGTGGTCCCCTAAGACCGGCTACACTTATGGCTCCACTTAGACTAGGTTAACTGTGCTAACCCAGGCTTCAGCCTTGGTATGAAACATGGTCAAGGGTCAGTCTACACTGCAGGTTGCAACCACATAGATGCTGGTAACAGAGTTAGGGAGACCCACTTCCCTGGCATGGCTGGATCTTCACTGCAGCCACAGCCTCTGAGGGCAGCCCTGAGCATGCGGCTGTTCTTTCCCAGACAGCCACCAGGGCAGACCCCAGCCTGCCCAGAGTAAGGACCCCCCCCCTCACTGCACTAAACCATTGCTCCCCACTGCTCTCCCTCCGGGGAGATAACCCTGAGAATGTTTGCCGGGCCTCTAGCACCGTCTCAGGCAGGAATCCCTCTCTGATATGTTGCTCTCAGCAGCAAGTTGAATGCTTTGATCTCTTTTCTAATTGAACCTGAATCCTGCTCCTGCCTGTGGCTGTGGAGGGCTCCCTGCAGGACTCAGCACTCAGATCCTCTCACCCGTGTCGCTCAGAGCCACCCCTCTGGAGCCCTTGGAGGTCACCGGGTACAGACTGTCCAGCTGGGGCTCCATCAGTCTCTGCTATCCAGAGAAGAGCATTTAGATAAATTAAACCAAAATAAGAGCTGGTGCACAGAGATTCAGGCCAGTGTAACTCAACAGGTGCCAATGTGTGCAGACCATGCCCGGAGCTGGGGTCAGCAGGTACAGCTCCTTGGCTCATCTGGAGTTCCAGACACCCAATCTGACCCTGTGTGTCTTGTGCACATTTCCCTCCCTGTCTCCCAATAGAGGGAAGAGGATGATTCTTGCTGTCCATCAGGATCTTGGCTCCAGCTTGCCCCTGCTTGGTTCTGCTCTGAAGAGGACTTTCCATGCCAAAAACCTTTCAAAATCAAATTGGGCCCAGGCAAGGGCTCGCTCAGAACTGACTCATCCAAGGAGCCTGACAGACACCCTCTGTGCCATGCCAGCCTCGCTCCTGGATCTCTCGGGGCTCTGTCTCTTGGCGGCGCCCGGCACCTTCTCTGTCAAGTGATGACAAAGAGGAGATGCCCTGACTTGCCATCTATCCACACACCACAGCCACAGACCTAAAATCAGGCTCAGGATTGTCACTTCATCAATACAGGAAACGTTCCTGCCTTCGAAACCCCTCGGAGATGTCTAATAACATTCATTATGCCCAGCCCTTGGACGGGGCCAGGTCTTTGCAGCTGAGAATACCACAGACCCTGGCTGTGGTGGGCCAGGGGTGTCAGCCCCCGTTTACACAAGTGGGAACTGAGCTGCAGACCAATTCAGTGACTAGCTCCAGGCTGCACAGTGAGTCAGGGGCAAAGCTCCAACTCCCAGTTCCTTGTTCGAACCATTTGCTTAGGCTGCTGCCCAGAGGCCTTTCTGTGCAAAAGGCTCATTTGGCCGGGGAATCATGGGCACTGCCAGAGAGGGCCCTCTGGGCACTTCATGGTGCCATTTTGGCTACCAGGAGTAGCAGTGCAGTGAGGGCCCATGGACTAGCAGGTGGGTGGGATTTAAGGGTTAGTAGTGAAGTGGGATATGTGGAATAGTGGGGTTCCAGCAGGGGGCAGTAGAATGGGGTACAGAGGGGAGCTGCATAGTGGAGTTTCAGTGGGGAACAGTATAGTGGGGTCTCAGCAGGGGGCAGTAGAGCGGGGTCTCAGTGAATGGCAGTAGAGCAGGGTCCCAGCAGGGGCAGTAGAGCAGGGTCCCAGCAGGGGGCAGTTGAGCGGGGTCCCAGCAGGGGGCAGTAGAGCGGGTCCCAGTAGGGGGCAGTAGAGTGGGGTCTCAGCGAATGGCAGTAGAGCAGGGTCCCAGCAGGGGGCAGTAGAGTGGGGTCTCAGCGAATGGCAGTAGAGCAGGTCCCAGCAGGGGGCAGTAGAGCGGGGTCTCAGCGAATGGCAGTAGAGCAGGGTCCCAGCAGGGGCCAGTAGAGCAGGTCCCAGTAGGGGGCAGTAGAGTGGGGTCTCAGCAGGGGGCAGTAGAGCGGGGTCTCAGCGAATGGCAGTAGAGCAGGGTCCCAGCAGGGGGCAGTAGAGCGGGGTCCCAGCAGGGGGCAGTAGAGTGGGGTCTCAGCAGGGGGCAGTAGAGCGGGTTCCCAGTAGGGGCAGTAGAGCGGGGTCCCAGCAGGGGGCAGTAGAGCGGGGTCCCAGCAGGGGCAGTAGAGCAGGGTCCTAGCAGGGGCAGTAGAGCAGGGTCTCAGCAGGGGGCAGTAGAGTGGGGTCTCAGCAGGGGGCAGTAGAGCGGGGTCTCAGTGAATGGCAGTAGAGCGGGGTCCCAGTAGGGGGCAGTAGAGCAGGGTTTCAGCAGGGGGCAGTAGAGCGGGGTTTCAGCGAATGGCAGTAGAGCAGGGTCCCAGCATGGGGCAGTAGAGTGGGGTCCCAGTAGGGGGCAGTAGAGCGGGTCCCAGCAGGGGCAGTAGAGCAGGGTCCTAGCAGGGGGCAGTAGAACGGGGTCCCAGCAGGGGCAGTAGAGCAGGGTCCCAGCAGGGGGCAGTAGAGCGGGGTCTCAGCGAATGGCAGTAGAGCAGGGTCCCAGTAGGGGGCAGTAGAGCGGGTCCCAGCAGGGGGCAGTAGAGCGGGGTCTCAGCAAATGGCAGTAGAGCGGGGTCTCAGCAGGGGGCAGTAGAGCAGGGTCTCAGCGAATGGCAGTAGAGAAGGGTCCCAGCAGGGGGCAGTAGAGCGGGGTCTCAGCGAACGGCAGTAGAGCAGGTCCCAGCAGGGGGCAGTACAGCGGGGTCCCAGCAGGGGGCAGTACAGCGGGTCCCAGCAGGGGGCAGTAGCCTGCCTGTGGGTAGAAGTACAGAATTCCATTTTCAGCACCTTCCTGCGCTGGTTTCCGTTGCGCTCCCTCCCCCTTGGGTCCCAGTCCCCCCTCCCTCTGCAGTGACCCTGGCCAGCCCCTGCCCAAGGCCCGTGTGGCCGCTGCCAGCCGCTAGCTGGAGTGGAACTCGTTCAATTACGCTGCAAAGATGCAACCTTATTGTTGGCCCTTTTGACAAAGAGCGAGTGAAGGATCAAATTAACTTTTGCACACTTCATTATCCCCTCCCCTGGCTCCCCCTGCAGCAGGATCTTACACTCCTGGTTATTGGGCAATTAATCTTCGCACCTTACAAGCCAACTGGCTATTGTGTGCCCGTGAATGAGGGGAGCGTGGGGCACAGGCGGCCCTGGCTGTGGGTCTGTTCCGTGTGATAAGGAGCAGGACAAAGTCCCTGAACTGCAAAGCAAATGCCTTGTCCTTTGTGCTGAGCTCTGAGAGACAGGGCCCAGCTCGCTGGCTCTGCTGCCATCTGTTTGCACAGAACAATCCCCCGGCGTGCGAGGGGGGGGGGCGGGGATGCCAGGAGAGTGACTGATCTATGGCCTCTGAATGGAGTCTCCAGAAGAAAGCTTCATGACCGAGGGGTATGGAGCCACTGGGCAGCTAGACCCTGTTGCTAGAACGGGCTGATCTCAGTGCCCCCCAGCTGCAGGGCACTGGGATCTGGGGGGGGGGGACGACTTGGCAGCTCCATCCCATCCCTAGGTAGGAATGATGGGAAAACTTCCTGGCCCTGCCAGAAGAGCTCCAAGTGCCTGGCACTAGCCTCCCAGGTTGCCAAAGCAGCACCCTAGTTTTAGCTAAGCAACCCCCATTCCTCCACCTGCTACCTGCAGGGCTGAGGGGTCACTGCCAGAGTTGCCTGTGGGAATTTGGGGCCCATCAGCAAGGCTATTCTCAGTGGGGTGGGGGAGCCACTGACTGTCTCCTCTCGACTCCCTTCCTACCTAAGGCTACAAGCACAGCTCCAGCTAAGGGCGTGCTGGTCAATGTTTTGAGCCAGCAGCACCACGGTCCACATCGGAGTGTCCTACTGAATGGGGGACCCCGCCTCAGCAATGTCCTATAGAATGGGGGACCCCCTCAGCTGTTGGTCTGATCCCCCAAAGCCCGTTCTGCATATTGGCTTAACACTGGGGTTTAAGAGCAAAGGCCGACCAGCCAGGAAACAGATTTCAGAGTAGCAGCCGTGTTAGTCTGTATTCGCAAAAAGAAAAGGAGGACTTGTGGCACCGTAGAGACTAACAAATTTATTTGAGCATAAGTGGCTAAGTGACCAGGTTCCCCTGGGATAGGCTCTGGGTTTGGATGCTCTGAGGCAATGGGGAGGGAAAGAACTGAGCGGAGACCCTTCAGCTCAGTGACAGGGGAGGGAACAAAGCACAGACCTTTCCATTCAGTATCAGGGACAGAGGGTGCAGAGCCGAAACCCACAGCATCTATGAAAATGCCTGTGGTACCTTTTGCTGTGCAGGCTGCCAGATATCACCCTTTCACCAGCATTTCCTGCAGCACGCTGCTGGTTTTGCATGATCCCTCTTGGTTGCTGAGGCAGGGAGGGGAAGCGGGAGGGGGATGGGTGGTGGAAGGGACAAATCTCCTCCCATTCCCTGCATGAACCCCTCCCCAGGACTTAGCAGATGACTGGCCACAGGTGGTGCCAGCATTACAGACACCAGTGTAATTGATTTGGAGTTGCCCTGTAATAGCTGTATGATGGCTGTGGGGATGTTTGCTGTATGGATATATTGCTTTAATGGGGGCTGCTGGGTAGAGCAAACAGGAAGGGAAAGATTGGCTCAAGATAAGGCATTTCCTTGCAGACACTTGTAGGCTGTTTAAAGACGATGCCAGGACAGGGCAAGGCCTGGGAAGACATGAGATCAGATGAGCTCTAGCCAGGTTTAACAAGAGACTCTCTTTCAAAGGAGCAGGTGGGTCTGCTCCTACCAGTCTGATACCCCAGGCCCACTGGAGTCTGGAGAAGTCAGGCCTGCGTAGGGGAGGGAGGGGATGAGAGACACGTACAGACCCTTTCTTGTTTTAAATCCTCTCTCTTTTATGCTTTGTTTCTGCTGGCAAATAAACAAGACTGGTTTAAGAAGGCTGGGCACTTCCACTGATGAGCAGAGGCTCCTGAAGGGAAGAACCGCAGGTGTCGAATTCAGCTGGACCTGCTGTGTAAGCACGGTTGAGACATAGAGCCTGGGAGAACTGTGTAATTCCACCGGGGCCAGATGAAGGCATGAGGCCTAAGACCTGAGGGGGGCACATTTGGAGAAATCAGAAAATGGACAGAGATGCAGCTAGCTCTCTTAACATTGCACCAAGCTTCTCACATCTCATGGCCCTGCGAAGTCCAGCTATGGACTCATAGGAACCATTAGCCAGGACCATGAGAGCTGCACTTGTGTCCAGCCCCCACAACACTTTGGGGCGGTCAGTACCAGAGCTGAATGCCGTCATGTGAACCCCTCTTCCAAAGCAATGGGTGGTTTGGACTTTGCCTAACATGGTCAGTTTTTCATTCCCAAACTGGCAGTGTGTGGGGTGGATCCAGGTCCCCTGCCCCAATCTCATTCCCTTGGGGTGTGGCTCAGATAAATGGCTTCCACTCTGGTCCATCTCAGTGTGGAGTCCTCCTCTGATCAGGGCTGTGCCTCAGCCCAGAGGGGATCAGCTGGGTGCTCGAGAGCCTGGATCTAGACAGTGGGAGCAGGGAAATGCCGTGTTGGGCTGGAATGTACCAGCCACATGCCAACGGATCCCAGCTGACTGGCAGAGAAAACTTGCCATGCCACAAGTTCCTGCCTTGCTGGGTGGACAACTGCAGCGATAGCTACAGTGCAGCACAGGGCAGAGGATCAGCCCCGCAGGAAAGCCGTGGCACCAGGGGAAATAGCCTCTTCAAGGCTAGACTCTGCTCTCTGGGCTACCAGGGAGAACTCGGTGTACAAACTGGGCCTTTCCTGTCCTTCCCTAGTCTCTGGTTCAGCACCTTAGTACACGAGTGAGGTCAGACACACACACATCGAGATGTTCCTGAATTCATGGATTGCATGGGATCAGGAATGACCGAGCTGGGTGCTGCAGTGCCAGATCTGAACTCGTGCGCAGGGGAACTGCCTTCGAAGATCAGGTTCCCTAATTTTGTTTAGGACAGCAGGGCCCCATCTTGCAGCCGGATCTGCGATCAATAACTCTGCAACGTGGGCCTAGGAGAGAGCTAATGGAATTAGGAAGCTCTTGTGCAAACTCCCCGCGCCTCCCGAAATAGACCTGGCAGTACTGACGTCCCCACATTGCGCACTGGGTGTTCCTTGCTCAGTGGCCCGAATGCAACGCTGCCGTCAGGGTGAGCAGTGTGTGTCTTCCTTCGCTGTTCCCTCTGTTTGAAAGCAGGGCTGGTTGGGAGGTGGAAGCCCAGAGGCAGCAGGTGAAGGGGGGTGGCTCTGAGTGCTGGTTTGTTTGCAGCTATGTTATGAAGTTCATATCCACCTTGTACATGTCAGTAATGGCTCGGGAGCTCACAGCATCTCCGGCTCCAGCTTCTCAGCAGGGATGGTTAAAGGCGCATGGGGAGATCCCGGCTATCATCGCCAGCAGGCGGTGCTGCCGGAGCACGGTGTTCGAGGAGGTTGTGTGTACGTGTCTCTGTGCAGCAGTGAATATCACTGTGTCAGTACCCCTGGGCTGTGTGCATTGCGGCGTGTCGCACATGGCAGTATACACTCTCACCACATGTCAGTGCGTGGATGTGGGGGGAGGGAGAGCAGGGAGATCTGGGCGCGTCATTCCTTAGGTTCTTGGTGTTTTGAGTAGTTCCTCCCCAGCCCCAGCTAGCCCAGTCCCCGTGGTGGCTGTTGATTGTGGTAGGAGTGTGCTGAGGCGAATGTTTACGAGACTAGCGCTCAGACCACAAGACTGGGAGCCAGGAACCCTTGAGTTCTGGTCCTGACCAAAATGCTCATTTATTGTGGAACCTTGGGCAAGTCACTTAGGCCCACATTTTAAACACCCTCCCCCCCCCGCCCCCCACTTTGTGTGCTCAAGCTGGGACTGCTCAGAGGCAAATTCCTGATTTGTAGGCATGCTTTGGGCACACGCTGTGTGCAGCTCTGACAGGTGCTCTCATGCACACCTTCACTTCTCAGAGGAGCTTAAACAAACAATCGGTCTCTCATCTACCCCCCCCCCCGCCCTACCCCCCTGCACAGGGGATAATGAGACTTCCCTGCTGCATGGGGATGTTGGGAGGATTCTTTAGACCACTTCCCAAGATGAAAGGCAGGAGGTACTGTAACAAGTCACCATGTTGTTAGTCTTCAATCCTAGGGGAGTTTTGTTTTGCTCTCACAATGCTTTTCCCATGCACAAAGAACAGGTTACTTCTCTAACTGGGTTCTGGTCTACTGCACACCACCTCCTCATGGGATGGGGTAGCCCTGCCCTGCACAATCCCTGCCTCAGTTTCCCTCCTTTCAGGGCACCTCAATAACCCCCCCCCCAGCCTTTTCTCATTTATTATCCAAACCAGCCCAAATAAAGTCCTCAAAGTCCCTATAGTCACTCTTCCCTGCTCTTCATCAAGCCCCTCACGGGCTTGCCTGCCACTCCTTTCCCTGGTTTGCCGAGCTGCCCCCAGTCCTACCAAGCTGGGGTCTTTTCTCGCCTACTGTCTCAGGGTCCCCTGCAGGAGCCTTCTACTCACTGCTAAACTCTCTACCATAGCTCACTAGCCTTATCTACCCCAACAGCCTGATTGAGCCATTCATTCTTCCACCCCGGGGAGGGGAGTTGGCTATGTCACAGGTGGGGCTGGTATCCATTTCCTTTTAAAGGGCCAGCAACCCCACAACAGCCTCATTTTCAGTCTGAATGATCCTTAAGATGAAGGAAGTCAACATGCAAAGAAAGAACTCATGTAAAGTCTCTAAGGGAGAGCGATGCAGCGATTCATTCATACAGTCTGCATCTGGATTGAACATAAAATGGCAGCTGCTTTGCAGCAAGGGGTCAAGGGCGGGGGATGGATATAGGAAAACTGAAAGGTGCCACACACAGAAAACAGAATGATACGATCTCCTTTCAGGTTTCAGAGTAGCAGCCGTGTTAGTCTGTATTCGCAAAAAGAAAAGGAGTACTTGTGGCACCTTAGAGACTAACAAATTTATTAGAGCATAAGCTTTCGTGAGCTACAGCTCACTTCATCGGATGTGAGCTGTAGCTCACGAAAGCTTATGCTCTAATACATTTGTTAGTCTCTAAGGTGCCACAAAATCTCCTTTCAGTGACATAGCTACATAGAGTAGTCAGGGATTTGTACAGTGCCTAGCACCATGGGGATCTGGTCCGTGACTAAGGCTCCTAGGGTGCTACGGTGACACAAATCATAATAACAGCTAGCCATGGGGCAGGGGGCTGACGGGAAAGCTGAGAAAGCTCAGGATGGATCTCTTTCTAACAGCTCTGTTTTAGCTCCGACACCAGCTCTGGGCTGCATGCTGGGATCCATGGGGGAGGTTCTCTGGCCAGGGCTATGCCATAGCCCAGACTAGGTGATCCTAAGGCCCCTTCTGGCTGAATGCTTTTCGAGATCGGCTTCATAATCAGCAGGGAGAGGGGAGCCCCCGCAGCTGGAATGTGGCTTGCAAGGAGGTGACATTTCCAGCACATTGGGCTCACACCTGGGCTGTGGGAAGCATCCCTGGCCCCTGAGCTGGAATGGCAGCCCCGTTTGGAAGTCCATCAGTAGGGGGGATTCTGAGGCTTTCAAGGAGGCAGGTTGAGGGAAGGGAGTGATGGGAAGTAGCAGGAGGGAAGACAAAGTTTGACAGAAAGCCGGAGGCCATGGGGATGGGATGGGAAGCTGTCTCTGAGCCTGCAAGAGAAATTAAGGGGGATTTCCAGCTAATGCTTCTCCTCCAAGCACTTTGAGCTCTGCAGGGAGAGCGCTAAGAGGAAACTGATATATTGATTGGAGGAGGGGATTGGGGTGAGGCAGGAAGAGGGAGGGGGATGGGCCCAGGTGGCTCAGAGGCTTATGGGAACCTGCTTGTTGCAGGAAGATGCTTTTCTGGCCGGCTTTGGGGCCAGGTTCCATTTCCCTGGCCATTCAGCTTGGACGCAGTGCGTTTTATTGGCGCCGTCACGTCGCAGGGGTTAGAAACATCTCAGAAGTGAAGTGACAGCCTCATGTCTAAAGCTGTCTGAGGTGCGGACCTGCCCCCCCATCGCACCGGTGTCTGGGCATCTGGCAGACCAGTCCTCTGACAAGTCAACACATTCCACCTGGAAATCTCCAACCTTGATGGACCCCCCCCCCCGCCCCCGTCTGATTACTAACACGGGGCGCTTTCTCTAGCACCTTCCACTCAGTGGATCTGGGGGTGCTTTGCAAATGCCACGGTGCAATTTAAGCCTCATGAGAGAGGTCGATCTCATCGCTCTCATTGTGCAGATGGGGAAACTGAGGTGCAAAGCGGGGAAGAGACTCGTCCAAGGTGACCCTGCCAGTCAGTAACAGAGTGGGGAATAGAATCCAGGTCTCCTGTCTTGTGGGCCTCGACTTAAGCAGAAGGCCACCCAGCCTCCCTGATTAGCTAATGGAGAGAGGAAGGACTGGCTGAGTGATTGCTGCAATCACTTTCGCCAGCACACTGAGCCTGTAGCTGGCCATGGACATGCTGCAGTTCTCCTGGGCTGACCCACTCTTTGCCCTTGTTCAATGGATTCAGTGCTCGATGGGTCATCTGTGGCAGCCCCGGTGAGTGGCAAGGGGTCTAGCTCAGGGCAGAGAGAGGTGACACCACCTCTTGGTGCACCAAGCCCCTCACACCCCTGCACCCCGTCTGGACAGAGCTGCTGGGGCTCGGGGTGGGGTGGACTTTCTGAGACCAGGCCAATGCCTCAGTCCTTCAAGGTAAGTCGGGCAAAACGCCCACTGAGCGGGGCTGTGATGGAGTGGGAGTGGGGACCGTATATGCTCTGCTGCTGTTGGTTGCCTGAGCAAACTGCAGTCTCCTTACCTTGCCAGCCGTGTGCCAGCCCTAGGAGCAGCCCCCACACTCCCTGCCCCTCAGGGCACGAGGGGTCTGGCTGTATCCCCGCCCCTCGCTCCCTGTCCCTCAGGGCATGAGGGGGTCTGGCTGTATGCCCCCCCTCGGTCCCTGTCTCTCAGGGCACGAGGGGGTCTGGCTGTATGCCCCCCCTCGCTCCCTGTCCCTCAGGGCACGAGGGGGTCTGGCTGTATGCCCCCCCTCGCTCCCTGTCCCTCAGGGCACGAGGGGGTCTGGCTGTATCCCCCCCCTCGCTCCCTGGGAGAGAGGTGAAGGGGCTGAGGTTTCACGTGGGCACCGGGATAATGAAACACGGGGCGGCTGTGTGAGAGGGCTGGGGCTGCAGAGGAGAAGGCTCTGCGCCGGCAATGGGGAAGCTGCTTGGAGAGGCGCAGAGGGGGCAGCCTTGGGTGACAAGGAGTGGGAAGGTGAGGGATTAGGGACGAGGCCTGAGGGGTTGGCTGGAGCGAAGCCAGGGAGCCTTTAGGAACTGGAGGGTGGGTTTGCAGAGCATGCTGCAGCCATGAGCTCCCTCCTTGTTCCTCCCGGTCTGCAGAGCCAGCAGCCCCCATGCCCGGCCAGCGGAGAGTGCCCGGGCTCTGCCCCGGCGCTCTGCGAGGTGTTCCAGGGAAATTAGCCCCTCTCTGCCCCCTTCCCACAGGCAGCATGGGAACAGCTGAAGCCCCCCCCGCCCCTCCCCGGCCGCCTGTAGCCTGTGTCTTTAAGGTAAAACAACAGACTGTCAGGGCCTAGCAGCTCATCTCCTGGAGGAGAAACAGATTGTGAGACAAAGAGCCAGGACAAAGGCTGAGCTGCCTGATGCCCCCTGGGGAAGGGTGTGTGTGAAAGTGTGGAGGGGGAAAGTGTCTGGGAAGGGTTGGTGGTGTGTGCGGGGGTGGCGCCGTGTGTGTGTGTGTGTGTGTGTGTGTGTGTGTGTGTGGTGGGGATTCTTTCTTTCCATGTGGAAGGCTGAATCTATATCAAGCCACAGGATTTATCTGTCCCAGAGAGGGAAGCCCAGCCAAGCCGCCAGGGACTGCATTGGGCCCTCAGCCGTTATGTGGCCCCTTTAGCTCTCGCTGTGGCCTGGGGCTGCTACCCATCTGGGAGTGAGAGGGGCTTGCCCCTGCGAGCGGGTAGCACCAGGCCCAGAGGAGGGACTGCAGCAGAGGGCTCTGGCAAACAGCTGCAGGAGGGGTGCTGGCTGCCTTGGCCCCATTACTCCTGTGAGATCATTGAGGCCTAGGAGTGGCCTGGACTGTGTCACCCGGCACAAGCTGGAGCCGAGCATGCATTTGTGCCTCTCTGCTAACGCCTCGGATGATTGTGGTAAGGCCCAGCCATTCTGCCTCCAACTGCTTCACAGAGATTCATGCATTCAGTCTCCTAATGCCCCTGTGAACTTGGAACCTTCACCCCCAATTCATAGTGGAGGAAACTGAGGCACGTGAAGGGAAGTGACTTGCCCAAGGCCCCCTTGCGAGTCTGTGGCAGAGCTGGCTCCTGTCCCATTGCCTGAGTCTGATGCACCAGCCAGCATAGCCACTCTGAGGGAGGGGTCGCTGGGCAGCACTGGCACCTAGGAATCATAGAATATCAGAGTTGGAAGGGACCTCAGGAGATCATCTAGTCCAACTCCCTACTCAAAGCAGGCACAATCCTCAATTTTTTTTTTTGCCCCAGTTCTCTAAATGGCCCCCTCAAGGATTGAACTCACAACCCTAGGTTTAGCAGGCCAATGCTCAAACCACTAAGCTACCGGCACTAGCTTCAGGCACGGGCAGGGCTCGGAAGTGATCAGCTCGGCCGGCCCGCACTGCCGCACACTCACCAATAGAGCCCAGCGCTGTAGGGACCCGGGGCGGGTTACCCCAGAGCAGGAGCAGCAATGGACACACACACTGGGCTGGGTTTTGGCAATAGAAACGATCCCCAGGCTGCTTGTGTGTGTGGACAAGGCCTGAGAGACCAGACCAGCCAAGCCTATGGGAGTTTCCTTTTCTATCCAAAACTCGTCGTCTCTCCAGGAGCCCTCTCCCACAGCCTGAGTCTGCACCCGAGTCAGTCAGCAGAGGAGTAACCTGCACCCACCAAACCCACCTTGGTGCTTGCGCTGTGGATCATTCAGGTGCCAGGGGCCAGGCAAGGAATGGGCCAAGATACCTTTTGTGAAGGCACCTTCTGCAGGCACCGCTTGGCCCGGAGATTTCAGGCTGCTTGTGAGAC
Organism: Dermochelys coriacea; assembly: GCF_009764565.3. Classification (NCBI taxonomy): domain Eukaryota; kingdom Metazoa; phylum Chordata; order Testudines; family Dermochelyidae; genus Dermochelys; species Dermochelys coriacea. The sequence continues at coordinate 3,021,586 of NC_050080.1, forward strand.
AGCCAGGGTCTGGCAGGGCACTGCCATGAGGAAACTTGCAGCGGTGGAGTCCTGGCTGGCGCTGCTTGGGCACTGCCACATGGAGGCTGGCACTGCAGTGACTGGACAGTAGAAGTGCTTTGCCCGCAGCTGCAGTAACTGCCTCGGCATGGCTGCCCCAGGGGCTCCAGATCTCTGTGCGAGATAGAGATCCTGCCCTCCTCTGCCTGCCGTATCCTCCTCTAGCTGAACACCCTGTAAATAGCCGGCTTGGTGCCCTGACGCACTGTGGACAGGCAAAGGGTCAGAGCTAGTCCCATGCCCAACAGGCACAGAGGGTGGCAGGAGACTCCAGTGTGGAGTGGGGGACACTGGTCCCTCGCAGGGGTCAGCACTGGGCCTGCAACCTTCCCTCCCGCGTGTACAGGAGCTGGGCTTAGTCTCCAGCCCCCGGAGAGTTCTGGGCAGTGAGCTCCCTGTTTGTCCCAGCCTGGCATGGACCCGCTCCACCCCCTGAAGTGTAAAAACCCTGGTGAATGGCGGACTGGCTCACGTCTCCTGGCTGCTCAGCCTTGATTCCTACAATTCTCTGTCAGACTTTTCCAACCAAATCCAGAGCCCTGGACTGAGCCACAGCTGTCTCCTGGACCATGTGACCTGCAGGCCACATCCAGCCAGGTCCCCCCACCCTTCTGTCCCTGAGGTTGCCCCCCAGCCGTCCTTCCCTTCTGCCTGATGCGCCCCCCGGGGCACACGCTGTGTTTCTCCGCTGCTGAGGAGCAATTGCAATGCCAGGTGGCCCAGCACTGGCACGGTGCACTCGCTGCCTCCCAGCCTGCACGGTGTGTGAGCACCAGCCTCTTGTGCCGCAGGGTGACAGCCGATCCTGGCACCTTGCTTGGCAAACCCAGTGCCGTAAGCCGAAGTCTCAGCAGCCTGGGCAGAGCTTCCCTCTACGGCTGCACACCTCATGGCTAAGGGCAGGGCGGGACCCTAGCACCAGCCCTGCATTTCTGCCCCAAGGGCAGTTCCTCTGTAATGCAGGGCCTGGGGTCCTTGAACATATGGCATTGAGTTCTAATGTGGAGCTTAGAGCAAACGTACAGTTGTGTGTGTGTGTGTGTGTAGCAAAGGGTGGGAGCTTAGGATGTGGCTGGGGACCTGGGTTCTATTCTCATCTCTGCCACTGACTCATGTGACCATAGGCCTCTCCGAGCCTCAGTTTCCCCCTCTGTACCCTGGGGATGATCAGACCAGTTGGCTGGGGCCTTGTGCTTAGAGGTGCATGCAAGAGATGTGCCAGCAATGTGAGTGCGAAAGCCTAACACGGCTCCGCAATGCGAGCGTGGCCCTGTAGCTGATGTGAAAAGGGTGTAAAGGGTACAAGCGCTCTGCCTCCCTGTGCTTAGAACACATTGTTCCGCGCTCCTTGTGCCACCAAGGTACCTCTCGAGCACACAGGGTGTTACAGGACTGTGCACACGGCAGACAACCGCCCTCCACTTCCACCAGGCACCAACACGTGCCTGAAGCTGCTGGAACCATCACATCCCAGCAGCTGACCCATCTCATTAGTCAGGTCAGTCCAGCGTGCTGGCTGTTTAGAGCAACAAGCCAAACTTGCTTCAAAGACCGGCTCCGCAGCGGCAGGGCCGTCACCTGGAGTCACGCTGTAGCGCGTGGGACGAGCGGCTCAGCTGCAGAGCAGTTGGTCCATCCATCGCTGGATCAGTCGCCTGATGCTCATCGGTCGCCTGTAACAGCTCCTGTGCAGTGCAGACCCCAGGCCTCATTCTGCTCTTCGTGACACCAGGGACCCGCTGCCTGCCCCGGTGCGACAGAGCCGAGTCTGGTTTGTAGTGTCTCCCCAGACTGCAGGTTAGTGCCCGCATGCTGGATGTGAGTGTGTGTGCACCCGTACACACACGCACACTGAAGCCAGTGGAGTCACCCCAGAATTACATTAGGTGCGGTAACGGCAGGCAGGGATCCCAAGCCTGGATTTCACACGTGTCTTGGGCATCTGAGACCATCCTCTGGGCTGGCCTACGTAGAACCAGGTGCACTGCAGAGCTTTGGAGCTGGAAGAGGGAACGAGGGGTCGGGCTGGGGCTTTATGGCAGGGCAGAAGGCACACTTGGGGTGGGGGCACAGGGCTCATGCCTGGGGTGGGGGTACAAGGCCTCACGCCCAGGGTGGGGGTACAAGACCTCAGGCCCGGGGTGGGGGTACAGGGCTCATGCCTATGGTGGGGGTATAGGGGCTCACGCCCAGGCACTGGGCTTTGCGCTCCACGTCAATCAGCAGCTTTGGAAAAACATGCTGCAGGATCAAAACGCCAGGAACCCCGCAGCGCTTTACTGCAGCCCAGGATGTTGCCCCCCCCATCCCATGCCCAGCCAGGTGAGCCTTGTAAGGCAGGGAGGTTCCCTTCCTCTGGGGAGTCCAGCCCAGCTGCCTGCCCATCCCCGCCAGCCGCGCTGCCCAGGCCAGCTCCAAGGGTGGGCGCTCTGCCATTGCAAGGGAGCAGGTTGCACCAAAGGGCCTGGTTGAGCAAAGTGTCCCCAGGGGAGGCTTGCCCAGGTACCCCCACACCAGAGCGTTACCCCCCAACCTCTGCACATGGCTCCCTGGGGATCAGACCCTTTCTTCCTTGGCATGGAGCTCCCGGTGCTCAGGGCTGTTTCCTCTGGCCCCATCCCTTGCCGGCTGGGATTTCTGAGCCCCAGGCCCCATCCGCCCCCGCAGCACGACCGGCCTGACGCCGGGGAAGCGGCTGGAGTTGCTCCCCATGTTCAGGCTCGGTGCGCGAGGCCACCCTGGGCCTGCTCTGTGGGGGGGGGACACGTCGGCCCTCAGGGGTGCATGTGAGAATGCAGCCAGCTCCCCCTCCTGCCCCGCACGCTCTCCGGCTGGAGCAGGCTGAGGGGCGGGCGCCAGCCTGCGAGCAGATGGGCGAGCAGCCAGGCGGCTCCCTCGCTGCTCGAGGCCGCAGGGGGATCTCTGCCTCGAAACTGGGATGTCCAGGTGGTGCCGGCCCTTTCTGGCCAGCTGCAGCCTGGGAGCTGTGGAACAGAGCAGGGAGCTGCGGGGAGGCCCCGGCCCTGGGCGTTTTGCATCTCAATGCCGCCCGCCACAGGGGCACAAAGGAGGCTGAGTCGATGGCTTATTAGCTCTGAGTTAATTAGCCAAGAAGCCCCCAGTTGGGGGAGGGGAGCAAGGCACCCCCTGGTAGCGGGAGGTGTAGAAGGAATGAGTTCCCCCCCCACAACCCGGGAGGTGCAGTGGATGTTGTTTGTACCCTCCATGCCAGAGGCAAACGACAGGGGATCCCTCACACATGGGGTGCGAAGCTATAGCGGGATATGGGGAAAGCGCCGCACTGGGGCAGGGGTGTCAAGGGGGGATGTGACAGAGGCGGGACTCCCCTTCCTTCCACCAGAGGCGTCCATCTGTCCCATATTGTAAAGACTGGGACTCCCCACGCCCACATTGAAACACCCAACTCCCCTACTGCCTTTAGCAACCTGTGCAATATGCCCCCGGAGGCTGGGGGGGCACCTGGACAGGTGCCCCCCCAAGGCACCACTGACCACAGATTTCGACTGCCCCCTGGTGGCTATCAGGGAGAAGGGCCTGCCACCCAGGCGGGAGCGGCTGGTGAGATGCTCTCTGCTCCCCAGCCTTGGGAAGGGAGGCTGCTGGCCTCTCTAGGCAGCCCTGCTCACTGGGACGCCGCTGGGTGTGTGCTCCGGGCATCCAGCAAACCCGCCTGCACAGCCGGCGCCAGCTTTTTGCTAGAAGGGAATTGTGTGCTGCCGGGGAAGCGGCTGGCGCGGGGCCCTAGTCTCCAATTCGTTCTGAGCGTTTGTACAGCAGTAGCACTTCATGGCCCCCGCCAGGGGCCTGCTGGCCAAGGGGCACAGCCACACCTAGCCAAAAGAGCAGACAGCTGCACACAGGCAGGGGGTTCAGGGGGTGCACAGCCACTGCCTGTGTTTGGGGGCATCGCAGCAGGATTTCTCTGCCAGTACATCCCGGTAGGGGAGGAACACTTGCTGACCCCCCCTCCCCCAGCTGCCTCCAAGCCCAGGCTCATTAGAGGCTGGTGCAACAGTATGGCAAGGTGGGGGCCCTTCCGTCTCCCCCCCGCCCCCGATCCTGTGAGCAGCAATCTCCTGGCTGCTGCACTGCTCCTATGGTAACTGGGTCACCCTGTGTCTCCCTTTGCTGGGGCTGCTGCTTCTGCCAACTTCCCTCCCCTCCCCGTGATTGATGATCTGAGCAATGCAGCTGACACCCCGCTCCCTAATTGTGATTAACTGCAGGGGGGGACGGGGCTCCCTCCACCATTGTCTGGCTCCCTCTCCCCCTTTCCAAGGAGCAGGGCATCCGTGCACCATCAGGGGGGTGGGGGAGTCGGCGGTAGAACAGCTGCACGCCGGGGCGAGGCTGCCCGTGTTGGGGGAGGGGAAGGGTTGCCCCTCCGCACCTCATTCCCGGAGGACTGAAGATGCTGCTGATCAACCATGAAAGAATTAACGTGTGCATCCTCTAGCTGACTGAGGAAGGATGGGTTCCAGGGGCTGAGCCGCTGGGCACAGGCTCTCACAGAACCCAGCACGGCAGGGGCACGGGGGCAGGGCTTGCTGCCAGCGCTCGGCCCCCACGTGCTCCGACAGCAGGACCAGAGGGGTTAAGTGCCCCTTCCCTTGCAGTCACAGCTGACTGTTTTCTGGCCTCTTGAATATGAGCTACAAGGAAGGTTCGTGGATCGGGGGAGACGTGATTAATTAAGCCCCTGAGCTTGGCTCTCCTCTCCCGTCCACCAGCACAGTGCTATCGGGGCACCCCTCATTTGCAGTTCTGTCAGGCCCCTGGCCTTTACCTCGCTCCCAGAAGAACTGCTCCCGGAGGTGCCCTTCACAATGGGAGCTGTAAGGGGCCGCTTCTTTGGGGGCTAAAATGCAGCCAGCTCTGAGTAGGATCTCCCAGCAACAGTGTTTGGGACAGGACGGGAAGAGTTCCAAATATACGCCATTCAAAAGGCAAAGACCTGCCGTTACCGGAGCCAGGGCACTGGGCTCGGGTGAGCTCTTGAATGACCAGGACCCCAGGCTCATTTCTGGGCCCTCTGAACACACAGACCAGGGCTTTGGATCATCTGGGACTCAATATCACTTTCCTTAGCAGTGTCCCATGCAAGAATTGACTGGGCCTGGCCCAACTTAGCTGCAAATCCAGCCAGCCCCCAGCCCAAGGTGGCAATGGCCATTTATTCTCCTGCAGACCTACTCGCTGCTTGACCTCTGTGCCCAGCGTTGTAGCCGGGACAACCAGCATTAGGCCTGACCAGCCCACCTCTGCCTTCTCTCTCTGCTCTCTAGGGCTGCAGTGACGCCTGGTGGAACAAGCTGCGCTGTGCGTACCGAGGTTGTCCCAGTTGGGGTGAAGATCCACAGCGGAGCGCTGTATGCAAAGCCCATGTCCTATTCAGAGTCAGAAAGGCCTTTCCCTTATGCTCACAAACCTACAGGATTCTTGCAAGTGCCTGGCATGACTGGCACAGGGCTGCTCTGTGTATCAGTCACCTTGTCCTTTGCACAGGGAAGTTTGTGGGATGCAGTTCCTGACAGGGCTGGATTATCCCATACAACGTGGCCATGGCAGAACCGGCTGAAGCTATTTTTTAACCTAGCAGATGCAGTGCGACTCAGGGGAGTGGAGTGACCGGGGGGCGGGGGGTACTGGTCTAGACAGCACCTTTCACAAATTTAAGGCACTCCACAGAATTACAAATGATGCCAGAGAAATGCAGCCACGTCTGGGGTGGGAAATAACAATACCAACAACACTACGCAAGAGTTCAGGACAGGAAGTGAAGAAGAATAATATATCCCATTGAAACGAGAGGGGAGTTTAGGTAGGAATGACACCCAGGTAGGAATCTGGCCAGAATGCCAGGGTTGGCAAATACATTGTGCTTTTCAGTGGCTACAGGGGGTCAAGGCCTGGCTTTTCCATCTCATCTGCAGCTGGTACCATCCACATCATGCCATCCATTAACCCTAAGCATTCCTTACTCTGAATGGGATTTACAGAGGAATACCACTAGCATCACTTAGGCTTTTGGATGAGAGATCTCTATGCGGGTACTTGCCCATCCTGGCTCAGCTTAGCTAGCAACACAGCTCTGAACAGCTCCCAGCCTGTGGCAGTCTGGAGTCTTCCCCTCCGTTGTGGCTCTCCGATGGATGTGTTCAAAGAGGAGATGGAATTGATTGGGCTGCTTTGGGACATGCGTATGTTCTTTAAGTCCTAGCAGAGACCGGCCTGACCCCGAGGGGGCAGCACACAGTGTCTGTCTGTGCCAATAATCTTGCAAATTAAAGATTCCGAGCTCCGAATTTCACTGTTGTTTCCCCATAAGGTGGGAATTGCAGAGAATTGCACAGATCGTGGTCTGATCTGGTTCCCGATCTCAATTTATCTGACCAGTTTGAGGAAATGGTTCCCACTTTGACACCTCTTTTGCAAAAGAGACACATTTCATTTGATACCTGGAAAGATACTGGACCAAATTATTAAACAATCCATGTGTAAGTACCTAGAGGATAACAGGGTCGTAAGGAATAGCCAACATGGATTTTTCAAGGACAAATCATGCCAAACCAACCTAATTTCCTTTTTTGACTGGGTTGCTGGCCTAGTGGATGGGGGAAGCTTGTAGACATGAGATATCTTGATTTTAGTAAGGCATTTGACACAGTCCCACATGACATTCTCTTAAGTAAACTAGGGAAATGTGGTCTAGATGAAATTACTATAAAATGGGTACAAAACTGGTTGCAAGATCATACTCAAAGAGTAGTTATCAGTGGTCTACTGTCAAACTGGGTATGGGGGGGACATATTTAATGGGGTCCCGCGGGGTTCTGGTGCTATTCAATATTTTCATGAACAACTTGGATAATACAGTGGTGAGCATGCTTGTAAAATGTGCAGATGACACCAAGATGGGAGGGGTTGCTAGCTCTTTGGAGGACAGGATTAGAAATCACAATGACTGTGACAAATTGGAGAATTGGTCTGAAATCAACAAGATGAAATTCAATAAAGACAAGTGCAAAGTACTACACATAGGAAGGAAAAATCAAATGCACAACTACAAAGTAACAGCCAGGGAATAACCAGCAAGGTGGTCGTATTGCTGAAAAGGAGCCGGGGGTTCCAGTCACTCACAGATTGAATGAGTCAGCACTGTACTGCAGTTGTGCAAAAGGGCAAAGCTAATGCCGCTCTGGGGTATATCAGCAGGCATGTCACATGTAAGACACAGGAGGTCATTGTCCTGCTCTACTTGCTGCTGGGGAGGTCTCAGCTGGAGTCCTGTGCCCAGTTTTGGGGACTGCACTTTGGGAGAGATGTGGACAAACTGGAGAGTGTTCAGAGGAGAGCAAAAAAAAATGACCAAAGGTTTAGAAAACCTGACCTGTGAGGAAAAGTTAATAAAACTGGGCAGGTTTAGTCTTGAGAAAAGATGGCTGAGGGTGACCTGAGAACAGTTTTCAAACCTGTTAAAGGCCAGTATAAAGAGGACGGTGACCAGGTGTTCTCCATGTCCACTGAAGGTAGGACAAGAAGAAATGGGCTTAGTCTGCAGGCAGGGAGATTTAGGTTAGATATTGGGAAAACTTTCCAACTCTAAGGGTAGTTTAATTATGGAATAGGCTTCCAAGGGAGGTTGTGGAATCTCCATCATTGGAGGGTTTTAAGAGGAGGTGGGACAAACATCTGTCAGGGATGGTCTAGGTTTACTTGGTCCTGTCTCAGCCCAGGGGCCTGGTCTAGATGACCTCTTGAGCTCCTCTCCAGCCCTATGTTTCTATGATTTCTATAGTTCCCTAAACTCCAGCAGGAATGTTATGAGTGTCTCAGAACTATAGAATGGAAACAACTCAGTAAAATTTCAAATGAAAGGGAACTGGGACAGGAGGAGATGGGAAGAGAAAGAAGACAGAAGTGATCCATCTAACTCAATAGGGAAAAATAAAAGTTGACTCCAGCTGCTTTATCAAGGCAGGTGACACAGACCCAGGGCATGGAACGGAGTCAATGTGAGCAAACAAATGTCAGGCTTGAGCGGAGCTGGAACAAGGAAAGAGTCACTTGCCTCCCAAAAAGCACACAGACTGGGTTACCCGGGGTACAGCACCTGAACTGATGCCCTGGGTCAGCGAGATGTGGGGAATGCTCCATTCAGATCCTGCTGGCAGCGCTGGATGGAGATGGATACACTGTGTTTTGTAGAGGGACCCCTCCATGCACAAGAGACCCCTTGAGTACTATCTGTCCATGCACTAGGCAGAGCTGAGAGCTAGATGCTTCCTCCCAGATCACCTGTACTGACCCGTTTTGCTTTAAACTTCCCAAGAGAAACCACCCCTCCCCTAGCCTGTCAGGGAGGGGCTTGAGGGGCAGCTGTGGCGTCTGTTCAGCTGTGTGGGTCCATTGTCCTTGTGCAGCCAAAGCACAGTGGGCGTTGGCCCTGGAGCCAGCACTGTTTGCATGACTGGTTGGGGTGTGCTTTGGCATGCAGTGTTTGGAGAATATGGGCTGCAGCATGGACATCCATCAAGCTCACGAGATCGGGGCGGAGGTGTTTTCTTCCCAGTCTGGAAGTCACTGGAGTCCATGGTGTTCTTGGCCAGCAAGTCACTTGCCACAGCTCCTCCCCAGAGCACCTCCCTGGCCCAGGCTCACGCTGGACACTGCAGGCTGCAATAGTCAGCAGATTTGAAGAAGCTGTAGACGTTCACCAGGGGGAACATGATGAGGGCCCCCGTCAGAGACCCCAGCTGCTCTACTGCCCCATACCACACGAGGGCGCTGTGGCTCTGGCTCCGCAGGATCACCCCGGTCATCACCTTCACGTAACTGAGGCTCCCCGTGAAGAACACCCAGGAGATGACCTGTCAGAACAGAAAGAGAATCCCCGGGTTGGGTCGCAGATTCCTGGCAGCAGCGTTTGGAGAGGGATGGGGGCTGGGAGTGGGGACAGGCTGAGAGGGGGAGAAGGGGAGGGCACTGGTGCGGGATCCTGGAGCCGAAACAGAAGGGAGGGTAGCAAAGACCTTCCAGAGACCGGGGGTGGGGGGAGACTTCAGCGCCAGCTACTTACAATGATAGCTTGCCCCCAAGCCATGTGCTGCAGGAGGGGGCACGGGCTCATGACAGCCATGGCCATGTTATAGGCCCCAAATCCTGTCCCGGCCACGGAGAGCGCCCCTAGCAGGGTCAGAGACCTGTGTGAGACACACAAAGAGTGACTCCCAGCCGGGCATCCGCACAGCTGCCCCTGCTCAGCCCACCCTGCCCTGCAAAGTCTGCTGGAGTCACAGCTCCCAGCACTTGTTGGGCCCAGACACGGACGAGTCCCGCCCGCCGCATGGAGACTGAGAACTGCCTCGGTCTGCCTGTCCGGCATCTGGGCAACTCCGAGGACCTGCAGGCAGGAGAGCAAAGGGTTAAGGGGACAAACAAACTCCCCTGATATTTCTATGTGGGGGGGGGGGTCTTTCCTGAAGCAGGAAATACCTCTGCTGCTTTGCAGACTGGGCTGTGACCTGCAGCTCACACAGGTACCAGGGTCAGCAAGGGCTTCCCAGCCAGAGCCAGCTGCCCTTTGGGTCTGCGATCCCCACCCCTCCCCTGGGCTTAGCAAGAGGACAGCTCAGAACTGGAGACTACAGGGCATGGCCCAGGGCAGGGGAATGTGTCTGTAATATTCCCCGGTTGCCAAGGGAGTGAACCACAGGAACTGAGTTTGTGTCGGTTTGTGTTTCACTCCCCTGGAGACCTGGAAACCCCAGACCTGCGTCTGGGACAGTGAGTGGAGCTGGGAGAGCCATTCGTCCCCAGGAACGACCCCGATTTCCAAACCTGGCGGCCTAGCATTCGGCTCTCTCCTAAATCCACGCTCTGACTTGCCAAAGTGCTGAGCAAACCCGGGGGGAAATCAAGGCACTTACGGATGCCTAGATACAAACTCAGGAGCCTAACTCTAGACTCCCATAACTGCCCCTCCTGGCCAATGGTCCCTATGTATGCAGCTGCTTTGTGGCTGGCGTGGGCTTGTCTCAGCGGCCCTGATTCCCGACGGGGGCATTCAATGTCCAAGAGGGGCTGCTGAACAGTCTGGATGGGTGAGGAGCCCCTGTGGGTTCGGGTGTCGCCCAACCCGGCTCACTTGGGGAGTTGTAACTCAGGGGCTGTTTGTGCTGCTCTAGGGCATTGTGGGTGCACCTACCTGCTGGGCAGAAACATGGCAATGGTGCAGGCGAGCGGGTTAGCCATGGAGCTCAGGGTTGCAGAGAGGTGGTAGGCCATGTTGCCATAGGGCAAGCAGGAATAGGCTTGCACGGATGGCAGGATCCCGTTGGTTAGGGAGTTCACCCAGGCAACAAGGAGGTAGATGAAGGCAAACTTGGCCAGAGAGTAGGTAACCTCTGGGTCTGTATGATGGGATCCCTTGTCGGAGCCAGCTGGCTTTCCTCCCCTTGGGGAGTCTCCTCCCCCAAATAGCCTGGGCCCATCCCCAGGGTTTTCCTGAAGTGAGTGGAGGGTGATGTTACTAGGACACAAGTTTTGTCTCGACAGCTCCCACGCCTTGGGCAGCTTGGTGAGGAAAAAGAAGGCTACCAAGCAGGCGACCATCATGGCGGCCAGGAGGAGGAAGAAGACCAGGGTGGTGAAGTTGGCTGGGAGATATTGGGTCTCCATTTGGAACTGGCTGCCCTCGGAGGTGTTGTTGCCCGCTGTTATGTTGGCGACCCAGGTGACGTTGACGCACTTGGCGATGCCGGCGCCCTGGGCCAGGGCAATGAGGGCTGGGAGGAACCCACTGAGCCCTTCCCCCATGAAGAAGGTGGTGATATAGCGGGGCTGCAGCCATGCCATGAAGGGTAGGAAGGTGACTGATGAGGTGCAGTCCACCAGCGCCAGGCAGAAGGCGAGGCCAAAGAAGGCCGTGCTGTGGGGCTCCCCAGCAACGGGGGAGGTAAAACCCCACAGGAAGGCCAGGAGCAGGCAGGCCAGGGCTCCCACAATCACCACGCCATAGATGACGGCCACTTCGCTCAGCAGGCCGGGCTTGAACCTGTGCAGCAGGGTTACCAGCAGCGGCCCCACGTTGGCCAGCTGGATGATGATGGTGATGTAGGAGGGCAGGTACCACTGCTCAGGCAGCTCGGTCACCAGCAGGGGCAGCTCCACCCACAGGCCGTTGAGGGCTGCCCAGGAGCCCATCCCGAAGATGCACGCCAGCAGGTGGGTGAGCAGCGCCATCACTTGGCCACCACCGGCCACTCTGACCTGGCAGGGACCCAGAGAATGGAGCCAGGCTGCCTCTGGGGGGAAAGAGGGGAAAGGGGGGCTTAGCTACTTCCTCAGGGACAGTTGACTCCAGCCCCGGGCCCCTCCCACTCCGTACAGCCCTGCTCCCCTCCACCCCGCTCCCCAGCAGCCACAGGACTGCTCTGAAAGTGCCTCAGGAAAGTGGAAGAAAGGCAAACTTATCAAGCGTTTTATGGGGCATATTCTATTCAACTGGCTTGAGACCCTTAACAAGCCAAGCACATAGTGCTGATCCTGTGGAACTCCAGGCCACAGGATCCCACTGAGGCTGGAGCTGGGCACTCCCAAAGAGGACTGGGCATTTCTACTGAGAACGAGGGCCGCCTCAGCTGCAGGAGAGAGGACATGGCATTCTGCAAGGGCTGCGAACTCTCTGGCCTCAGAGCTATGAGGAGGTCAGGAAGAAGCTACCTCTGCAGGTGGTTATCTCCTCACTACCTCCTGCTGGCTTCACTCAGGCGTCTGGTCCTGGCCACTGTTGGAGCCAAGGTACTGGGTTAGATGCAGCCCTGGATTGGCAATGCCTGCCTTCCTACTCCCCTGCCCTCCCCACCCCGCCAGCCCTGAGACAAAGGGGAGAGGTGGGCTCCCTTACCTTGCACCGTGGAGAATGGCAGAGGGCCCCCAAAGGCAGCTGATCAATGATCTGGGGGTTGTGCCAAAGCTTGGGACCTGGCAACTTCCTTTTCCACTGGAAGGGGCCCTGCAGGCTGCCCCCCCCGATCTACCTCCCTGCAGCCAGACGAGGACGATGCAGGCCCCTTCCCCAGCTCCAGCCTGAGTCGGAGTTTATCACAGAACAAACAGGCACAATGGGCCCCCGCCGTGTGCAATGCCAGGAGGAGCTAAGTTGGGAGTAAGGCAGGTGAATTCAAATGTATGACGTGCTGCCAGCAGCTCCACCCTGAAACCAGAGCCTGCCTATTCCAGAAGAGCTGAGTCAGTTGCCCTTTCCCAGACCTTGATCTCCTCCTCCCCAGCAGAACCCCAAGCTCAGCCTGCCCTGCCAAGCCGGGCCCAGAACCCTGCAGGGAGCAGAGCCGCTGAGCAGGCCCCCTGGAGATGCGGGGATCCTGGGTTGCTGGTTCAGGCAATGCTGCCAGAACTGCAGCCCCAGATTCCCCACCACCCCACCAATGTCAGGGGGACCCGGCGTGGCCAGATGGTGCTTACGGCTCCTGCCCCAGTGCCACTGAGAACAAGAGGCCTCATGCTGGCTGGGAGCTGGCTGGGGTTAGTGACTCGAGCCAGAGGTCAGGACTGCTTCCCCCCCACCCCCCGGTCGGGACATGTCTGAGGTTCCCATATTTTACAGGAGTCTGGAGTGGCTGATTCCATTAGTTCTCTCCCCCCTGGGAGCTCGCGGTGGTTGCAGAGAGACAAGTACACATGGTGCGTGTTGGGCCAGCAGGGAGAAGGACCTGCAGAGGCACGGACGGGAAATGGCTAATCAAAGGCGGAACTGGAGACCTGCACAGACGTTCTGGGCAGTTCCTTTGTACCTTCCACCTGAGAACCTCACCATTCTTCATACCCAGCGATTAATGAACGCTCCCAGTGCCCTCTGTTAGGGGTGGGGGCATTTTCCCCATGCCACCGATGGGGAAACTGAGGCACATAGCGGTCCTGAGACGTGCCCAAGGAAGGCAGTGGCAGAGCAGAGTGTGGATTCCTAGCCCTGTGCCTTAATCACTAGATGACACTCCCTCTCCCTTTTTTTGTTTTTTTGCATTGGGTCACCCATGCTTCAGACTCGCTTGCTCTTGCTGTCTCACACACCAGATAAGGATGAATTCCTTGGTTCACGTTAGCTTTGTGTCAGCACGTTTGTTACTTTGATTGTGTTGCAACTTCTAAGGAGCCCTTTGGTGAATTCTCCTGCGTTCTCTCCTGTGTGTGCTGGTGCCTGGAGCAAGGCCCTTGGATTGTGCTAATGGGCCAGAACACTAGGGCTAAGTAGTAAAACAGACCAGAGAAAAAACGGATGGACCCTTTGACATGTGGCATGGACATATTGGACAGCACAGAGCCGGGCGCTCTGGTAACACACTGGGCGGGTCTCCTTGGGCTAAGGAGCAGCCTGGCTATTGCAGGGCTCTGCTTAGGATCAAATATGAGGTTTGGGAGGAGGATGGGGCAGGGATTACGAGTTAAATTTTCACAATACTGCCCCATCATGGTCCAGTGTCCCCAGCAGGATCTGTGAGCATCCAGTGGGAGAGGCAGAGGATGAGTTGAAGGGCTCCGATACAGACTCTGGTCTGGGTGAAATGGGGGCCAGGAGGGGTCTCAGAGCTGCAGCAACAGCCTCTTTTAATCCTGTTTCAATGAACTCCTCATGCCCTGGGGCAGAATCCTGGGGGAAGGGTTCCATACTGGTACCAAATCCATTGCCCGCTGGGAAGATGCCACGCTGCATGTGTTGTGGCTACTCAAAACAGCTAGGCGACAGTGGGAAATAAAACTCAGCTCCTTTCTGAAAGGAGAATCTGGACCAAAAGCATTCTAGGGGCCAGGACACAGTGGAGCAGGTTTGAGTCCAGCCAAGAGAGGGCAGTGATGCATACACACACTATCACACTGGGTAGAAGCAGTGGTGACATCTGCTCCCTCTCAGGATTGTGTGGTCACTGTTGCAAGTACCATTCAGAGGCTCCATCCCGTGGCAGTTGGGAAGCCTTAGAAAGCAGACTGTAGTGTAAGCTAGTGACCTCAGATGTTTGAAATTCAGGCCTTGGGCTGAACTGGTACAAACCTGGGCCCCATCCCCCAGGGGATTCTCAGAGGGAAAGTCCGAACTTTATTAAAGGCATGTAGCGGTGCCATGGCATGGGAGGTCCATCAGCGTGACAGACAGTCCCGGAGGTGGAGCATTGGACGGTGGCTCCAGGCTCTAGTTGTGTGTCTGGTTCAGGCCTGCACTTGTTTCTTTCAGGATACAGAGCCGTGTGAGGGATTGTATGCAAACAGGAATAATGGTAGGGGGCAAATGCCAAGGAGAGGGAAGCTAGGAGCCCAGCCGTTGGGAATGCAGGATGGGAGACGGCCCGGGGCAATGGGCACGGACTGTCATTTGGTTTTGTGGGTGAGTTTTCTGGCTGTGTGCTGGAGATATAAAACAGCTGAGCCTCCAGGAGCCCGGCTCCAGGCATTGCAGTGACGGCTGGGGAATGCTCCTGAAGAAGCTGTTCCCTGGAATGCCCACAAGATGTCGCTCGCCGAACGGTTTCCGATGGTCCCCAAAACCATGTGCCGCTGTGTGACCGCCAAAGTGCCCCCTGAGTGGTGGGAACCCCGGCTCTCCCTAAGGGGATGCAGAAACGCTTCCCCAGGCTGCTGGCATCCCCTGCATCCCCAGCCTGCCAGCCTCCTCTCTCCCTCCCCAGATCAGCCTCAGGCCCCTCTCCTGCAGCTCCGCGGGGTGGCTTTATGGATTGGACCATGGCAGGTCCCTGCCCCAGGAGCTCACAAACCTACAACCCCCCGGCGGCCCCATTGCTCACCGCCCTGCCTGGCTTTCACCCTCTTTAGGGCTCAGAAGCTGCTGTGTGAGAGGATGGGGCCATTCACCACATGGGGCTGCCACTCAGGAGAGCTGGTGTGGCACCTGTGAGGCTGACCTAGAGGGGGCCAGGGCTGGCTCAAAGAATTCTGGGCCCCTGTGCACTATGGAAATCAGCCCTCCCCACCTTCGGTCAGATTTGGTCCCCCTCTCCACCAAGATGGAGAGGTGGCCAGGCCAAACCCGAGTGCCACTGTAACCCCGTGCCCCAGGTCACAATGCCACCTGCCCCAATCCAGTGGTTCAGGGCTTCCCTGAGATGGGACCCAGTGCTAGTGGTCCCAGAGCATGCTTGGTTAATCCAGGCCTGGAGGGCTGGGCTTGGGAGGGGCCGGATCTGTGATTTAGATGGTCCCCATAGCCCGGAGCCCTGCCTTGGTTCAGGCTGCAGCGGCAGCAGCTGGGAAGGATCACACATGGAATTCCACCCCGTGTCTCGCTCCGCTCCCTGCCTGGATCCCACTGCCACTAGGGGTGGATTCCCCGAGGCCTCCATCACTGTCCGTCAATGGAACAGACGAGTGGCAGCATTGCGGAGCAGGGGGAGACGGTCATTGCTCGAGCAGCTTGATGGGCTCTCTCTCCAGGATGGCTTACAACAGCCCTCTGGTCTAATAACCTTCTAACTCCCCTCCCCCTGGGGAGTGGCCTGCTCTCGGGGTACCAGACATGCCTCCAGGTAAAGCTTTCCCCCTCTCTGTCGCGGCGGGCCCGGAGCCCCCTAGTGGAACATGGGTTAGGTGCCCCCCTCCCATTCACCTGGAAGGGGAAAGCACCAGGCTGCTTGCAGCAGCATTGCTGGAAGGTGCTCAGATGCCAGGGTGTTGGGCCTGGACAGAATGGGATACGCTGGAACAGCAGCTGGGAATGGCCTGGAGAATGGGGCCGAACCGGAATCTATTGGACTTTGGCTTTCTTTTTGGATTCCTTTGCACAGGTTGGAGCCAGGACGCTCCAGCAACGAGTCAGGGCTGCCACTGCCGTCCCAACCCAGTGCCACCCTAGTGACACCTAACCGATCCCTGTGCTCCAGAGGGGAGCAGCCTGCTTGGGAGAGCCCAGGGCCCAGCTGGCACCCTGGTACCAGCCTTGCAGTAGCTGAAGGCCTAGTGAGCTCAGGAGGTTTGTGCCGGGGAGCGGGAGGGAAAGGGGATGGGATGGGGGGAGGGGACGGTGATTGTCTTGCATTTAATTTTGTGGCCTTTGCCACACAAAGGAGCTGTCCCGGTGCTATGTGGTCGGCAGGAAGGCTATTTCCAAGTCTAATTGGCTGCTGAGCAGGGGGCAGGGGGCTGCACAAAGGGGTGTAATCAGCATGGAAGGGCAGCGCCTTGGTGTCATGATCTTTGCATGAACCTGTCCGACACGTGCCGCCTGGCGTGTCTGCACGAAGCAGCGTGAAATGGCTGGCCCTCCCCTCCCCGCCCCGCCCTACTGCACCATCCCAAATTATCCACAGCAGCTGACCTGTCAGCCGACAGATCGGAGAAGCCAACCTCCAAATCCCTGCTGTCCCCGCTGAACCCAGAACAGATGTGAGCGAAGTCCCCAGATGCAGACGGCAACATTTGGTAACCGAGCGATACCTGCAGGATGAGTCTCTGTGGCTTCAGACAGGGTGTCACACAGTCAGAGCTGCTTAAACCTGTTTGTGAAAAGACCCCTCTTGCCAAGGGCCAGCGTGGATGCTACTCCCCAGTTCATAGCGGGGAGAGCAGTGAGATTTTAGGGCTGGAGAGAGATCTCATCCATTCCCACTGGTAGCCTGGCATGTGCGATGCACAGGGAAGGGCCAGGGTAACATACCCTAGGCACAATGAACACGCATGTGACACAAAGACGGGAAATAGGCAACATTCATCAGTTTGTAGATGCCAAGGCCCGAAGAGACCACTGTGATCATCTAGTCCGATCTCCTGGATAACACAGGCCAGAGACCTGATTCCTAGGGCAGATCTTTTAGAAAAACATCCGGTCTTGATTTTAAAATTGCCAGTGATGGAGAATCTACCATGACCCCTAGTAAATTGTTCCAGTGGTTAAATACTCTCACCTTGTACACCTCATTTCCAGTCTGAATTTGTCTAGCTTGAACTTCCAGCCACTGGATTTGTGTTATACTTTTCTCTGCTTTCTCCCACAACCAGCCTTTTTGCATGTACATGCAACGCATGGGCAGGGACAAAAAATCACATATCTCTGTGCTGGCCCATCAGTGTCATGCACAGGGAGAGGAAATGGATGACCCATCACAGCCACTCTGTTACTGCTGGAGCCTGGCACCCCTCTCTCTAGCAGGAAACGGTGCCAGGGTCCCTTTAAGAAGCATGTCTGTCTCCTGCTAAAGAAACCAGCCTGTGATGTGGCTGGTTTGGCCAATTTTCTACCTCTGTCTGGTCTTCCTCTCAAATGGGGACATCCGTTCCGCCCTGGGGCTGCACCTTCAGAGAGCTCAGGCCTTGAGCGGGTGCGGAATGCCGCTGCCTGCTTCGTGAGCCTCCTCCCTCGCAGGGAGAACCGTTGCATCCCTGCTCCGGGAAGCATCTCCAAAAGAGCTGCTGACTTTACTACCTTGGCTTGGGTCCTGGTTACATCAGACCCTCTCCCCCCTTTCCTGGTCACTCAGCAGCCGTCACCCAGATGCCGCCGTGATAGGCTCTATAGCAGAAACTCGAGATGCAGACAGAGGTGATCACGTAGGACACTCAGGGTAGCTGTCCCAAAGTTTAAACAGCCAGCTGGCAGAGGCAGGGCATTCTCCTCTGTGTGGATCTGCCTTCTGTGATCCATTAGAGCCTGATCTCTCGGACACCATGACATTACATGCACAGGGTTGGGGCGGGGGGGGGGGGCTGGGCCCTGCCCTGAGAGGAGTTTGGGGTGCGTTGGCCATCAGTTTGAATTTGTGTTCTGTGCCCAGAGCATTGGACAGCTAAACATGCAAACCAATCTCAGTGACCCGGTCTGTGCGAGCGAGACCCAGAGGGGAGATGGACTGCGTTTCCACCGCCGCACCTGTGGGGAGGGAAACGGGTGGGATCTCACGACTGCTGCGCTCGCACGCGTGTGCCCATGAGGATTGGACCCTGCACAGTCAGAGCCATCTCACCGTGCCTCCATTACGAGCTCTACTGTGAGGGGCTGGGCAGTCAGGGGGACCCTCTGCTCCCTGTCTTGCCTGGAACAGTGATGCCCATTACAAACTGGGCTCTCTCCTGGGGGCATTCATGGCCCCTTACCAGGCGTATCCCCTCAGTGCGAGCCACAGGCTTGCAAATGGGGAGAAGACTAGAGGGCTTGCTGAAGGTGCAGGTCAGGATGGTGAGAGCAAAGCCCCTTCTGCTACACTCAGCCACCGCCCACGGAGACACTTAGCAGCTCACGGGGACACTACGCCTGCCTGCTTCTTGGTCCGAATAGCTGCCAGGGCTGCTTGGCCCCCCAGCCCCAGCCAGGAGAAACACACAGCTGGCCACCCTCACTCACTGACGCTGGAGTAACGAGGTGCTGGACACTTCCGCATCTGGCACAGGAGCACGGCAGACAGCCCTCCCCCTGAGAGAGCAGGCCAGGAGCCCAGCTGAGTGGGTACCACAGAAGGGAACTTGCTTTACCAGTGGGCACAACTAGGGTGAGGCTGAACAACAATATCATTGTGGGTTCTCTTCCCGGCTCTGCCACTGCCTGGCCATGTGGCCTTGGGACAAGTCACCTCCCCTCAATGTGCCTCAGTTTCCCCATCTGTGAAACAGGGATGACGAGCCTGACCCTCATCGCAAGGTGTCTGTGAGGCCTAATTCCGCCATGTCTGTGACGAGCTTCACCATCCTCAGCTGGAAGGCACAATATAAAAGCAGTGAAGTGTTATTATTCTTCCACTCTGGTGGCAGCTGGACCCTCCCTGGCAACGTCCTGCTCAGCGAGAGGTGCTGCCTATGTCCAACCCTTCCAGATCCACTGACGCAGAGAGAGCGGCTGGGACGTCCCTTCCATCGCTGGGGCAGCTGCTCCGTTCCTGGGGCCGACCCTCCCTTCTGTCCCGTTCCCACACAGCTATAAACCTTCTACTGTTGGGTTTGACCCTTAAAGCCCCCATGGGCCATTAGCCCAGTTAGGCAACTATACTTAAACTCAGCTTAAAAATGGCTCCATCCAGTCCTGTTTCCTGAGCCAGCTGACACGGACAGGGCCTGGACAGTGCTGGAACCGGGCGCCCTATGCGAGGCCCGGCGGGGATGGCTGTGGGCTGAAGGGAGGGCAGTACCGGCCTGGGGGCCGGAGGAGGTAGTGGAGGTGCCGCAGGTTGCTCCTAGCCAGCAGCATTTGCATCTGATTTCCATGCGAATGGAGCAGGTCAAGTTGAAAGTTGAAAGGCTTGTGCCTGCTTGTCCCTGCGGGGAAGGAGGGACAAAGGAGACGGTCCCCAGGGCACCGCCTACGCCTGCCTTTCTAAAGGCCCCCAGCCCTCTCCCCCGACTCCCCAGCCGTCAGGAGCTAGCCCCGCCATCTGGGGGGAGGGGGGAAGGGCCCGCCGCAGAGAAAGCCATTTCCCTAATGGACGTATTCACCGTAACAGGCATCGAATGGAGACAAAGGGCTTCTCTGCTGCAAGCACAGGGGAACCCGCGGCCCATCGCCTTGCCCGGTAAATCTCCATCTGTCAGCCCGGCTGCACGCGGGGGTCAGCTGATGTTAAGGCCCAGATCTAGACCCTTGGCCCCACGGGCAAACGTCTGTGGAGCGGACAAGGAGACAGCGGGCGGGGGCACAGAGCAGCCTTTTATGCACACACTTCGCCTCGGGACACCTTTCCATTTCCAGCTCGCTAGGAGCCTGCTGTATCACGGCATTGGCTGTAACATCCCCGCATTGGCAGGGGACAAAGGAGGAGACGGAGAGGGGGCCTAGGAGAACACAGATAGCACCGAGTGCAGAGAACAGAGAGAAAGAGACGGAGGAGAGGAAAGACTGGAGAGGGGACAGTATCAAAGTACCTGGACACCGGGTCTGTCTACACGGCAGCTCAATACCCATGTCAGTGAGCTTGGCCTGCGGGGCGATAAAACTCCAATGTAGACATTGGGTCTTGGGCTGGAGCCCCTCCTCCCTTGCAGGGTCCCAGAGCCCAGACTGCTGCCTGAGCCCAAATAGCTATACCACAATTAAACAGCCCCATAGTCTAAGCCAGCTGGCATGGGCCAGCCGCGGGTGTTTAAATCGCAGTGTAGACAGACCCAGTGTGGCTAAGTGGTGCCAGACAGAGACAGACATAGGAGAAAAAGAGAGGAGGCCAGACAGAAAGGGAACTAGAAAGAAAATCAAGACCAGGGAGTTAAAGCAGGGCCAACTTTTCCTGGGTTCTTTGGCTTCACTTACAGAGCAGCTGACTGAAGAGAGTGTTTAACACAAAAGCTGAGAGCTGCGACCACCTTAGATCTCCCGCCATACCCTGTACGACATGTGGCTGGGGTATTTAGACCCTGGAATCCCAAGGCTAGCCCCCAGTATCACTTAGCACCCTCCCCATCCCCAAAGAGCCATGTGACAGCTCCTGAAATGGCCCATGGGGTCACAGTACAGCCATGAAACTGGCTCTGCCTCTCCCCAGAGGCCTGACAGCCGAGAAATGAGACCCCAGTCTGGGTTATCACAAGGCATCACGCTAGCCCTGTCAATGGACCTGTTGCCCTTTGAGTTTACAGTCAATGGGAGTCATTTTGGATCTTGGTGCTGCGTTTGATAGCCACTGGCATGATAAGCAGTGAGATGGGACTCTGTGGCAACATGTAGCTCTGGATAAACAATTTCCGAGGGTACAGGAAAATAACTGTAAGGCTCCATGGTGCTTTTTCAAAGACAAGGCCATTCAGGGAGGGAGTTCCTCTGGACTCAGGTTTTAGTCCTCTTTTTTTCCCGTGGTATTCTGGATTGTCAGGCTGCTTGGAATCATCTGTACACATATATGCAGAGGATATCGCACTCTGCATTGCGGGTTGTGAAACAGATGTATTGGAGAAGGAACTGAAGGAGGACTTAGAAGTGGGAACTATATGGGCAAAGGTCCACAAATTCCAGCTGACTCCAGCAAAAACAAAGTCCACCTACATTCCCATATGAGGTTTAACTACAGCCCAAAACTGACATTGGATGGCGAAGACGTTGCTGTTGAGAGGACTTCTATATACCTCAGATGACCTTGGACCTAGAGCTAAGCTTTAGACCACAAGTCATAAAGATGGCAGCTAAAGCAAAGAAGAGGCTGAATCTTTAATATATCACTGACACTAATTGGGGTTTATGCCTTAGGACACTGAAAACAACATACTGCTCGATAGTTTGCCCAATGCTTGAGTATGCTTCACCTGTCTAGTCACCTACAGCTCCTAGTAACCTTGGCAAGCTCCATGCTGTGCAGTCTTCCAGAGTCCACATGATAACTGGAGCTGTAAGATCTACTCCAATGGCAATTTATGAACAACAGTCTGACATTCAACCTCTTGAGAACTGTAGAAAAGAACAGCTAATTCAGTACGGAAATCATCTTTGTTTCCTCCCTGAATGGCATCAGTGTTCAGGGCTGTTCAGAAACTGAGAAACCAAGTCAAGGCTGAAACGATCATCTTGTTTGAAAAGGCATGTGAAGAAGTGGGGATGTCCAGGAATTCACCCTCATGAACCCATTTGCTTTAGTAAATGTTCCTCCCTTTTGGAACCCTGCTTGAAGGAACATGCGGACTTGGCTACTCTAAGGAAAATTGCCCACAAGATCACCCAACAGGAACAGTAACAAGGCAAATAGAGTCATGTGTACACTGATGGGGGTTCACCAGACATATCCTCCAGGAATGGTGGTCGTGGTGTCTTTATCCAGTCACCTAATGGAGGGGGTACAACAAAGAGCATTAGTTCAGGATATATTAGCTTGAATTATATGGCCGATGTGAATGCTATTCTCCCTGCACTGCAAGAAATAGAGCAGAAATCGAGGCCGGTGTTGTGATGTTTGTTGACTCACAGGTGGTGATCCTTGGGTTTTTAAAAAACAAAACAAAACAAAACATACTCCTGTCAACAATGCAATTCAGAAGGAGGATGGGAGAGTGAGGCAATACATTGGCTTTAAAGTGGATTCCATCACATGCTGGTATATACAGGAGCGAGGTAGCTGATGATCTGGGCAAAGTTGGAGGATGGGGAACTCAGGTTGGAATGGCAGTGGTCGAGGATATTGATGTCCTATCAAGGAAAATATTCGCTGAAATAAACGGGCAAAAGATTAACAAATCCTCGATGGATATCAAAGCATCTCAGAAAATAATATCCATAGTTGTGAGATTGCAGACAGGCCACCTGGCGGGAGTGAAAATCAATAGGTGGGACTAAGATTTATCCACTCAGCCCATTGTGTTTATACCTGCCCATGCTTTGGAATGTCAGACAGTAAGAGAAGGCATGCTCTTTGGATCAGACACCTGGGATCAAGCCCTTACCAAGACCCTGAAAGTCGCTGAATTCAGTCTTGAGCTTCATGGCCTGATAGGATTCTCCTGGGACAAGACAACAACAGCAACTCATGTGGTTGACGTTAAGCAGAGGCTTAGCTGTTCTGCTGCACCAAGGCCTACAAGTGCTACCATATTATGATCAGTTATTGTATTTCAGTGACTAAAGATATTTCATTGACTGCTAAATGGAACAAAGCCCTTCGAAATATACGGCAAGGAAAAATGTGTCCTTCCGCCACCTCTCACCCCCCATCACACATCACTTGTCTTCTTATAGGATGAGGGCCGTGAGTTGTACAGGGATTAGCACAATGGAACCCTGATCCTGTTGGGGGCCTCGGGACACTACGGTGCTATAGATATAAAACAACAGTAATGAGGGTCCCGCATTAGCAGGGAGATATGATAGACAAATGGGATGTTTGGGTTTCCCTCCTATCTCTGATTGCTGTCTTTCTGTTTTGGGCTTAAGTGGAAACAATCCAGACTGGCAAAAAGGTGAGGCAATCATCAGCAGAATGAACTGAAGTGCCCAGGGTTCGGGCCCTAGCCTTGGAGACCTGGGTTCAATTCCCCGCTGTGCTGTAGATTCCCTCCATGACTGTAGGCAAGTCATTTAGCCCTTCCATGCCTCAGTTTCCCTTCTGTAACATGGGGATGATAGAACTTCCCTACTGCACAGGGGTGTTTTGAGGATAAATCCATTAACGTTTGTGAGACACTCAAATGGGACAATAATGCCAGCCAGATGAGTACCTAGATGGATAGATGTCACTTCTTTTTCCAACAGGGAGAAAATCTCAATCCTTTATGCCATTCAGAGAGAGAGCTCCAGTATCAATAACTTCAGAGGTTTCAGATGGTTTGGAGTGGATCACCGGTGTGCATGCGTGGGGGAGTTTTCCTCTTTTATTTGTTTCTTTGTATTTTTTAATAATCCTTTGAGTCAAACCCAAGACTGATTCCAGCTCTGGCAGCCCGGTAGCAGCTGGTATGGGCTAGGCATGTGCTCTGGCAGAATTTCCCTGTGGAATGATTGGCCAGGCTAGCTGGCTTGTCAGCTCTTGGGAAACTCACTGAGTGTCTGGGAAAAAAGAAGGGAGGATTGGGGAATTATATGTCAGCGAAAAAAAAAAGGGCCAATAAAAATGACAAGATAATTGATTGAGAAATGGATTTTTCCTTCCTCCAAGTGCAAGTCTCTAGATAATACGAGCTTCCTCAATATGCAATAGATGATGATTGTTCTAATGCTTTGAACACCAGGAATGCATGAACCTGAACAGAATCAAATAAATCTGAGATTGCTTGGAACTGGCCACTTTCCAGACAACACTGGGACTTTCCATGGCTAAGCTGGGCTCATTGGTCTCTATTGTGTTTGACATTTTGTCATTTAAAAAACAAAGATGAATATCTCTTGAAAATCTGAACTGAGGCAGGAAATGTTAGTGGCTCCAGGTTGGCATGCCTGCCCGGGACGTGTGTCCCTGATCCCACAATTGGATCCATGCAGATGGACCCTGCAAAACTGCGGATCCCATCGGGAGTCTGACTGAAGGATTGAGGCCTAGTTGGACAAACATATATCAATAAAAATAACAGGAGTACTTGTGGCACCTTAGAGACTAACAAATTTATTAGAGCATAAGCTTTCGTGGGCTACAGCCCACTTCATCGGATGCATAGAATGGAACATAAAATAAGATATATATATTGTGACGGGGCAAGGCCAGATGGCTATAGAAAAGTAGTGGGAGATAGATATATTAGCTCCAGGCTAAACAAATCCCTGGTACCAGGTTAAGTGAAATGGAAGCTGCTCCAGGTCAATTAGGACACCTGGGGCCAATTAAGAACTTTCCAGAAGGCAGGAAGAATGCCATGTTGATTGGGACACCTGAAGCCAATCAGGGGCTGGCTGAAACTAGTTAAAAGCCTCCCAGTCAGTCAGGTGGGTGTGCATGTCAGGAGCTGTGGGAGGAAGTTGCGCGGTTGGAGAGGCTGAGTAGTACACACCATATCAGGCACAAGGAAGGAGGCCCTGAGGTAAGGATGAAATGGAGCTTGAGGAAGTGAGGGCTGCTGTGGGGGAAGTAGCCCAGGGAATTGTACACGTCATGTTTCTAAAAGGTCAGATACTATAGCTGATACTATTAGGGTCCCTGGGCTGGAGCCCGGAGTAGAGGGTGTGCCCAGGCTCCCCCCCACCTTTGCCCCCGTTTAATCACTGAAACTAGGAGACAACAGAGACTGTGCAAGGAAGGATAACTTCTCCTTACCTCCCTTGCTGGCTTATGATGAAAATGGCTCAGTAGACTATGACCCTTGTCTTTAAGAGAGAAGGGTTACGTAGAGGGTCACAGTGAGCCTCTGAGGCTAGCGAAATCCACCAGGAAACGTGGGACCCATGGAGGCAAGGACAGAGTTTGTCACAACTGGTGTTAGAAGTGGGATTTTGTTCACAGTGTGGCGGAAGAAAGAGGTTTAAAAAAAAAAGTGCACTGGGGTTTTGGATTTTTGTTTTTGTTTTGGTTTGTTTGTTTGTTTGCCTTGTACCACAATGGAGGAGGTGGTCAGAGCTCTGGTACAAGCCATGGCAGCCCAGCAGGAGGCCACCCGGGTTCAGGCAATGGCACAACAGGAGTCTATGTGGCTACAGCAGGAAACCAATCAATTATTGATGAGCCAGGCGACCCAAGATCCTGCCCTCTTGAGAGAGGTGATGGACCAGCTGAAGATCCTCACCACCCAGGCCTGGGGTCCGATGGGACGCGAACCCTGAGGGCCACTGGTTGTCTGCCAAAGATGACATCAGGAGATGATGTAGAGGCGTATCTCCTCTCATTTGAAAGGATTGCTCAGTGTCAGGCATGGCCCCAGGAGCAGTGGGCCAGCATTCTCACCCCTTTTTTGTGTGGAGAGGCCCAGAAGGCCTACTTTGAGTTGCCTGCCATGGATGCCACTGATTATACCCGTCTGAAGGCAGAGATCCTAGCACGAGCAAGGGTAACGGCAGTGGTAAGGGCCCAGAGATTCTATGAGTGGAAATACCAGGAGAACAAACCCCCGAGGTCTCAGCTATTTGATCTCATACACCTCGCACGGAAGTGGTTACACCCCAAGGTGTGCAGGCCGGAGGAGATTTTGGAGACCCTGGTCATAGACCATTACATGCGGGGACTGCCGCCAGATCTCCGCAAAAGGGTAGGCCAGAACGATCCGTCCACGTACGACAAGATGATCACACTGGTAGAAAGACGGATGACAGCCAGGGAACTGACCCGACTACCCAAAGAAGGCCCCTTTTGAAGCAAGCACCCGACCCCAACCGTGGAAGGTTGGGCAGCCAAACCCCCGGGGAGTCCTAGGTGGAAGAAGGAGGGGGGCCGAAAACCAGCGGGGACCCCAGAAGGAAGGGATTGGCCTGAGTGGGGGGAACCCCAGGACTAAACCCCCTAACCCCTGGGATAGGGGAGTGATTAAAAGCAATTATAGATGTTATGCATGTGGGGAGTGGGGACACATAGCAGCACAGTGTCCCAGCACCGAGGAGCCTATCCAATGTAACTTGTGGGATTGGGAGGTCCCATGCTCCCTTATCCACCTCATGGGGGTCGCATTAGCCCCACATAATTACACCAGGCCAGTGAGGATAAATGGAGCAGAGACTACAGCGCTTGTGGACTCTGGGAGTGCTATCACGCTCATATCGGGTAAGCCGGTAAAAAGTAGTCAGCTGCTACAAGCCAAACACGTAGCAGTGACGTGCGTGCATGGGGCCGTGAGCCATTACCCCACCATCCCAGTGGAGATAGAGGTTCAGGGAAACCCCATTGAGGTGACCGTGGGCATAGTTCCTAAACTCCCATTTCCTGTAGTCATTGGGAGGGACTATCCAGGGTTTGATAATTTACTCCCCGCGGAGAGGCTGGAGGGAGGTGGGGACCCTGAGGACAGCGACTCGTCACTGGGGGAATGTCAACCCCTGATGTTCACTGAGATTTCTCAGGATCTGTTCTCAGCCCCCCAAAAGACCCAGAAGACAAAAAAAGAGAGGAAGGCCGTGAAGGCCTTGGGAACCCAGATCCTGACCCAAGGCCAGAAGACCTCCCTAATAGGCAAATGGTATTTTGCCAACAGAGCAGCCAACAGAGAAACTTCCACCACAGAAGGTGAGCCAGTAGCTGCCCCCAGTCATGACGGCAGCGAACCATTGGAAGAAGCAGAAGCTGGCCCCTGGGAGCTTGGGCAGGTTAGTCCCGGGAGACAGACTTTTGGGCGGGACCAGGCAGAGGACCTCAGATATGATAACGCCAGGAAAGAGGTGGCTGAGATGGGATATCCGTGGATGAGAAGGTCCGGGGTCCTGGACCTTACTTTATAGTGAAGAAAGATCTCCTGTACCGCGTGGTGCAAATGCAGGAGCAAGAGATACAACAACTTCTGGTGCCACGAAAACATCAAAAAGCCATATTGAGTCTCCCCACATTCACCTGTTTGGAGGAAACCTAGGGGTAGAGAAAACCCAGGCATGGATCCTGCGGAAGTTCTTCTGGCCAGGAGTACATGAAGATGTCCGGCGATACTGCACCTCTTGTCCAGAGTGTCAGTTACATAGCCCTCGCCCGCACTTGCGGGCTCCTTTGATACCTCTTCCAATAAGAGAGGTTCCTTTCAAACGGATAGCCATGGATCTTGTAGGGCCCCTAGAGAAGATAGCTCGGGGCCACCAACATGTGCTTGTTGTACTGGACTATGCAACCCGGTACCTGGAAGCTGTTTCCCTGTGCAACACAGCTTCCAAGACAATAGCTAAGGAGCTAGTACAGATCTTTGCCCGGGTTGGGCTACCCAAGGAGATATTGACTGATCAAGGGACACCTTTCATGTCCAAGTTGATGAAAGATCTCTGTTCATTGCTCCATGTACAAGCTCTACAGACCTCTGTATACCACCCGCAAACAGATGGCCTTGTGGAAAGGTTCAATAGGACCCTCAAGGTCATGATCAGGAAAGTGGTGAGCCGGGATGGGAAAGATTGGGATACCCTATTGCCTTACCTCATGTTCGCCATCCGGGAGGTTCCGCAAGCCTCCACAGGTTTCTTTCCATTCGAACTATTCTATGGGCGCCACCCTCGGGGCATATTGGATATAGTCAGAGAAGCCTGGGAAGAGGAGCCAAATCCCGGAAGGAACATAGTTGAGCATGTAGTGCAGATGAGAGATCAGATAGCCCGAGTTACGCCCATTGTACGGGAACACTTGGAGAGAGCACAGGAGACCCAACGAACCCATTATAACTACCAAGCGAAGCTTCGACGGTTCCAACCAGGGGATCAGATGATGGTACTGGTGCCCACAGCAGAAAGTAAACTGTTGGCCCAGTAGCAGGGACCCTACGAAATAACCGAAGCCGTGGAAGAGGAGAACTATAAGGTGTGGCAGCCAGGCCACAGGAAATCGGAGCAAATTTACTACATCAATCTTCTAAAACCTTGGTACGATCGAGAGGCATGCTTAGTCATGCAGGAGACCCTTCCCCAGGAGGATAACTTACACGAGCAAGTGAGGATATCATCCGACTTGACGCCGATCTAAAAGATCAAGGCAGCCGACATGATTAATCGCAACAGAGATGTGTTCTCTACAAAACCAGGGTGGATGACTGAGACCTATCACCATATCCGCACGATCCCCGGAGCCAAGGTAACACTGAGACCCTACCAAATCCCAGCAGCCAAAAGAGAGGAAATGAAGGCCGAAGTAAAGAAAATGTTAGAATTAGGGGTTATTGAAAAATCTTACAGTCAGTGGTCCAGTCCAATTGTTCTAGTGCCTAAACCTGACGGTACCATGAGATTCTGTAATGACTTTCCCCGACTGAATGAAATACCCCAGTTTGATGCATACTCCATACCATGCATCGACGAACTGGTTGACCGACTGGGTAGTGCCTGATTCTTGACTACACTAGATCTGACAAAAGGGTACTCTGACCAAAGAAGCTAAAGAAAAGACAGCATTCTCCACCCCGGATGGGCTATTCCAGTACACTGTCCTCCCTTTTGGGTTACATGGGGCCCCAGCCACATTCCAGTGCCTCATGGATAAGCTGCTGCGCCCCCATACTAGTTATGCAGCTGCATACCTAGATGATGTCATCATCCATACGCCAGACTGGGGATCCCACTTGGAGAAAGTTGAGGCAGTACTGCGCACCTTAAGGCGAGTACTGCTAATCCTGCTAAATGTGCCATAGGGCTAGCAGAGGCTAGGTACCTGGGATATATTGTGGGAAGGGGCATAGTGAAGCCCCAAACGAATAAGCTAGAGGCAATTCAAAACTGGCCCCGGCCGACCTGAAAGAAGCAGGTCCGTGCGATCCTACACATGGTAGGCTACTACCGATGGTTTATTCCCCACTTGGCCACTAGGGCAAGTCCCCTAATGGATCTGGTGAAGGCCTGAGGTCCAGACATGGGAAAGTGGACCGACGCAGCAGAGGGGGCATTCACAGACCTTCAGACGGCCCTCTGTAATGACCCTGTACTCATAGCCCCGGACTTTAAAAGGGAATTTGTTTTACAAACAGACGCTTCCAGGGGGGGTTGGGAGCAGTTCTGTCACAAATGGTGGGAGAAGAGGAACACCCTATCCTCTACCTAAGCAGAAAGCTTCTCCCAAGAGAACAGAAATATGCAGTAGTCGAGAGAGAATGCCTTGCTGTCAAATGGGCTATGGAGACACTGCGTTATTACCTCTTAGGCCGGTGATTTACTCTTGTGAGGGACCATGCACCACTCCAGTGGATGCAGCGGAATAAGGAAAAGAATGCAAGGGTCACCAAGTGGCTCTTATCCCTCCAACCATTCCAGTTCCGCATACGGCACAGGGCTGGATGCCACCATGGCAACGCTGATGGTCTGTCATGAGCATACTGCCTGGCATCCCAAGTTGCCCAACTCTATGGTGTTGAGCGGTGGGGGAGGGGTGGCTATAGAAAAGTAGTGGGAGATAGATAGATTAGCTCCAGGCTAAACAAATCCCTGGTACCAGGTTAAGTGAAATGGCAGCTGTTCCAGGTCAATTAAGACAACTGGGGTCAATTAAGAACTTTCCAGAAGGCAGGAAGAATGCCATGT
This sequence comes from Dermochelys coriacea, assembly GCF_009764565.3. NCBI lineage: Eukaryota > Metazoa > Chordata > Testudines > Dermochelyidae > Dermochelys > Dermochelys coriacea. Next base: position 3,051,194 of record NC_050080.1, read on the forward strand.
TGATTGGGACACCTGAAGTCAATCAGGGGCTGGCTGAAACTAGTTAAAAACCTCCCAGTCAGTCAGGTGGGGGTGCATGTCAGGAGCTGTGGGAAGAAGTTGCGCGGTTGGAGAGGCTGAGTAGTACACACCATATCAGGCACAAGGAAGGAGGCCCTGAGGTAAGGGTGAAGTGGAGCTTGAGGAAGTGAGGGATGCTGTGGGGGCATTAGCCCAGGGAATTGTACATGTCATGTTTCTAAAAGGTCAGCTACCATAGCTGATACTATTAGGGTCCCTGGGCTGGAGCCCAGAGAAGAGGGTGGGCCCGGGCTCCCCCCCCATCTTTGCCCCCTGATTAATCACTGAGACTGGGAGACAACAGAGACTGTGCAAGGAAGGACTGTGAAACTTGTCCTCACCTCCCTCGCTGGCTTATGATGAAAATGGCTCAGTAGACTGTGACCCTTGTCTTTAGAGAGAGAAGGGTTACGTGGAGGGTCACAGTGAGCCTCTGAGGCTAGCGAAATCCGCCAGGAAACGGGGGACCCACGGAGGCAAGGACAGAGCTTTGTCACAATATGTACATACAGATAACTTGGAAGTTACCATACAAACTGTGAGAGGCTAATTAGTTAAGATGAGCTATTATCAGCAGGAGAAAAAGACTTTTGTAGTGATAAGCAAGATGGCCCATTTAGACAGTTGACAAGAAGGTGTGAAAAGAAAAGGAGTACTTGTGGCACCTTAGGGACTAACAAATTTATTAGAGCATAAGCTACGAAAGCTTATGCTCAGATAAATTTGTTAGTCCCTAAGGTGCCACAAGTACTCATTTTCTTTTTGCGAATACAGACTAACATGGCTGCTACTCTGAAAGAAGGTGTGAGGATACTTAAATAAATAGCACTTACACCAGGGTTCCAAAGTGCTGTACAGATATTAAGAATTCCATCCTGCTCCCAATAAATGCAAGGAGAGGCAGATCCAACTGTAGCCAATTCATCCCCAGAACACTTCTGTGTGGTAAGAAATATCTTTGTTTTACAGACAGGGAAACTGAGGCATGGCAAGAGGCTAGCTGACTTACCCAAGGTCACACAGGGGATTGTCATGAACCATGATCAGAACTCTGGAGTTCCTGGTTCGTAGCCGCACGTTCCATCCACTAAACTAGACCATTGCTGCCTTTTGCAATGTAGCTGGTGGGTTTTTCAGCAGTGAAGTGGTTAACAGTCTTGGCTTGGCAAATGGCTGTAATTAACAGGAACTAACACCCCAGTGAGCTGAACCTGGAAATAAAGTTCATAGCTGTGTAGGTGTCACTGCTCCAGGCTGTCAGGAAGCAGACTCAGAAAAGCAGGGCATCAGTCTGAATTGTATTAAGGACCCCAATACATGGATGGAGCATGGACTTGTCAGTCACACTGGTGGTTTCTAGAATCCTAGCTGATAACACCGAATGACCTTCCTTTAGAGCCAGTTCTTGGAAAGGCCCCTCAGAAAATACAAACAGGGAGACCTTCAAAGAGTGAAACAGATAAGGTGAGTAAACAGAACTTCCCAGGGACCAAAGGGGGAGAGCACCAGGGTTTATATTCCAAGCTGGGATCTTTCAGCCACATCCGGATGACAGTTTGTTATACTGCCCTTGGAGGTGACTGTTGGCGCGCAGGTGTGGGGAGATACAGGAAAACAGCCAGTACTGCCAGCTGCATGGGGAGGGGACTCAGGTCTGTAAGCTCAAAACAGCCTTAGAGCCATCTCCTTTTGGAGGGAAATAATCATGATGTGATACTGAGCATTCACCCAGGCTACCAGCTAACCAGGTCCTTGGCCTCCTGAACCAGCCAGGAAGGGACATTCTGATTCCAGCCCCTGGACTCCAACCTGGCTCTGGCATTTTGGTCCTGAGTTGGATCCCAAACCAGGAGGGGCTCGTTTCCTTTCTGAGGTTTCCAGCAGCCCAGACCTTGAGGTTTCAGCCCAAGAGGGCAGAAGTACAGAAGCCAACTTCTCTTTCTCACGAATCTCAGCGTTCTGGGCCAGTCTCTCCCCTGCAGGTTTGGTGCCACTGGGTCTGACCCCAAGCCCAAGACAGATCTGAACGCCCCCTCCCAGGCCCTCTGTGGTAGATTTAACGGCAAGCTAAGACTCCACAACTGTCCCCTAAATGGGGATTCAAGCCAAGCCAGGGCTGACTCTCATATATCGTATTCTGAGACTTGCAGTTGTCTGTTTGATGCCTATCTCCCCTGCATTCTGCTCCTGGGTTGGCCTGGTGAATCACTGCTGGAGGGCTGGCTTGCCTGCACCCCTCTGTGCTAGTGCAGGCTTGCTCCCTCTGACAGGGAGCTCCTCCCGCCTACCCCTGATCTCACTCCAGCAGACGTCATGTCATCTAGGCCTGTTCTGCGCTATTGAAAGGGTTTAGCCTGCTTCTCTCCGCCCTCCTTCCAAATCCCATCCATAGCAGATGCTAGCCTTGGTTACCTCAGCCACTCTGCATCAAAAACTTGGTCCAAACGGTTGGATTCGGAGCCTAAGCAGCAGAGCTCAGCCAGGGCCAGGGCCTCTGAAGTTGGGAAGTCAGAACAATGGGCTCCCTTCCTTCCCCTAGCTCCTCTTCCCATTTTGGAGATAGACCTGGGTAGCAACCGAGTTTGGGGGGTCCAGACTTGGCAACACCGAGAGTCTCACACTGCATTCTTCCTGGAACCTGTAGGCCACCAGCTTTGCTTGCGCTCACGCCTCCTTTGATACACAAGCCGAAATTGCTTGTTGGTTGAGTTCACCAGTAAGGAGAACCTGCAGCTTGTCCTTCCCCTGGGAGGAGGGGCTGGCCAGGGCCACACTTAGCTCTTGGGAAGTACTGGAGTCTTCCCATGGCTGGGCAGTCTGTTGTGTTTTAGAGCCCAAATACTGGGTGCAGATGGGAGAAGCCTTCACATGGACAGTTTGGATTTTAACCCTTAAGCAATCAGGCTTCTCTGCATTAGACAGTAACACACACACGCTTAACCAGTTCATTTAAAAAGGAGAATAATCCCTGCCCAGGCAGTAAAGGGGTCCCTCCAGCTTCCTAGAGCAACAGGGAGACAGTATCTCAGCTACTGAACTAAAGGAGCAGCCCCTCTAGCTATGAGCAGCAGAAGAGACCCTGCCCGACTGCCTGCTCTCCATGTGGTCCAGAAGGCAGGAGCATCAGCAGAGATATTCACAGCTGACTAGAGACAGAGTCATTAAAATTAACATGAGCAGTATGCAAAATCCTGCAGCTGGCTTTCAAATCTCAACCATCAAGTTTATTCTGTAGAGGCCATTTTAACTGTCCATCATTGGCATCTTGATATTAGCTTGTATCAGACTGGACTAAATGCTTTTCTGGTGTAACTCCATTGCATTGGTGTGTCACGAGGCGCCTGTCAGTTGCTTCCAAGGTTTAGCTGCGCTCACCTCTTAATCATCCCAGGGGATATTCCCAGAGAGGGTGAGGCTCTTTGAATCTCTCACAAATGACTGGAACGCCCTGCTTAAAAACGCTGGGGTACACACTCTAAAACATGTATAGGCAGTTCCCTGCGGGAAGTTTTTGCCAGACAACCTGGAGCCCTGTACGTGAAATGCTGGGCTCTCGTGCATGCCCCATATAGAATCATAGAATATCAGGGTTGGAAGGGACCCCAGAAGGTCATCTAGTCCAACCCCCTGCTCAAAGCAGGACCAAGTCCCAGTTAAATCATCCCAGCCAGGGCTTTGTCAAGCCTGACCTTAAAAACCTCTAAGGAAGGAGATTCTACCACCTCCCTAGGTAACGCATTCCAGTGTTTCACCACCCTCTTAGTGAAAAAGTTTTTCCTAATATCCAATCTAAACCTCCCCCATTGCCCCCATATGACAGCTGCTCTTTCAGCCTGGTTCCTGCACCACACTCCCATGCACAGCCAAACAAGCAGGTGGAAATCTACAGGCAATCAAAATAACGCAGACTATTTCAGACCTCTCATGCTAATCATATGGTGGCTACACCCGCACTTCGGTCATTTGTTATTCTAGCTGAGCTAGGTTTGCAAATCCATCTTTAGCTCGTTTCAGTTGCACAAGGCCAGGGTAACCCTTCTGGGATGAAGTCATTTGTTTTCACAGAATTTCACTCTGAACTCCTTGCCTTATCAGCTCTCTCTCGCACTTCCAAAATCTGCTGCTTTAGTTTTGTTCTCCCACTGCTGTGCTCTGTGACCAGCTTCTGGACTCCTGCATGAAGCCAGAAGGACTGGGCATTGTGTGGTGGACCTCTGTGGGAAGCAGGGAAGTAGACTCTTCCAGGCTTTAGTGAAGCAACCACATGCTCCCCCAGGGTTTTGGATCCATATAATCCCAGACCCAAAGGCCATGCTTCCAACCTTTCAATATCCAGCTCTGCCCAGCTCTCAAACAACTAGTGCTGTCACAGAAAGACCGCCATGGACAATTGCTGTGTGGCATGCAGCCGGCTGAGTCTTCTTGCATGGCCACTCCGCAGCCCCTGCATTATCCTGTCCAACAGAATTGCTTTGGTCTCTCTGTATGTGCAGCCTGCTGTGCAAGGACATGGGGGCAGGCAATGTAACTGGTTCATGCCCTGGCTAGCATCCAGGGCTGCTATAGGTTATTTCACTCTGAACCTGAGCTTATTAAATCTGTGAAGTCTTATGCAGTTTACTGGCTGCAAGATGGGGCTGGGAGAGCTGGTTTGGCTAAAATAAGAATTCCTCCTTAGGAACTTGTGGCCGTTTTTAGAACCAAACTCAAATCAGAACTTTCGAGAGGTTCTGAAATGTTTGATTATGTCTAAAGCAGAGGGATCCCCGGACTCCCCATGGGCTGCTGCGGGGCAAGCTCCCCCACACCCCTTACAGAATGGCTGGGGGGGAGGGGACGCAGGTAGTTCCCACCAGGCGGCAGGGGGAAGCAGGACCCCTGGCTGGCTGTGTGTAGAATGGTGGGGAATCGTTCCCGCAGTAACAACGAAGGGGCGGGGGGCCCACCTTGTGGATGGAGGGGGGAGAAGCAGGACCCCTACCCGGGGGGTGGGGAGGAGCAGAACCCAACGAGCAGCCCCCGCCTGGTTCATTGATAAAGTCCCCAGTTGCGGTCGCCTAGCGACCCCAGCCGCGCAACGTTCGAATGGCGACGGCGGAGCCAATGGGAAGGAGGCGTGTGGGGTCAAGGGGACTGGAGCGTCTAGGACCCGCAGCGGCCTCTGCAACCCCTCTGTCCCCCCTTCAGTGTTCGGCTCTGCGGTAAGAGGGGCCGGGGAGGGGTCATCGGGAGCAAGGGGCCAGGACTTCCTTCCTCTCCCCTGGAAGTGGAGTGTCTGTGTGCGGAGCCCCGAGCCCCAGGTCTGCGGGAGTAGGGGATCCCCTTCCCGTGGCTGGTGGTGGGGCTCGGGAGGAAGACAAGACAGATCTAATCTGGTTACATCTGGTTCTGATTTTCTAGGGGGGATGGGCCTCCAGAAAGGGCTGGGAAATGCTGTTTATCAGGTTGCCCCAAAGCCACGGGGAATGGACCATGTTTGAATATCTCCCACTGCTCTATGTTTCAGTGAAAGCAAAGGTATCATCAGCCAGAAGGTCAGAGTGTTAGATGCTGCAGCGGCCTTTGTAAAGGCCTGGACAATTGTGTGACCGATAAAAAGGTCAGCTCTGCAAGTAACAGTGAGAGAAGCAGGGCCGGCTCCTGCAGGGATAGGAAAGAATTCCCCTTCATGTCCAGAGCTGCACGACTGGTAGGCCCTTTATGGAGATTTTTTACCTCTTTCTGATGCATCTGGTAACCAACTTTACCTGAGGCAGGAGACCAGAATTGATGGGCTGATCCAGTATGACTAAATCTATGCCCCTATCTGGAGGCAATCAATATTATAGCCTTAGCAAGTATGGAACAGTTCAGATGATGCAACATCAGACAGCCAAATGGGAGAAACAAGCTATGATGTGTTTTCCATTCATTCAGACCATAAAGTGGGTGAGGCATTGCAGAGGCTCCAGAGATAATATGCATCTGCTTTGTGACTCCGTGGTTAGTTGGCTTGTATCTGCTGTGTCTAAAATGGGGGCTAAACCCAGATTACTTGATGTGGTTTGGAAGACTATTTACATCATCTAGAATTCTGTTTTTAAGGTTTGACTCTTTAAAATGGCATAATATGGCTCCATATGGCTCCACCTTCATTGTCTTGCAGTGACGTTCAAGGTCAAACTTACCCAAGTTTACAAATAAAAATCTGTTTTCTCTAACCACTAGCCCCACAAACTGCCCCTGCCTGGGCTCTGAAAGTCAAGCTGGGTTCTTTACTTCTCCCATCTCACCACAGACAAAAGATTCAGTGCTCTGTTACAGCTGTGCAGACTCAGTGCACTGTAACTGAGGACAGAATGAGACCTTGCAACAGGGACTTTGTAAATCATTTTCTTGATGAGGCATGAGGCAGGCTAGACCCCCGCTCCCTCCCCAGAGCTGTGCTGTCAGTGCTAGCAGGAGTAAAAAGGCTTATCTTGGTCATTAAATTCAGTACGTGTGTTTCTGGCTGCACAGAGGGAGCAGTTCCATTGAATAAGAAGGTGCTTTTTTAGTTACTTTTCACTGTAGTGCTCTGGAAATACATGTTCATTCGATTCACTGATTCAGGTGTGAACAATTAATGTTATGTCTACACTGCAGTCAGGAGGTGTGATTGCAGCACGTGTAGACGTACTTGAGCTATGTGAGGGCTTGTCTACACTTGAAACAACAATGCTGTAGCGCTTCAGTGTAGACCGTACCTTTGCTGACTGGAGGGGTTCTCCCATTGGTGGAGGCAGTCCATCTCCCTGAGAAGCGGTAACTAGCTCGACGGAAGAATTCTTCTGTTGACCTAGCGCTGTCTACAGTAGGGGTTAGGTTGGCTTAATTACATTGCAAAAGAATGTGGATTCTTCACACCCCTGAGTGATGTAGCTGGGTTGACCTACTTTTTCGTGTAGACCCTGAGTGTGAATGGGTTTTAACTCTTGAGTTGGTTCAGCCGACTGCTTTAGTCTTCCTGCAGACAGGGAGCCAGTGCCATCAGTGAGTCTAGAAGCATTACAATTGCTAGCGAGGGAAGCAGATTGGGAAACAAAGAAAATCCCAGGGATGAAGGGCTGGGGAAAAAACCCACTCAACTTGTATTGTGACTGAAAATCTCAGAACAAGGAAAGGAGGGTTGACTCATAATGATAATGCTTTTAAATAAATCCCCTAGCTCCACATGTTGTTTTTTTTGGCTGCTGTGGCTTAATAAGCTCATCATTTCATAGGTGAGGCTTTGAAGTTAAAGCTCTGGTAAGGTGAAGTGGGGCTGCAGAGCTCCACACCTTTCCCTGCTCCTGTTGTGTAGCTGGAGACAATGGTCTGAGTCAGCTACCGGGAAGGTTTTCTGGGGTGGGGCAGAGCTGGCAGCCTTATCTTTCTAAAGGAAAAGGCGGAGTCTGCAAAATGCAGCCCCCAAATGGAGGTAAAAAGAAAAGGAGTACTTGTGGCACCTTAGAGACTAACAAATTTATTAGAGCATAAGCTTTCGTGAGCTACAGCTCACTTCATCGGATGCATTTGGTGGAAAAAAAAAACCCACCAAATGCATCCGATGAAGTGAGTTGTAGCTCATGAAAGCTTATGCTCTAATAAATTTGTTAGTCTCTAAGGTGCCACAAGTACTCCTTTTTTTTTTTTTTTTTTTTTTTTTGCAAATACAGACTAACACGGCTGCTACTCTGAAACTAAAAATGTAGAACCTCTCTCCCCCAGGAGCACTCACAATTGTGCCCCTGGAATTTGCCAGTGTCCAAGGGACCCTGGGGCTTAGCACAGCACTGCATGGACATGAGCCATGTCTTGAGGGAAATGGAAGGTCGGTCTACCGTAATGCCTGCCTAGCTCCCCCTCCCCAGGCATAGTATTAGGCTGTTGGCATTTGATGCACTAGCATTGTGTTTGATTTGCTGGTGGTACAGAGAACTAGTTGTACTTTACACGCCCCTCCCCTCTTCAGCTCAAATGTGATATTTGTTCTGCAGTTGGTGCCCAGGCTGGCTTCTGTCCAGCTACAAGAATGTAGAGTTGTGTGCTGTGGATCCCAAGCAGGGGGTGGGGTGGAAGGCAGCAGGGGTGTCTCTTTGGCTTATGAGAAGGGGGAAATCAAGCCACTCTCCTCCCCCTCCACCCTGGCCATGTGGGGAGGTTGGGAAGATCTTGCCTCCTGGAAAACCTGTTTGGTCGGAAACAACCAACAATGCTGGAGACCTAATGTGCAGCCAGCACAAAACCTCCTGATGTGAGCTTCTGTGCCCTCCCGCGGGTGTAAATGGGTTCACCTGAACCTGATGGTATCTTCCTCTTCTGTGTGTAGCACCTTGGCTCCCTTGGGGAGATGGGAAGGACCTTGATCCCCTTTGCTCAGACCCCTGACCAGATGAAATGTCCTTCCACCAAGGGAGTGGTGGGAAAGAGAAGATGGCAAGGGCAGGATGTGGGGAAGGATCTGCTCTCTCTCTCTCTCTCTCTCTCTCTCTTTCTCTGAAAAAAGAAAAGGAGTACTTGTGGCACCTTAGAGACTAACAAATTTATTAGAGCATAAGCTTTCGTGAGCTACAGCTCACTCACCTTTGCCTACCTGCAGGTACCTCTTCAGCAAGGAGGAGAAGGTTAATAAGGGATGGGGATGTTTGCTCTAAAGGCAGAGGATAGGAATTGGGTTCCCAGGCTCTATGTGATGTGGGTGAGTCAGTCTCTGTGTGCTTCAGTGTTGCCATCTGTGAAATGGGGATAATGAGGCTCACTCACAGGAGGCGATGCCAGCGATCATTGTTGTGATTATTAGACCATCCAAGAACATGCTCGGTGTTGTGAGACCGCAGCCATTCCTGTTCGAGATTCCTGGCTGGCAGATGCCATGTCAGGGCTACAGAGAATGGTCTGACTAATGATCCCCTCGTGGAGTGCTGGCATTTCAGATCATCCCTTTCCTGATCTGCAGACGTTTGGTTCCTCACTCCACCTGAAGGCAGTGGAAAGGAGCTTCAGTCTGGTGTGATTATAACAGAGTCGAGGAAGTGGAGTCCTGATCTGTCTCTTGAGAATGTCTCTCTCCAGCCAGAACGATTTGTGCCTGCTGTAGTTTCCATTCCATGTAAGACCAAACTTCATTAGTAGCTGAGAGGCAGCATGGCCTAGCGGATAGGGTACTGGTCTGAAAGCCAGGAGACCTGGTTCCATTCCTGCCTCTGCCACTGACTTGGTATGTGACCTTAGTCAAGTCACTTCATCCCTCTGTGCCTGTTTCCCCTCCCACTCTTTGTCTTCCTTGTCTGTTTAGATTGGAGGCAGGGCAGGAATCATCTCTTATTGTGTTTGTGTACAGCCCGCAGCACAATAGGACTCTGATTTCAGCTGGAGTCTCTGAGCACGACTGTAATATAAATAACCAGCTGCATCTGAGGAAAGCATACCCAAGCGGAGCAGAGGCCATACCCCAAACAACACGTCCTGTCTCCCTACAGGGCTGTAAGAGAGGTAACTCCACAGAGCGTCTTGCCTATGTTTCCTCTCCCCAGCTCAGCAATCACTCTGCCATGTCACTTACCAGCTGGGGGTTGTGCTCTCTGCACTGAGTGGCTCTTTCTTTTGGCTGCCTTGGGGCAGGGGCTGTAAAAAGCCACAGGCCAGAGCGACTGAGGCACGAGAAGGGACTGTCTGTGCTCCATGTGTAAGTGTGCCTGCTAGGACATCTCCCCCCTCCCCCCCAAACACTCCTCTCTCTTTCCAGATCATAAAAAGAAAAGGAGTACTTGTGGCACCTTAGAGACTAACAAATTTATTAGAGCATAAGCTTTCGTGAGCTACAGCTCACTTCATCAAATGCATCCGATGAAGTGAGCTGTAGCTCACGAAAGCTTATGCTCTAATAAATTTGTTAGTCTCTAAGGTGCCACAAGTACTCCTTTTCTTTTTGCGAATACAGACTAACAGGGCTGCTACTCTGTTTCCAGATCATGTGGTGGGATTCCCCTCGGGCTCTGAGGAAGGGAGCAGGGCAGGCTTCTGTGTTTTCAGGCTCAGTGTGTCTGGAGTCACCAGATGGGAATACACTGGAAGTTCCTGCTGCAGTGTCTCAGCTGGCGGGTTGTCTCCTTCTTGGTTAGTCTGACACCCCTCCCCCATATGGTGCTAGACACTGAGGCAGAGAGCGCCCCTGGGGGCAAGGCAGAAATGCGCCGGTGACACAGGAAGGCCAGCAAATCCGCACAGCTACATCAGCTGTTGTGCGTCAGGAGCTGCCCCCTCCTGCCGGTCAGGTCACTGCAGGCTCAGTGCCGGAGGGTGGTTTGCTCTGTGCACAGGCTCCCTCCCTGCCAACAGCGGAGAGGGAGATTCACCTTCTGAGCATAAACAGGAAGTTGTGCAAGCAGGTTACCTGATCCCTCCAGGTGAGCGATTGGGTTAGTGGAGAGCGGAGAGCAGAAGCCCCATGAGACACCTCAGGTGGAGCTGGCTGGCGGTGTTCTGGAATCCAGCTGCAGCCAGAAGGGGAAAAGAAAGTACAACTGGTAAGTTACTGGGGTTTGCTGTTCTGTCTCCCTGGGGCCTAGGGTCTGGCTGCAGCCCAAAGCGGAACCAGGCTCCTGCAGTGGCAGAGGGCTTTCAGGAGGCCTGAGCCAAGGCAGGCAGTTCAGCATTTCAAGTTAGGATCAGAGGCTACAGGACAATTCCTTCAGCTTCTTTGCAAAGCTCCCAGATCTGTGTGAAGTGCAGGGGACCTGCCCAATGGGCTGGGCAGGGTTTTAGCAGAGGCCTGGTCTACACTTAAAACGTAGGTCGACCTAGCAATATCACTCAGAGCTGTGAGAAGTTTCATGCCTGAGCACTGTCGTTGGGTTGACCTAACCCCTGGTGTAGATGGGCTAGGTTGACAGCAAGATTCTTCCATTGACCTAGCTACCAGCCCTTGGGGGCGGATTAACAACATCAACGGAAAACCCCCTTCCATCAATGAGGGAAGTGTCTATGCCATGGAGCTACAGTGGCATTGCTACAGCTGAAGTGTAGACATGGCCAGAGTGTCTAAACCCACTGGTGGAGCTTGGTCCTTCTCTTGCTAATGCTGGTGTGAATTGGGAGTGACGCGCTGAATTCGTTGGGGTCACAACAGAACAAGAGGGGAATCAAGCCCTGAGGGTTTCTCTCTGGCTCTGCTGGAAGATAAAAGAAATTAAGCTCTGGAAAAGATCGGATTGCTGAGGGAGGGTGACCAGAAACTCGATGGTGGTGGTGGTGGAGGGGCAGGTGGGACACTGCCCGTGACCCCTACGATCTCAGTCCACTGATGTGAGCAATCTGCTTACTGAACATGAAACCAGCCCGATGCAATCGGCACTTAACTCAGTGGCGTATGGGGAAAAATTGTAGGACCTATTGAAAGTTCAAAGGAAGGTGGAGTAACCAGGAGCTGGCTGCATGCAGGAGCTGAAGGAAGAAAGGGGACTGGGACAGAGCAGCACTGACCAGGCCTTTGATTGTCTCAGTTTGGAAAGAGCACAATGGAGGGCAGCGTCAGGGCTCGAGCAGAGGGGAGCATCCCTGGGATGTGGTTCTGTCTGCAAGGTCTATTTGAAACATCCCCTCTCTCACATTTCCTCCTCCCCTCTCCTATGCATTGGCCACACTGCTGTTGGGATGGGGGATGAGGCTGCAGTCTCTGCTGCTGTGGGGCTGGGTAGTAATGGGCTAATCTAGGCAGCCGAAGGGCGCTGGTTATTGTGCTTATGGCAAAACTCCCCAGGCTTAGAGGGGAAAGTTCCCCAGCCCGCCGGTGACGACCACGTGGTTGCTGTGGGCTCACGGGAAGGTTGTGCAAACTCCGTGCGAGTCAGTGAAGTGCACAGATGAGGGGGGCAGAAGGGGACCTGGCTTTTGCAGGTGGTTTGAAGTGCCCAACACGGTGGGGGAGGGCCCCACACTTTGGTTGCTGCTCACTGTCATGGCCACCCTCATTCGGTGCTGCGGGGGCGAGTCACGGCTGTGTCAGCAGCGGGGTGCTCTGGGCCCTGGTTCACAGGCCTGCAACTGCTTTTGGTGCCTCTTTTCCCACTGTGCCTGTTCGCTCTGGACGAGAGAGAGACGCCGGCTCTGAGGCCTTGGGGACGCTGCTGACAGCTGGGTTCAGTGGATGTAGGGCTGGAACATCCCAATGGTTTGTGTCTCCTTCTCTAGCAGCTGCCCCTGAGGGGTGCAAAGCACTGCCCAGACATTACTGAGTTAAAACTCTCAGCCGCCCTTGGAGGTTGCTCCTCCCGCTGGGCGTGCCCTGTGGAGCTTGTCAGCACCCGCTCTCTCTATCCATGCCCATGCGTGGGTAAGTCTGTTCGCAGGGCCAAGAGTGAGACTTTGTTCAGTGGGACAAGCCACTGACCGTGCTCGCGGCTCCCCGTTGCCATTCAGGAGGGCTGCCTTGCATGTATTTGCAGGCTGATAGCCAAGACGCTGAGATAGCTGGAGATCATGGCAATGGGTATCCGGGATCAGATCAACATGTGCACGACAGACGCTGCCCATCTCCTTTAGCTATTTAAATAGTAAGTGTTTAGTATATTTACCATGGCTCCTCCCCCCCCCCTTTAGTCCCCAAGCGCTTCTGGAGGTGATAGTGAAATGCCCTCTATTCTCCTGGGCCCACGCTGGTCTTGTGCAAGCGAATGATCCTGTTTTGTGGCACCATTGCCCTCCCCTTCCCACTCACAGGGCGAGCACCCCCTTGGCAATGGGTTGGACTGGTTTGGAAGCTTCTCACAACAGTTCCTGCGAAAAGACGGGGGGTATAGCGAGATGTGCCTTGCTCTAGTTCTGGGTCTTCCTAGTTCTTCATGTGGAAGCTGAGTCGCTTTTCTAGCTGCCTGTCTGGTCGCGGGGCATTTGCCCCTGCCTCCTCCTAGCCAATCCGACTGCAAGCTTCAGTTTAGGGAAAGCGTGAGCGACCTCAAAGAGGTTCTTTATTTCTTCACATTTTCTATAGTGTCTTTCACCCTTGGATCTCAAAGCTTTTCTCACAGCTGGATAACTATCAGGCTGTGCTGTGCTACGGTCTTCAGTCTGCTACGCCAGCTAGCTGGCTTGCAGCTTGGGGGGCAGAACTAGACCTGGCATTTGCTAGCTGGCAGGGAATGCCCCTGCAGAGCCCGCTGGGTTCTTTCTGCCTCCAAAGTAAAATTAACCGCATTTCTAAGTTTTTTTTTTTTTTTTTTTTTTTTTACAAGGCACCTTTTTTTTTTCACTCCAAGGCTGGTTTTTATGCTTGCTAGAGGAGATTGGCTCCTCATTCTGAAGCAGAAAAGACTAGTTTTCAGGGGCTAGTTATCCTGATGGTGGATGTTTGACTCAGCTGTCTGGCTCTTCAGGGGTGGGGGCATTCCCTTTTTGCTGGTGACTGACAGCTCTGGTTCTGAGCCCAAGCTTCAAGCAGGCCGCAGACTCATTGTCACTGATGTATGGATCAGGAAATTGCAGATAAACGAAGATGCATTTGTCTGTTATCCCCGTGGTGCAGACAGAGGCAGAGCGAGGTGAAGTGACTAGACTGAGATCACACAGGGGGAGTGTCTGCAGCAGAACACAGAGCTCCTGGCTCCCAGTCCCCAACTGTCACCTGCCAGAACGGGTAAAAAATGAGTGCCCTTCTGAACCCCCCTCCAGAGCTAACTCCACATCTCCTTTCTGAGCTCCGGAAGAGCTCCCTGACCAGTCATTTTCTCCTGCCCTTTGGCTGGGACCGGATGTGCTGAGGGGCCGGGAGTGAGGCTGCCTTGCCAAGGTTTTCCCAGTCCCAAGATATTCCGATGAACAGCTTGACCTCCCAGTGCATTTCCCGTGCGAATCGCTGAGCTTTGCCCGTTGCTAATCCCCGTGGCTAATGAGAGCAGGAGCAGTTGTAAGCTGTTTAAAATGCCCCTTCGACTAGGATTAAGGAGGGGAGGGTGGCGGAAAGAAAGAAGCCTCCAGTTTACGGAGCACTGCGTTGTAGGGAGTTGCATTTCTTGTGAGTGCTGGGAGCTGTGTATGCGCGTCTGTGGAACATCGGAGCTTTCTCAGGGCCGCTCCTCCTAGGCATTGTAGGGTTGATGCAAAGTAATGAGGGTCCTTCGCCTGGCTCCTTCTATATGTCCCCTCACCCTAAATTCCAGCCACCTCTTGCCTCCGTGACATCAGCCTCTGCTCCCTGCATGTTCGGGCGTGCAAGAATTCAACACAGCAACTCTCTTCAAAGGTCACACTGAGGGTGACACTCACCGAGTGGACCCTGGAGGTCTCCCAGTGCTCAGCATGTGTTCACAGCAAGATCCCCAAAAGTGTGGGTGGGCCCCCTCGACATTAGCTCTCCTCTGGCTGCCCCTCTGCAGGGGGGGCATGTGGCTGTCTCAGGGCTGTGTTTCCTAGCCTGGCACCTGTGCTTCTCATTGGCAGACAGCAGCTCCTCTCTGTGGCCCCCTTCCCCAGACTGAGGTCCTGTCATTGTGACAAGCTGAGCAGGGAGATGGGGAGGGGAGGCTTCCTGTAGAGATTCCCTGGTGTAGCATCCGGCTGCCCGGAGTGATCACTTTTCCACGTGCGTGCAGTGGCGCCAGGTCAGGGACCCCTCTCTGTAGTTCCCTCACACTCGTGGCTCCAGATGGGCCAACCTGGCCTGGCCATCAGGCTGAGTGTCGCTGTCCCCTTTGGAGAGCGTGGGATGCTTCCACCACGCGTCCCGTTCAGCCAGGCTGGGACATGCAGGGAAGGGAGGCGCACTCAGGCTGTTTGCCACAGGAGCCGTAGCACAGAGCTCCCCGGCCTCCTGAGGGGCTGCCTAACCCATCAGCAAGGGAGGGCGTCTGGTCTCCTGGGGCAGGGGTCCGAGCTCAGGGTGAGCCCCGTCTCTGCTAGGGAGGTGAGATATGCCTCTACAGATCCTGGGACGGTTTAAAGAGCTGTAGAGCTGTCTAGGCGAGGGCCCTTTCTGTTCTCTGGGGCCCTGTCTTGCCCATTCAGCCGTGGGGGAGATCCCGCAGTTTGGATGATCTGGACGCTAGGTTTTTAGCCCTCCATGTCTCCATGGGATGTTATTTCACATCCCCCACTGATATCACGTAAATCTCCTTCGTGCAGATGGCTGTGGCTCGTGGGCAGCTCCCCGGAAGGTAAGGGGGATGCATGGGGCATCCCAACAGACCAAGAGGCAGGGGCCCAGGGGGTCAGCCAGGCATCCCATATGGGAAGAGGGCAAGTGATGGGGAGGGGGTGGGCGGGGAAGCCTGGCTGAGGGCCATGGAGGAGAAGGGGCTGATCATGGCAGGAGGCCAGGCTGTAAGTGCCTGCTCTCCGCCTTCCTTCCCCTCTTTTCATTCAAGGAGTTGTCTAGAGCCGCTCTCCCTCGATTGGGGGAGGTTTCTATTTGAAGTGTCTCTGCCTCTGTCAATTGGCTGGCGGGAGAGACCTGGCTGGAAGGGGGCGGGGCCTGTGCCTTGAAATAGGAAGCCCAGCGCGGGTCTCCCCCGCCTCCTGGCGAAGACGGCAGGCCTGCCCGTGCCTTTGTCTGGCTGAGCTGGCAGAAGCAGGAGGCAGCATCATTCCGTAGGGAAGCAGCACGCTCCTGCCAGCTCGGCTGTGACCTGATCTCTGTTCCCTTCTTTGCAGCGAGTGGCGCGTGACCCCGGGGCGGACCCCACCAAGGCTGCCGGCCCCTTGGACTCATCGCTCCGGGCTCCTCTGGAAGCTCAGAGGGATTTTGCTACTGGGACGGACCCTCAGCCTTAATCTTCGCTACCGGACATGGGTGGCATGTGACCCTTGATGAACACTGCTGCACAGGGCACGGCAGAGCCAGCAAGCAGAGTGGGCGGCGTGGGGAGGAGCAGCTGGGGGGGCGTGCAGCAGCTGAGCAGCATGCCCGTGGAAACCCTCCAGGCTGGAGATGTGATGAAGGGGGTTTCAGTGACGGCACCCTTCACCTCGGCCATGCCATTCCGGATCCTCAACAAGGGACCTGAGTACTTCCGCCGGCAGGCGGCCACCGGCGCCAAGAAGCCCAGTGCCGTGGAGAGGCTGGAGGCGGACAAAGCCAAGTACGTGAAGAGCCAGCAGGTCGCCAGCACCAAGCAGGAGCCAGTGAAACCGCTCTTGAAGCAGCCCCTCTTCACTCCAGGGGTCCGGAGAGCCATGCTCATGCCGAGCCGCAAGACCCCGCAAGGGGGCCGCAGGGTGGAAGCCTGTGGGCCAAAGACCTCCTTGAACCTGGAGATCCTCAACAACCTCATCAACATCTGTGACAGCCCCCTGCCCTTCCCCAAATCGGAGAGCCCCCAGGAGCACAAGTGGAGAGCAGAGACGAGGGAGCCCCCGGGCAAAGAGCTGGGTGGGCACCCCGCTGTGCAAAGGAGGAAGGGTCCCTCGGATGGCATGAGCAAGCTGTCGGAGAGCTCTGTCACATCCAAGCCCTCCAGCACGGTGGCTGTGCGCAGAGTGGATGTCCGGCCCTGCGGGGTTCATCGGGCCAGGGTGACCCCGACCATCCAGGTCACCCCCATACCCGTCTCACCCGCCAAGGCCAGGATTCCCTCCACCGGCTCCCTTAGCTCACCAAACAGAAGCCCCCACGACAAGCGGACAGACAGCGCCAAGCGGCAGACCCTCCTGCACAGATCCAAGTCCGACCTGAGTGACAGGTACTCCCGGGCCACGGCCGACCTGGAACGCTTCTTCAATTACTGCGGGCTGGACCCCGAGGAGGTCAGGGACATAGGGGCGGAGCACTGCGCCCGGGCCAGCTCGGACATCGTCTCCATCAAGTTTCACAGCGTCAGCACCGCCAGCTCGGAGTGCACCCGCTCTCAGCACAGCGCCGCCACCCTGGAGGACAAGCAGGCGGAGCGCATGCCCTACGGCATCTCTGTCATCGAGCGCAACGCCAGGGTGATCAAGTGGCTGTACGGACTACGGCAAGCCAGAGAGCCCCAAAAGGTATCCAACGTATAGTGACTTCATGGATGCCACGAACTCTGATAGCAAAGCCTTTGAGTGGGTGTGTGTGTGATGTACAAGGGGATGTTTTAATTTCTTGCGTGACTCAGTCTGGTCCGGCCGGGAAGCACCCTATGGTGGAGTCTCACTGACAGAGCATCCTTTAACTCTAGTCCCTGTCCCCTGTTGGCCTCCCCTGCCCCTTACCCTACCCCAGGCCCATGGCCTTCAGAGATCCGGTCCCTGCCGCGACGAGACGTTGCCAAGCTAAGAACTTCAAGAGTTGCAAGGCCCTAGCAATGAGAGAGGGCGAGTTTTCTTGGCACGGGGGCCGAGGGGAGGAGCGGGGCCAGCCTGGCAGCACAAGTGGGATGTTCAGTTGTCTCGGGAGTTACTGCAGGGCTGTGCATTGCCTCGGTCAACAGAGCTGGCCCTGGGAAGGGGTTTCCTTCCTAATGGGAACTGGTCTTGTAAATATGCAAGCTATTAATAAAGAGCCTGGAGTATAGTCCCCCGTGAGCCAGTGAGAGAGCAAAGGGCTGGCTTGCACCTGCTTGCCTTGATCCTCTTTGGCACCTGCCTGCACTGTCCTCTGAATCAGTTCACTGGGACAGTGCCAAGAGGACTATAAACGCCCTCGCTCTCATGAGACGGTTGGAAGAACACACATGTGTACACACCTCGTGGGCGAGCCCAAGGGAATATCTGTGCAGCTCATGGCCCAGCCAACACACGCCCGCCTCCTGCAGGGTGGGTGAGGGTCTGGTTGTCGCAGTGGAGGGCTTTTCTCCAGCCCTGCGTGCACAACACAAACACAACCCCCACAAAGGCTCTGCCATAAGCTGCCAGAAACTCGGGGGATCTGG
This sequence comes from Dermochelys coriacea, assembly GCF_009764565.3. Classification (NCBI taxonomy): domain Eukaryota; kingdom Metazoa; phylum Chordata; order Testudines; family Dermochelyidae; genus Dermochelys; species Dermochelys coriacea. The sequence continues at coordinate 3,069,085 of NC_050080.1, forward strand.
TGCTAAGACCCCTCCCCCACCCTGGACTGCACCCTCCATTCCACGCAGGGTGGACCAGTTGTGTGGAGCCTGCCCCTTCCTGCCGTGTTAGCGGGCGGGAATGTTCTTAGCTGGGTCAGCCACGTTAGCAGAGCTCCAGTTACTGGTAGAATCCGAAGTGTGTCTCATGCACCCTAGGAGCTGGTTTGTGTCAGCCCAGCTTGTGGTGTCTCGAATGAGGAGCCACCATCTGGCACATCATTCAACTTTTGTTCTTCCGCAAGGCCTAGTGTGCCTCCGGCATGAAGTGTCCATGCTGGGTGAATGGGGTGCACATGTGCCACGCTATCCATCCCTCAAATGGTCACCTCAGGGGTCCTCTGAAACCCCCCAGACCAGCACGTCTTTGTGTTTTATGCTCAGCCTTAATAGCTCCCAAAAGAGTCAGAGACAAAGCAGTTTTAGGAGGCAGCTTGATCCAGATGAAACTTAATTTTGGTTTTGTTTTGCTCTACCCTGAAACTCTGATCACTCTGCTTCAGTTACCGAGAGAACATTGCCCCCCGCACAAGATTTCCAGGGGAGTGAATTCTCCCACCCCACATTAGTTAAGCTCTTTTGTGGGGAGGAGGAAATGGGTGTTTACAGGAGAAATCCCTGGGTTGCGGAGGGCCTGGAGCTTGGGCGTTGGAAACAAACCCGTCTTCGCTGCACGGAAAGAACAGCCGGGTCTGCTCTTTGAACGGTCAGCCCAAGCAGCATGCTCTTCTGCTCTGTGACTCCGGAGGCGACGTGACAGATCTGTCCCTCCTGAAAGTCCCCTTTCTGTTGTACTTTTATCTTGCTGCCCTGGCTGTTGGTTTTGCTCCCTGACTCATTCTTTTCACAGCTTCTACTTTGCTGTAGTTCTGTGTACATTTCACTGGAAGCCAGCTTGCGTTTTAATAGCTGATCCCTTGGGGAGGTGTGTGTGTGGTGGGGGGAATGACCCTTGTAAGTGACATATAATAGGAAAACTATTCTTTGCGGGGTTACTAGTTACTTCCACTGGAAACAGTCTTTTCACAAACTGCCGTGGTGCATCCCCGTGATGTTGTGCATCTTGATTTCATGCCCCAGCAGAGACATTCTTCATGGATAACTGCCTGCCGCGTGGAGCTGTTGGGAAGCGAGTGTAGATTGGCGGGAGCTTTATGAACTGCCTGGAGGAGATCAATATAACCTCCTTCCCCAAGCTGGAAAGCACACGCAGGGCAGTACAGTAGCGTGGGAGGGACAGTGCCACATGCCAGCGCTGGCTCAATAAAGCTCGGCAGCGAGGCTGAAAATAGCAAGAGACTCGGTTGCTTAGCCATAAAGGCAAAAATCTACCTCCTCAATGTAGGCTTATCAAGGGTCTTGGGGGTGTGTGTGTGCGTGTGCGCACGCCTCTTTTCCTCTGCCACAGTCAAAAAAGCCCAAGACCTCTGGGAATGCTGACCCCAGTTATTTATGAAGATGGTTCTGTATTGGTCTCATCTCACTTTTACTGTATTTGCTGATAGTGGTTCTGTAAAAGCCTGACTGATTTTATTAAAGTCCTGTCCTTTGGATGGTCTGTATTTGTTTTGTTGAACTTGGCCGCAAACCAGCTTGACACCCCATAACTCTGGCAGGGGGACCACCCTGCAGAGGGATGGTTTCTGAATAAATGTAATCCCCTTTTTTGGGCTGATCTCACCACAGTTGGGTTCAAAGTGAGTAAATAATGAGCTTGGGGGTACATATGTGGCCCAGGCAGGGGCCATACTGGCATGTGGGGACCTGCCCCCTTCAGAAGGAGAAAATAAAATCAAAGTAAAATAAATCTCCCTCTTTCTCAGTTCTCTGTGCTGTTCACAGTGGAGAGTGTGACCAAAACCCTAGCACCTCCTTGCTGCCTGTGGCCCAGTGTGGCAGACTGTGCAGTACCGGGCTCATCAGTGGTCTGCCCCCTGTCCCCCAAAAGGAGCATCAGGATGTCAAGGGGTCCTCTGCACTCAGTGGCACCTGCAGGAGTTGGAGGGCCCTCCGTGGGGCTGGAGTGCAGCTAAGGAGGGGGATGGTGCCCACGGGGAATGGGCAGAAGGTGCCACTCTCCACAATTCCATAGTCCCTGAGCAGCTCTGCCAGGCTGATTCTGGCCTGCAAGGTGGCGTGTCTCAGCCACTGAGGTACAGAGCCTTCGGAGAAGGGAACACCCTTGTTTAAGGGACAATCAAGGAGCAGGCAGAGCATATAGTGGCTCAAGAGAGACAGAGATGGGAAATGGGCAAGGTCTTGTGTCCAGTTAACCCTTGCACAGCTGCTAGTTGGTGCTTGTGACCCAGAAGCTGGGCTCCAGGGAAGGTCAGGGCATGCCTAGCAGGTTTAATGTGTAATCTGCTAAGCGCATGTTTAATAGCAAAGCATGTGTTGCGCTGCTGTGAAAGCCCCCATCTGTGCCAGCTTGAGGGCATGCCCCACTTCTAGTCAGCAGTGGATCTGCAGAAGCATGTTTTTGGGGAGTGCTGGTGTGTTGTTGGCTGTCTGCCATGTGAGCTGTGTTACCCACATAGGCTGTTTGCAGCCCCTGTGGCTCATGCCATCTGCTTCTGCACTTGTCTCAGAGCTGGGGCACCGGGGTGCTGATGGTATAAGCTGCATGGTTGGACAGCTTCCCTCTTCATTTCTGAAATCTGTACCAATCCGCGCCCAGGTTACAAAGGTCTTGAAGGATTCAGGTGCAGTGGGAGAGAGGGAGACCTGCCCCCATCCTGCTCTGGTGAAGTTAAACTTGTTGCACCATCCTAGAAAGAAAGAAATCTCTGCACAGCACCAGTGCAGTGTGAGGGCATCACTGCCTCCCAGCTACCATGCTCTTTGGGCAGCAAAGCAACCGCCAGTGGTAGAGGCTGCTGGAAGCATCCATGTGCTGCTGATTCCAAACAAGCAGCAGGTCCATGAACACGGCATTCCCCTCTACAGCTGGGGAATGTCCCAAGGCAGAATCTTGCTTTGCGCTTTTACAGCAGTCTGGGAACAGTCACTAATTAACGCCAGGGGAGGCTGATCAGTGCTGATAGGGGGAAGTGCTGGCTCAGCTCAGACAACCAGGGACTTTCCATCAGCTCATCCTGGCTCTGACAACAACTCTGTCTTTGATCCTGGGCAAGTCACTTAACCTCTCTGTCTCAGTTTCCCCATCTGGGAAATGGGGAAGGTGATCATTATGGGCAGGCATCTAAGGAAGATTCATTAAGGTTTCTGAAGGTCCCTGAAGAGGAAAAGTTCTAAGTATTATCTCCAGACAGCTCTGCCAATGCACCTCAATCCTGACCTATGCCAGCTCTAGTTTACTATGGCTGGGTCCCCATACAGTTCTTCAGATGCCCTTTTTTCAGAGTAGCAGCCGTGTTAGTCTGTATTCTCAAAAAGAAAAGGAGTACTTGTGGCACCTTATAGACTAATAAATTTATTTGAGCATAAGCTTTCGTGAGCCAAAGCTCACTTCATCGGATGCATCAGATGCCCTTGTGTCACATCATCATACCTTTTTGTTAATAGAAGGTACTTCTATGAAACAACTCCCTGCCCTCTCCTAAGTGAACCGTCTTTAAGAACTGGGATAGGAAATTTTTGCAGTTTCAAAGGAGCAATCTCGGTGCATAATCAAAGGCCATTGAGATCTTTTTTCAAAAAGACTTTGCAGTGGCATGAATTGGAAGGAAATCACGTAAGAAGCATAATTCTGACTTAGCTGGTAACACACGAGCCCATGCTGTTTCTATAACTTGACTGGAGATTTCTAGTACCAGGACCTTGCCAAACAATGCGCCAACTCCTCCAACTGTTCCCCAGCCCACTTTTTAACAATCTGCAGCAGGCTCACTGGTGAATCATGTAATCCAGATCCAGGTGTCTTCCGTCCAAACATCTGCTGGACACACAGACTAAAGAGCAAAGCACAAAACTCCCACGCCACTGTAAATAAATTCATCTGGCCAGCCAATAGCAGTGGACTGGCACCAAGAGGGAGTTGTAGCCCATGGAAGTAGTTCCTACGGGCGATGAACAAAAGGCTGTCTCTCAGCCTCAGGCCTTGTCAATGTGGGAAAAGGTTTTTTTTTCGTCAGTATAAGCTAAGGTGTGAATTTAAGCCAGTGTAGTTCTGCTGTTGTAACTCCCCCTGGTTGGACTCTTGGGAAGGGGTTTTTAGCTAAACTAAAAAAAGTCCCTCTAATACTGGACTAAGAGTAAAGGAGTACTTGTGGCACCTTAGAGACTAACAAATTTATTTGAGCATAAGCTTTCATGAGCTACAACTCACTTCATCGGATGCATCTGTAGCTCACGAAAGCTTATGCTCAAATAAATTTTAGTCTCTAAGGTGCCACAAGTACTCCTTTTCTTTTTGTGAATACAGACTAACATGGCTGCTACTCTGAAACCTGGATTAAGAGTGTTTCCATACGTGGTTATAGTGGGGTAACTATGGCCTAGCTGGTCATGCTTTCCTGTGTAGACAAGGCCTAAAGGCCGTCAGAGCTTCTCACAAGAAGTCAGCATCAAGTGTCCTTGGGAAATCGTGTGTTGTGTCAGAGCGAGGTGGGTGATTTTCCCCTCACACTGACGTGTGAAATGTGCATGCCCTGCTTGCCTGTCCCCTATGCAGAGATACCCCACTGCCCTTTGATCTGGAAATGAAGCAATTCTCTGTTGTGGAAGGACCCTGCTGTCCATTGCACGTGTTTCTTCCTGTTGCTTAACTGTGGCATATTATTTTGATACAGATCAGGTGTTCCTCCTCCAGGTAATGTCAGGTTGCTTTTGGGTGTCTGGTTTGCTGGAAACATTGATTTGGATTGCATTAAATAATCAAAAGACTTCCTACATCCCCATCAAAGGGGCGATCCAAGGGAAGGCCGCCAGCAGCTGATTTGCATGAAATCTTGTTAGCCTGATTGGTTCTGATACCTCTCGACAGAACGGTTCAGTGCTATGCAAATGGAGATCTGCCTTGTTTCTGGGTTTATTGTCACATAGGGAGACCTCCGGAACACAGCTGTTAAACTCCCCAGTATTGATACAGCAGGCACCACTTGGTCTGGGCAGGAAGGCAGAAGCAGGGTCTAGGGACAAATTGCAAGCGGCAGGGCTACTGGCCCCATCTTAGCCCAGCACTGCCAGGTCTAAATCACCGTTGTTCAGAGGAGTGGATCAGAGAGGCTGGCCTAGTGGTACAGTTACGGGTGCTGTGACAGCAGGAGCTTCTGTAAAAAGACCTTGTCATGGAGCTTACGGGGGGGGGGGGCAGATGTGTGGGACCAGTGCGCCTGCCGATTGGTTTTTCCTTATTTAGAAAGTGATTGTAAATCCCAGCTGCACGTGCCCGCTTTGTCTAAAGGCGGCTCCTTATCCACTGCACAAAGGGACAGAAAGCAGGGGCCAGTGTGTGGTCAGCCCTTCTCTCCCTAGCCACAGTTTTCAGTGCGAGGGGAAAAGAGGTAACCAGAGACTTACGGCTGATCCGGGGCAGCTCTGGGGAGTCTCTAGGGAGATTTTAAAGATTAAGAAGTGGAGAAGGCACCTGCTCACATTCAGGGCTATCTTCTTCCCTGCCCAGCCGCTATAACAGGACCCCACTGAGCTGCTGCTGCCATACCAGGGTGCTTAAGCAACAGCAGCCTCAGGCCCGACCCTGCTGAATTGCTGGCACAAAGCAAAAACGTGCAAGTCTAGCGAAGAGAGCTCAGCACGGCTGGTCTGAAACGCAAGCGCTGGGGGACACCCAGAGCACGAGCGCACAGGGTTAGTGGTCTTGGGATGACAAGGGCTCTTTCTTCTCTATGCCACTTTGCATGTGCCTCTCGGACAGCAGCGATCTGGGCTAGGGTTTGTCTGAAGCAGCAGCTGAATGGCCAGGTGCCAGAACACCCCAGAATCTGGAGTGTCAAGGAGCAAAGGAGGATTCAAAAGTCAGGAACTTAAAAGACAAACAGAGCCCCAGTGGTGAATTATTGCAACTGTGCACTGGGCACCTCGCCCTGCACCCTGGTGTCAGTGCACAGGAGGAGAATTGGACAAAGAACAAAGGGTTGGACTGAGGGCTTGATTTATGAGGCCAGATCAAGAGAGACGTGTGCACCTTGGCTAAATGACAGCACATGGGTATTAGAGCGACAAGGTGGGGAGGGAACATTGCACCAACTCCTGTTGGTGAGAGAGACGAGCTTTGGAGCCGCACAGAGCTCTGCTTCGGCGCTGGGAAAGGTGCTTCCAGCGTCACAGTCAGGTGGAAAAGATTGTTTGGCATAAATGGTTCACACCTATTCTAAGGGACCATTCCAGGAGGTCTGGCAGGTCCCTGTGGATGGGAGAATGGTGTAAGCTCCATGGAGGGACAAGAATTGTCTAGGGTTGCCCTAGAAGTAAGGGGCTGATGGGAAGTCTCCTAACCATGAGATTGGTGAGCGTGAAGACAGGGAGAGGTGGTGGGGGAGTCTCGTTATCGGAGTCATTGGGACAAAGCACAATGGCAAACATCACAAATTAGAAGATTACAGTGGTCTGGATTGGAACCGGGAGCAGCCCCTGCCTGCAGCCTGGGTCCATGTCAGTCCTTCCCGGGTTGCTCAGAGAGCTGCGTTGTCCAACCAGCTCATCCTCCTTGCCTGTATCAGTGGCTGGGAGCTGATTTCCTATCGGTCCTCTGACAGCTTTCATCTGGGTGTCGGGCAGATAATCTCCCGGAGCCCCTTGCTGCCCGTTGGATGCACAGCACCTGCTCTCCAGGGCTCATGCTAGGAGACGTTACCCATGTTTTTCCCTCCGTGGGGGCCCAGAAATTTCAATAGACACCCCCCAGCATGAAGGGGAAGGGGCTGGCTCCACCAGCATCGGAAAGATCCGTAACAGGCAGGGGAGGGGATGGCAGGGTTAGAGCCCGGACGGGGGGGACAGATGGCACCAAAGAAGAGAACATGGAGGTGCCGTTGAAGGGGTAGCAGAATGGCTGCAACTTTATGCATTAGACATAAAATTAGTCCACTGATTGTCCACGGGTGGAGTCTGGGTCTGGGCAGGGCAGGTCTGGGTCCGGGGCGTGAGCTCGGCATGTGGTGAGGTGGGACCTGGATGGGATTTGGGCACAGAGCCCACACCAAGTGCTGAGCTGCTTGTCCAGATCCGGGAAGGGGGAAGAATGGTGGGATTGGGTCCCGCTCGTTCTGTGGGGAAATTCTCACACGCCAGGGTCCTGCTCAGTGGATTTCCCCTTCTCCGGACACGGCATCTCTGGATGGGAGCCTTGGGTCTCTGTTTCCAGGGGAACAGGCTGATGGGAGCCCTGGCTCTCCCCAGGGGCTGCAGGCGGTCTCACATGTGCACCCCTTCTGGAGGGGGCCAGAGTGACAGAAGCCTGGCTCTCTCCCTGAGCGGGGCTGGAAACGGCTGGTGGCAGCCGAGTGTCTCTGACCCACTGGGGCAGGAGCCTTTCCCCCCTTGTGCAGGACAAGGGGAGCTCTGCCATTCGGCTGGCAGGGGACGGAAGCCTCTCCCTATCCTGGGAGCGCTGCAGCGGGTGAACGGAGCCGTGTGTCTCTCCCGAGGGACGAGGGGAGCCTCGCTCCTGCTGGAAGAAGCAAGGGAAGCTTTGCCTCCTTCCATAGGGGCTGGGGCGAGGGGAGCCGATGTTCTCGGGGGCCCTTATCTCCCCACCCTGGAACAGCAGGAGCCGTCGCTCTCTCCCAAGGGTGCTGGGAGCCTTGGCTGGAACATGCCCTGTACATTAGTCACTCGCTGGCTGGAAATCTGAGGAGTGGCCAGGCAAGAGCAGGCCTGGCTGTGCCTGCCTCACACGCAGGCTGCCAAGACACACAGGCAGGAGGGCCATTACCAGTTAAAGGGACAGGGCAGGGTAAATGCAGTGGCAGGCCCTTAGCCATGCCCAAGGAAGGGAGCAGCAGGGAAACCCACAGCAGGCTGGGACTGCCCTTCGCCAGCAGGTGCCTACCTACCTCCTGGACAAAAGAGCAAAGCTGAGCGAGGGCCTCTGAAGGGGGCGGCCGGGACTGGCAGGAGGGCGAATGCAGATGGCTCATCAGGGCCACAGCAGGGACCTGCATATCCTGCTTGTATGGCCCAGCCTTTAAGGAGGGACCACACTGGATTTGCTGTCCCAGGGCTGTGAGGGAGAAGGCTTGTTATGCACACCCAGCAAGAGGCGGGGGGGGGGTATGTAGAGGGGACTCCATGCCACGGGGTCCCAGCCCTGGAAGGAGCAGGGGGAGGCAGCAGAGCTCACAGATTTCTTGTCATTAGAACAGCCCGGTAACTAGAGACAGCATGTGCATAGCAGAGCTGGGCCCATTGGGATTTTCTGCCCTCGTGTCTGTGAACCGATTTCTTTGATCATTTCTCTTTCCATTTTTAAAGCATGCTCAGCATACGCCTGGGCAGGTGAGATGGGCAGCCCCAGGATTCGGTGGCTTTGCAAGGCTGGGGTTCGGATGGGATCCCAAGTCATCCAACCCCACAAAATGTGGGGTGGGGAGACAGGCTGGAGAAATGGACCTGTTTTCAGCCCTGGGCTAGGGGAGAGTGTCTCACAGACCCACACACTTTGACCCTGCTCAGACTTGACTCTTATTTGCACTGGTGTGAACTTGGAATAACTACACAGGCTCTGGCCCGCTTCACGTGTTTGTTAACTGGTGGGAGGGCAGAGTTGCTGGAGCCCTGCTGGTGGCAGGATATGAGAGAGATGGGGTGGGGGAGGTAATACCTCTTATTGGACCAGCTGCTATGGGTGGAAGGCACAAGCTTTTGAGCCACACAGAGACCTGAAGAAGACCTTGTACCTTCCACCCAGTAAAAGATATTACCTCCCCCACCTTGTGTCTCTCATGTTAGAGGTGGCATTTCTGGCCCTGTGTGGAGCAGCAGCGTGCTGGGGGGGCGGTGACGTGCACGGGGCAGCTCTGAGTGTGCTCTGACAGGTGCTAATTAACGCTCGGTCTCACCCTCAGCCTTTCCAAGTGCTATTTGCGTACCAGCAGAATGGAAACTGGACTACAGTAAGAAGGTGATGACAGGTGAAATACCGGCATGAATGGCTGAGAGCCCCCAGTGGGGCTGCTTCCTCTCTGAGCACAGCACTTCTATCCCAGAGTGCACGGAGCAGTGTTCATGGATGCACACACCTGCGTGTGTGTGTCTCCGAACCCACTATGCCGCTGTCTCTGTTGAACTGAGGGTCTGTCCTACCCAGGACATGTGGTGGTAAGGCAGGCACTGTCTAACTTATCCCCTAATGCCCATGCGGTGTCTGGATGTTCACCCTCTCTTCGGAGATGCTGAGATAGAGAAGTGCAACACCTGCACTAGGTGATTTGTGGGAGCTGCAGGGGCTGGCACCTCTGAAAATCAGGCCCCTGATCCAAAAGTCACCATTTTTCTAAGCATTGCTGCCAGCAAACCTGTTTGCTAGGAGTGGGAAGCGAACAGCAAAGGGCTGGTGAATGCCCTGCTGGCTCCAGTGCCATTTGCTAGTTAAGTGAATATGCACCGAGCAAGTTCTGAAGCCGCTTGAAGCTCTTGTGAGCACTCAGAGACCCCCCAAGCCTGGCTGTGGTTTGGTCCCATACCCCTATCTACTCCAGAAAAACAACTGCATTCCTCAACTAGATTTCAGTTTGATTTTCCCCTCTCCAAATACTCAAAGGCATGAGGAGAAAATATGAAGTACCAAAGGGCTGTTTAACCGCAAGGCAGAACAAGACCCAGTGGCTGGAAGCTGAAGTCAGACTAATTCGAAGTAGTAAGTATGCAAACACTTTTCACCAGGCAGGTGAACCTCAAATTTACATTTCATCTGAAAGACTAATAATAAATAATGCTGGAAAAAGAACATGGCGATGACACGCAGACCGTGAGAACGCCTCGACGATGATACAGCTGCGGTCCCATTAACCTGGTTATTGGATGGCATGCAGGAGCCACTGGAAAAATAACCCGGTGGTTTGCGCAATAAGGGAAATGAGGCAATGGCCTTTTATGCTTCAATAACAAGACTGATCACTCACACAGGGCAGCTCGAATACTTCCCAGTGCTTTGCAGTTTCAAAGCACCATGCAAACGATGGCATAATTCTACCCAACAGGACTGATTCTTCCAGGGGACTTCGTATATTCACAAATCCCCCTGATCGGTTACAGCCATTTTATTGATAAAGAGAGGCTGCCTCTAGCCCTGATGGTAATGGAGTGATCTGCTGTCATAGGGTGTCTTATGTTGTTATTATGGCTTTTTTAATTGAGGTTGAAAAATGTTAATGTTGCACGGTTGGTTAACCGAGCCCTCGCCCCACAGCAGCCGAATGGGACTTGTGTTTTATGTGGTGACTGCGGAGTTTCCTGCGTCACCCATCATGGCTATGAAAAAGGGCAGGGTAAGGTTATCAGCCCTGCACAGCCCAGAAGAAAAAGATGCAAAGCTGCTCATCTCTGCCTGGCTGGGATAATAATGCCCCCATGCAAGTCTGGAGCAGCTTTCACCTGACGATCTAAGGTGAGATGCATTCAAGCACTGAGCTTCACAGCATCCCTGGGAGGGCAGCATTCCTCTCACTGTAGCCCCTTCTGCAGATGGATGAGCTGAGGCCTGGGGAAAATGGAGATCCCAATTCTGGCTTATACAGCCACAGGGGCTGGTGGGACAGAGTGCAGAGAACGACTAAGGGGTGGGAAGGTGTTTCCATCGGTGACAGACTCGCCGGTGCCCAGTGGCATGTGAGGGACCCCATTCCGGGAGGTGACTGGCTAGCAGAGCCCCTGATGAAATGACTGCTCAGTGCTGCTAGGGCTGTTAATTGCGTCAGGGCACCAAGAGAATTGGCTGGGCCTCCTGTGATTATTTTCCGTCCAAATGAAACAAGGGCAAATTAGGATTGTGTTCCCCGTGCCCAGGGCAGCACCAATGGCTGCAGCGCTGCCCCTGTCTGCTGCAGCTCCCTGCCTCCCCTCATGCAGGCCTGGGCCACTATGGCCCCATCAGGCCCTTAGCAAAGAGGGGACAGGACTGGGGAAGAGGAAACAGAAGGAGGGATAGGGAGGGACCAGGTGGCAATGCCAATGCTCCAGTTAACGTAGCCATGGGAGTTTGCCAGTGGCACTGGATGGTGGAGCCTCTATCTACAGTGGGAATTGACACATGCCACTAACGAGTGCTCCTAAAGTACTGCTGGCAATGCTTTAATTCCCAGTGCAGGGGGGGCCCAGCTGGTTCCAACAGTACGGCAATTTCTTGTATAGCTGGGGTGTCCCCCTCTACTCCTGCCCACCCTCAGCTTCTGCATCTCTCAGCTCTGGCGCTCAGTTCCCTGAGATTATACAGTTACGGATTCGGCAGGTGCCTCTTCCCCTCTGAGGGGCTGCTGCCCCCCTTTGCCGATCGGTGGCGGCTTTTATCCTCAGCAGCCCGGGCTCCTGGGTGCTGCCTGCCTAGACCTGCCAGCCCTTGGCAGCCATTCCCACAGGATGAAGTCAACGGTAGAAGAATTGACCAAGCCCTCACAGAGATTTGTTGGGGAAGGTTTTGTCTTTCTGAGTTTTCCTTTCAAAGGGGTTGGGTTACATGACTGCTCCAGGCCTGATCATCTGTGGTTAACATGGTACGAGCTCTCTCTCACGACCTCTCTGCCCCTCAAAGAGGAACCAGAGGACCTCCTGTTATTATTTACTATTGCTACAGTGCAGGGTGCTGTACAGGCAACTCTGTCCTGAAGGGGAAGGCATGATGTGCTATGGGACTGTAATGAGCCATGGGGCTGACCCGCTAACGCCCTGTTGGGGGAGTTAGGATGAAGGTTGTGCACCGAAGGGCCGGGGTAGGAGTGAGCCGGGCAGATGCTGTGCTCTTAGAAGCGATAGCATCCTGAGGATGTGGCATTGGCTCCTTAGCCGAGCACTTGCCATTCGGATCAGACCATCACATCTGCTTCTGAGGGGCAGGGTGTCCAGGAGGCTGTGGGGGACAGCTGCATTCGAGGGTGGGTTCCTTCTCGAGTCCTTGCTGCAAGGGGTTAAGTGTGTCCATCCCTGGTAGAGCCATGTGAGTGCGTCCACACACGTCTTCCAGCGAGGCTGGGCCAGTGCATTGTGGGGCTGCAGGAAGCCTAGCCCAGCGGCCCGGCCCAGTGCATTAGTGGAAGCAGGAACTCCTAGGTAACTCTTAGGTAACTCTTAGGCATGGGCACATGCAAAGGTTGTACGTAGTGGGATACGGATAGGAGGCTCCGTTGAGCTGAGGCAGGCGCAAAATTTCAGGCTCCCAGTCGGCACGGGGAGAGATGAACTATGTTTGGCTGCACTGCTTCAGCCAGCCCTGGACTCTCAGGTACAGCACCCAATGCTTGAGAGGTGCCTGGAAGGCGGGGGTGTGTGGACACATGGTTGTTGAAAAGCTCCAGACCTTCCAGTCGATAGCATCTTTCCACACTATTTTGCTTACTGTAAACAGGGCCCAGCTGGGCCCAGCCCCTGAGGATTGAAAGGAAGATAACCCCCAGCTCACCCCCTAAAGCACCAAGCCCTCTGCTCCATGCTCTAGGGAGGGGAGGGGAATTCTGCCCTGAGCTCTGCAATCATCTTCCAGTTTGGAGCATGGGATTAGATGGCCCTTATTTTAGCCCAGGACTGCCACATAGCTCGTGAAATGTACCCAGGCTCCTGGTGAATTCCACAGGCCGACTGCATAGGGGTTGGGGGGTGGGAAATACTGCTGAGGCATGGGCTAAATTTACCTGTCATCCCATTCATTGAGAGGCCTCTGCACTGATACTAAGGTGGGGGAATAAATGGGCAAATTAATCTCAGCGGCATCTTGTGAGTAAGGGTGCTGTCACAAGCACACGGGGGACTGGACTGGTCCGGGGGATTTTCCCCACGCTGGCCCAGGCATGACCCAGAAGATCTGATGGAGGGAAGCAGGCCAGAGTCCTGTACACCTCTGCATCCTTCCTGGTTATTGTCACTTGCACTCTGAAATCATTTGGGGCCCTGTCCCAGATCCAGAACATCCTCCAGAGCTGCCCGTTTGGCCAGTGCTTGGAGCGAGCCCTGCTTAGCCACCAGGCACCCTGTGACTCAGCTCCCTGATAGCTCATCCACTTGGATGTGTGTTTATAACCGAGACAGATGCAAGTGTGGGCTGGGCACATGTGCCAAGTGCCTGGTGGTGCATTGCTGGTGCACCAGTGGGCAGATGGGAGGGGCAGCAGCACCAGACGTGCCCCAAAGCTGCACTAGGAATGGGAAGAGCTTCGCAGTGGAAGGGAGCATCCATGCTTGTAGCTCTCATGTCACCATTTAGCCTGGGGAGGCCTGGACCTACAGCCCAGTGCAAGAGCCACCCTGCCACGTTCCACACCCCATGGCCTGCACCAGGGAGCCTGAAAACCTTTCCATTCGGCATGTCTGAGCATTTGACTGTAATAAACAGAATTCTTCCTCCTCCCAGCCAGCCGGCCCTCCCTGCCCCGGTGGAAGTAATGGGCTTTTGCTATCGCTTTCCTTGGCATCTGTTTTTCCTCAGGGTTGGGTTTCTGTTTGGAGTCGCAGCTGAGCATGCCTGTTATTTATAGTGCAGGGAAGTGGCAGAATGTCTCTTTCCTTGCAATCCTTCATTTAAATGGGTGGAAGCCTGTTTCTTTGACTGCAACCCCATCTTTTAAAGGTCATTTCTTCCCAGCCTTGTTTTGCGGATAGCTGGGGAGACACGGTCCAAACTCTGTGGAAGTTCAGCTCCAGATCTGGACCTGAGCTCTGTGGTTGAAGCCCTCTCACTGCCTGGTGGATGCTGTGTCACTTTCGGCCGGGTCCAGGATCCAGCAGGGCCAGGGATTAACCCTCCAAATATTTGGCTACAAGGAGCTAGGAGAAGAGAACAGCTCTCGTGAATTTGTGGGAAACTTGTGGCACTGTGCAGTTCAAGTCTCAGAAAGGTCTAGTGGTGCAAAGGGTACTGAACTACAGGAGTTGTGGATTCTACTCCTGGCTCTGCCTTGTGTGGCCTTAAGCTAGTCACTTCACTGTTCCATGCCTCAGTTTCCCCTTTCACCCTCTGCCTGTCTTGTATATTTAGACTACAAGCTTTTGCGGGCGGGGACTGTCTCTTGCCATGTGTTTGTACAGCACCTGGCACAGTGGGATCCAGATCGCAAATGGAAACACTAAGCCCTACAGTATTATTAATAATAATAATTAATAATAATGGCATTAAACAGCAAGGGAAGGGAAAAGGTAAGAAGAGACCCAGAGCATCTCCTGTCTGAGGTGTGGAGAAGGAGGCTAAGGGACGTTGCCTGCAGTGCTCTCTTTAGGAGAACACCCTTTCCCAGATATTCTTCCTGACAAGGGTGGTGCTAAGGGCCCTGCCTTTAATATCATTTCCATTTGCTAATTATGTGTGAATTCACTGATGAGCATCATTCCCTGCATGCCAAGTACTTCATGTGCTTTACTCACTGTTAATTAGCTAATGTCTTTAGGGTGCTTTGAAGTTTTAAAGTGTAAATGTAAAGTATTATTATTACTGTGTATGTGTAGCCAGGTTTGCATACTCTGTGATGGCCCCCAAGGGGACTGGAATATTTCCTAACATAGCTATAAACTTGTTATATTTTCGAGGGGTTCTTTCCCAACCCAACCTTAATTAAAAAGAGCCTGCTTTAGCAGTCCAAGACTGCCCATATTTGTCTAATTTGCACACACAATTACCCCAATAGCATGTGCAATCAGAGACATTGAGAGAATAAGTAAGTGCCCAGTGAGATGTGCAACCAGCCACTTTCTGCAACTGCAAATCGGGCATGCAAATGTGCACAAGCACATCTCTTTTGCATAAGTAATTGTGAAGCTCTGGGATGTGCTGTGTTCTAGGGATGGATCCCTGCAGGTGGGGTGGGGGGACACAGTTGAATATTTACAGATATCTACCACACAGGCGAATAAATCCTGTCAGCAAATAGCTAGAGATCTGTGTGGGGACACTGGTCATGATAAAGACCATGCGCCACAAGCATACAGTCCATACAGAGCCTGGCTGTGTATGTTATCCCTGTGTGCCAATTCACTGGCATCTGCCCATCCTTCCATTCTCCCTCAGCGCCCATACAACTATTGCATCTCTCCATGTTTCCCCCATAATGCCCACCCACCAGATCTACCCCCTCGCTCCCCATTCCAGACCAACCTGCGGTGAACCATGAATTGGCAGCTTCACTGTTTGCAGGTGTTTGCTAGTTATGGATCTCAAGCTGAAGCCACATGTTCTCCTGCCATTATCAAATGTTCGCTTCGTGCCTCCCTGGCCAGCCAGGGCTGTGGGCTCCCAGCTTTGTCTGAGCATGTGTCTACTCCAGTCCCTTCCATCCCTGCTAGCCCACCACTCCTGGATGTCTGTCTGGAACATCTACTCATCCTGCTTCTGACTCAGTGGCGGGAGCAGCAGGATGAGGGACTGGGGCTGCATTAATGTGAATGTAAATATGATCTGCTTGTCTTACAGACTCATCATAGCCACAGAGCAGCTGTTGGGGTAATGCAGGAGGTTAGCAACCCCTTTGCTCCGCTCGCCTGCCTGCCTGGGGTGCGTTAATGTGCGCATGCAAAATATGTTGGGACCGAGGGGAGGGACGGACTATAGCAACCCTCTCAGGAGTGTTATTGGTCCAGGGCCTGGATACCGTCCCTGCCGGTCTCTAGAAAGCATCTAGGATGCTTACGGCTTAACAAGCAGCCAAGCTCTGAATCAGACTTGTATGAGGGTGTCGGGGGAAACGCAGCTGCTATGTGGCTTTCAGAGAATCAGAGGCCAGAAAAGACCAACTCTGCTGACTTTCTGCATAGCACACGCCATTCAGCTTCAGCCGCCACCCTGTACAGGAAAGGCTCCAGCCCAGATCGGAAGCCAGCAAGAGATGGAGAAGCCTCCACTGCCCTGGAGAGGTTGTTCTAATGATTAAATCACCCGCTCTGGGCCCGGCCTGGGCCTTGTTCTAACTGGACTGTTCCTGGCTGCAGCTTCCAGCCACTGGCTCTTGTTCTGCCTGTCTCAGCTAGGGAAGATTTTCTCCGGTGGAGAGTCTCACCTCTCAGTCCTTCCGAGCAGCTACGCCGAGGGAGCTTGGGCAATCTCTCGCTGTTGGGCTTTTTCTCCAGCTCTCGGATAATGTTTGTGGTTCTTTTCTGTGTCCCGTCTCCATGGGACCAGGGATGGGGTGGGGGGCTGTGGGAGCTGCCACCCCCACAATGGAAACGTTACAGGGGCTGATCAATGTTTCCACCCCGACATCTTTGCCTCTGCCTCTGCTCGGCTTCCCTCCCCCTCGGACTCTGCCCCAAGCCAGCCTCAGTTGCTGCTCCCCATTGGCTGGTTGTTTGGGAGCTGAGAGCCAAGCAGTTTCTGGCCAGGCACCCCTAACAGTGGGAGGGGGCAGGGCACACCGCTGCCAATGGGGAGGCAGTAACTGCGCTCACATGTGAGACGTGAAGGCTGGAGCGGGACCCAGAGCGGCTGCCACGGTGCCTCGGATCTGATCGGGGAGCAGATGGGGCTGGGGTGACTGCGGTCCGTCCTCCCGCTCCCCCCCTCAAGGTGCACTTCCACCACCTCTGCCCTCGGCAGTTTGCTAACACCCTTTTAAAACGCACACACCAGAGCTGATCGCAGTATTCCAGTATCTGCCTCACCAGGGCCGTCCACACAGGGAAAACCACCCCCTGCTCCTACTCACTCCTCCTGTTTACCTGTCCTAGGATCACATTCACCCTTTTTGCCACCGCATGGCAAAACAGGGAGCCCCTGTTCAGCTGACCCCTACGTCCTGGCCCGGGTCACTGCTGTCCAAGACACAGTCCCGCAGGCTGCAGGCATGACCTGTGTTCTGTTCGTGAGTATGGGGACGCAGGGGTGGATTAAGGCAGAATCACTGAATCACAGGCCTGTATGCCCCAAAGTTTAGCCCCTAGGATCGGGGGTGGATCAGGGTACGGCCAGAGAGCTGCTGGGATTAGCCTGGGGGCTGGAGGAAGGACATTAGACACGAGTGCTTTTTGCAGAGGGTGGTGGGAGGGGGACTTCTGGTGCATTGGCTTTGGAGGAGCGATGCCCGGCCTCTGGTGGTAGCTGGCTCATGGATCTGGGTTCCCGTGGAGCAGGAAGCTTTCTCAACGCCCTGGCGTGAGCGTGTGAGGAAGGAGTTAAGAAGAGGAAGAAGCTGTACATCACACCAGCCATGCTGAGGCATGTCACGTTGTGGGCCTGAGTGTGGCCTCGCCCGACCCTGTGACATAGCCCGGCGGATGAGGCCATGTGCACCCCGGGCATGGGGCTTGCAGAAGAGCAGGGTGTCTCATCGGTACCCAGTCATTTATCTGGGAGTCTCACTGCCTTACGCATTTGAGCATCGCCAGTAAACAGTGACGATTTCCTCACAACCCCAGAGCGTTTGCCGAGTGCCCTCTGCCGCTCCTCCCCAGGGCTCACCAGTCACAATGTCAGCTGTTCTGCTCGGGCACAAGTCACGTGCTCTGAGTCTGTGCTGCGTTTGGGTGAGCACCGCTCTGACAGTCAGCTTTTGGGCACGAGTATCTGTGATGATGAATCTGAAATTGGCGAGAGGGGAAGAGTCGACAACAGCTGTTCCACACGGCCTGGCCCCAGGAGCCGGCCGGCCGCCCACGAAAGCCCTGGTGAGACACACCCACAACAGGGGCTCGGAGACTGGCTGGCGCGGCCAATTGGTTCGAGCATTCGAAGCACAGTTCCCGTGGACCGTTCTGCCCCAGCTCTAGCCAGTGTCCAGCGCTGAGAACCGGTTCCCAGAGGGAATCCCCCCCTTCTCCTCCCACGTCATGGCCCCAGCTAGCATGACTCTTCCTCACTGCACTAGATGGACCTGATCCTGGAGGCCCACGACTGCGAGCCAAGAATACAAAGGCTCCCCCAGCCTGCCCAGGCACAGAGCAGATGCTTTTATTTCCCAGGTGAGACGTTCCCAGGCAGGGTGCTGGCAGGGAGAGCTTTCTCAGGACTGGAGACGCTTGGACTCCCTAATAGCAATCGTTACAATTTTAGCCATTTTTCGGTTAGCGCCTCACTGCCCAGCCTGCTGAAAGCTGAGTGCCCTTTTCAGGAGAATGGAACCCTGCCCACCTTTAAAAGCCAACCCATCTGAATGTAAATAGCTTCCCTGCCCCCAGTCTGCACCCCACATTTTGGGGACAAATGATGCAGCTCTTCAGATTCTGGAGCCTCCATCTCCTTTCCTACAATGTTGACGTTACAAGTATCAGCACTGGCACCTGAGTTAACCCCCACTGAAATGATGGGGGCAGTTCGCTCCTCCGAGCTATTTTTATAGGCTCTCTTCAAACTCAGGCAGCCATTGGTTACATCTGTCTCATATTTTGAAGGGTTCTTGGCAACCCAAGCAGCTCGTGCCTTCCTAAAAAAAGAAGTGGAGACTCTGCAGAACGATTCCGATGTCTGTCTGTGCCCCCAACTACTTTGCACCCCTGTGGGGCATGTTCCACTTTGGGAAACACCAGGTTAGCAACTCAATCCAGAATCCCTATCAGTGGATTTATTACTCCTAAGTATTCAGCACAGAGCCTGAATGAAGAGGTGTCAGCTATAGGTTATAATGCAATCGCTTTGGCTATTCGCTGTTAGTGTTGTGTGATTTGGTCACCTGAGCCACATGGTGTGGGCTGCTGTTTCCTGTCTGGATGACTGCACCATATGAAATGGGAGGACGATGGGAAATCCAGCAAAGGGCTTCTGTGATGAGCCTTCCAGGGAATAATCCTCAGGATCAAATTGGGGAAACTTTCAGGATTCACAGTGTTGAAATTTTCCAAATTTTGACAGATTTCAAACACCAACGAAAGGCAAAGCAAACCCTGCTGGAAGCCGTTCACCCGGGATGTTCCCTGCTTTCCGTCAAGCTGTAGAACCCTTCACAGTTAGAACTTTTCCGTGAACAGATACAGCCGAATTTGGACTCCTGCTAACAGTCGCATGGCCTTGTGAGCCGCGCTACGCACTTTGCTTGGGGCTTTGGCCGGAGCTGGCGGGCCCCAGGGTTCTAGCAAACTCACATGCTGAGGAGCAGCAGGGAAGGACCCAGCTATCCTGTGCTTGGTATTCTGCCATGGTCCCGTGGAGATAGCAGGATGGGCCCAGGGGGGTCCTGGACCAGGCATGGGAGGAGTGGCTTTAGGCAGTGCATAAGGCTGATAAGCATTGAGGGATGGATAGCCTGGTCCCAGCCCCGCATCTCAGCTCCAAGGGCAGAGCCTGTCAGACCACATTGCTGAGGTCACAGGATCAGCCTGGAGGGGCCCCAGTTTATCAGCTAATCAGCAATTGGCAAAACAAGGGATGAGGGGAAATCCCCTCTGACCCCAGGCTCCTGGCTCGGTGGCTCATGTTGCTGACTTGCAACTTCCGTGCTCTCCCAGGCCTATGTTGTTCCCCCCTTCTCCCCCCCAAGCTCTGCCATTGCACCCCATCCCTGATAGGTCCCTGCTATTCCAGACCCACCCCGCAGTGCCCCTGCCCCAGGGTTGCCAGCTCTCGGTGGACGTAACCCGGGCGGTTTCGTCACATGCCAGTCTTTAAAGATGAATCTTTAATCCCTGGAGACTCCTGGATGGGTGGCAACTTCACACAGTGCTGCCCACACTCCTTAGGCCTGGCTGCAACTTCTAGGCCTGTCCTGGTGCTTTCTCCTCCGTTGTACACACCGCTCTGCTCAATGCACGTCGCTTCCGGCTGGCAGTGTCCCAGTCCACTGCGTCCCACTGGACCCCTGCCAAGACAAATCACGACAGCCCCACGAGAACTCCGCAGTGAGAGCTGCAGGCTGTGGGTGCCCAGTGCTGGGAGGGGGTGGGGAATGGCAGAGATCTAGACTGAGAAAAGAAAATTAATTCTGCTGAGCCCGTGTCTGTCCCTGATCCTCCCCTGGCATCACCCCCATGAGACAGGGGAGTAGCGTTATTATGCACAGAATGCGAAGCAGAGAACCCCCTGCTCCCAGCTGGGTCTTTCCATTTGTCCAGAAGCCCACTGACCCCACAGCAAGTTCTCAGGGTTGTTTAGTTTCCGTCCCAAGGGCTGACAGCAGGGAGATGAACTGGCAAAACTCGATCTCCGGAGAGACAGCTTCCCACTGCAGCCGCACTGCTTCTCACAGGGTGTTGGGCACTGCATGAGGGGTCAGACCAGTGGGCCACCTCACCCGCTGTCCTGTCTCCAGCAGTGGCCAGCACCAGCTGCTTCAGTGGAAAATGGGCAACTATGCGATAGCATGTGCCCGAGGGCACATGGTCCTATCCCCAGACAGCCTGGGCTTGGCGTAGGGCCTGCGGGGAGAGCTGTAGCCGTCATGTATTTTTATCACCTCCCCTGGCTTTTCAGGCCTTATTGAGACTTGATCATGAATGAAGCCACCCGGCGGCAGTGATGCAGACATGTCTGCTGGGGTGGGAGTCCGCACTGCACTTTGTAGCTAGAGACGGCCTGAGAGCTGCATCCATTCATGATAAAACCCATTGTTTCATATTCTCTGTGTGTGTATATAAATCTCCCCACTGTATTTTCCACTGAATGCATCTGATGAAGTGAGCTGTAGCTCACGAAAGCTTATGCTCAAATAAATTTGTTAGTCTCTAAGGTGCCACAAGTACTCCTTTTCTTTGTTGCGAATACAGACTAACACGGCTGCTACTCTGAAATCTGTTATTATGCAAGGCACTGAATTTAGCCGTATGGAGTGGAAATCTATCAACTTCATGAAAAAACTCATACAGATACAGGCAGACATCATCTTCCTCTCCACATGCAAACAGATGGACATCATACCACAAGGACTGAAGGTAAAAAATCCATTACAATCTACATACCACACAGACTATGCTGACAGCTTGTGCCACACACTCTCAAAGAAACTGTGGAACCACCTGATCAACATCCTCTACAGCAAACAGGGAAAGATTAAGAATGAGCTCTCAAAACTGGATACTCTCATAAAGAACCAACCTTCCACACAAACTTCCTCATGGCTCGACTTTACAAAAACTAGACAAGCCATCTGCAACACACACTTTGCTTCTCTACAAAAGAAAAAGGACACTAAACTCTCAAAACTACTACATGACACAAGGGGCCACAACAGTGGTTCCCTTAACCCACCCAGCAATATTGTTAATCTGTCCAACTATACTCTTAGCCCAGCAGAAGAATCTGTCCTATCTCGGGGCCTCTCCTTTTGCCCCTCCACCCCCACAAACATGATACAGTTCTGTGGTGACCTAGAATCCTATTTTCGACGTCTCCAACTCAAGGAATATTTTCAACACACCTCTAACCAACGTATTAACCCACAGGGACCTTCCTACCAACACTACAAAAAGAAGGATTCTGGGTGGACTCCTCCTGAAGGTCGAAATAACAGACTGGACTTCTACATAGAGTGCTTCCGCCAACGTGCATGGGCTGAAATTGTGGAAAAGCAGCATCATTTGCCCCATAACCTCAGCCATGCAGAACACAATGCCATCCACAGCTCAGAAACAACTCTGACATCATAATCAAAAAGGCTGACAAAGGAGGTGCTGTCGTCATCATGAATAGGTCGGAATATGAACAAGAGGCTACTAGGCAGCTCTCCAACACCACTTTCTACAAGCCATTACCCTGTGATCCCACTGAGGGTTACCAAAAGAAACTACACCATTTGCTCAAGAAACTCCCTGAAAAAGGACAAGAACAAATCCGCACAGACACACCCCTAGAACCCCGACCTGGGGTATTCTATCTGCAACCATACACCACACAACAGAACCACTAACCCAGGAACCTATCCTTGTAACAAAGCCCGTTGCCAACTCTGTCCACATATCTATTCAGGGGATACCATCATAGGGCCTAATCACATCAGCCACACTATCAGAGGCTCGTTCACCTGCGCATTTACCAATGTGATATATGCCATCATGTGCCAGCAATGCCCCGCTGCCATGTACATTGGTCAAACTGGACAGTCTCTACGTAAAAGAATAAATGGACACAAATCAGACGTCAAGAATTATAACATTCAAAACCAGTCAGAGAACATTTCAGTCTCTCCGGTCACACGATTACAGACCTGAGAGTGGCTATCCTTCAACAAAAAAACTTCAAAAACAGACTCCAACGAGAGACTGCTGAATTGGAATTAATTTGCAAACTGGATACAATTAACTTAGGCTTGAATAGAGACTGGGAGTGGTTGGGTCATTACATAAAGTAAAACTATTTCCCCATGTTATTTCTCCCTCCACCCCACCCCCTACTGTTCCTCAGACGTTCTTGTTAACTGCTGGAAATGGCCCACCTTGATTATCACCACAAAAGGTTTTCCTCCTTCCCCCCTCCTTCCTGCTGGTAATAGCTCATCTTAAGTGATCACTCTCCTTACAGTGTGTATGATAAACCCATTGTTTCATGTTCTCTGTGTGTGTATATAAATCTCCCCACTGTATTTTCCACCGAATGCATCCGATGAAGTGAGCTGTAGCTCACGAAAGCTTATGCTCTAATAAATTTGTTAGTCTCTAAGGTGCCACAAGATACAAAAGGTACTCCTTTTCTTTTTTGTGAATACAGACTAACACGGCTGCTACTCTGAAACCCATTCATCCAAATGTCTGTAAACTCCGGATCAAACAGGACACAGGTCAGGACCATCCCGGGGGCTTGGGTGGGGTTATTTTTTTTTGCAAAACTGACACACAAGCAATGAAATTTTCAGAGCCCCAAACCCGCACCGATGTTGCCATTTCCTGAATGTCGAGATGATGAGGAGCCTCAGATTCCCAAATCCTCAGCAGGTGGATCCCAACCTCCCGCGGGCTGAGATTTGGCCTTGCCCTGTGAGTCTCATGGAACTCAGAACCCAAAGAGGGAGAAATCCCCCTCTGATTTCACCTCGAGAGGCAACTGCTGCTCATCGCACTGTTCACAACAGCAGCAATGTTACCTTGTGCTCCCCTGTGTGTCTGGATAGCTACACTTGTTGCCTCTTGTCTTAACGAAGATGTAAACCCTTCAGGGCAGAGACTGTCTTTTGGTGTATGTGTGTGCACAGTACCTAGAACAACAGGGCCCTGATCTGGGCGTGGAGCCTTTAGGTGCTACCACAATGCAAACAACAATAATACAGATTTAAACATTTTATTAAAGCGAATGTTAAAATTATATAATACACAGGTTGAGTAGAGAGTGTATGTACATCTGGGTAGAGTGCTTAGATTGTCCACAAATACAAAGTTTGTTTTTAAAAGTCATATGATACATATAGTACATAAAAAGAAAAGGAGTACTTGTGGCACCTTAGAGACTAACAAATTTATTAGAGCATAAGCTTTCGTGAGCTACAGCTCACTTCATCGGATGCATCGGATGTGAGCTGTAGCTCACGAAAGCTTATGCTCTAATAAATTTGTTAGTCTCTAAGGTGCCACAAGTACTCCTTTTCTTTTTGCGAATACAGACTAACACGGCTGCTACTCTGAAACCTGTCATTAGTTTAGATATTAGCATCCAAGTATTTGGGTACATCACCCATGAGAAGTTGTACAGAGATTTGGTTGTGGAAAGCAAAATATATCAATGAGTGAAGACGGTCCCTCAGTAATTGAGAATTTAGGGTCGGTTGTCCAGTTTGAAAATACAGTCTACCAAGGAAGTATTTCAGTTAAATTATCTGTAAATTCCATAGGCCTCACAATGCCGAAACTTTCTGCTGGGCCTCTGGGGACCTCTGGTGGCAAGAGTTCAACCTTCGCGTTTATAACAATGGTCTGAACATAATCCAGTGTGAAACTACTGCTATCCAGTGCTCAGGCAGGTTCATTGCATCTGCTCAAAGGGATATCACAAGTATGTTCTTTAGCACTGACGTTTCAAGGCCAATGCAAAAGGGAGACACTTGCAATATTTTAAAACGAATCCAAAATAATTTAGCAGGGCTGCCCCACGCCTTGGAATTGAGGGGGAATTTAGGGATAACATTCGGAGAGGGGGGAGAAGAGATAGTTCACCTTGTCCAGAGCCCCATGGAAAGCAGTGTGTGTGGCTGACAGCACAGCTTTAGTTAGTCACAGATCACAAGTATATAAAGGAGGGTTTTTCCACAATTGATGTGACATGTAGATTCATTTCAAACAGGAATAGGATGGATTGCGCTCCTGTGAACTTACTACCCTCTTAGATTCATAAGGGCTGTCCTAGAAGAGGAAATTAAGACACAGGATCAGATTCAGAGAGAGCAAACCAGAGAAGATTTTGCCAGATTTGGGAGTGAAAAGCTTGTATATTTTTAAAAATAGTTCTTCTGTGTTTGCTGCTGTTGGCCAGCACCCCATGCCTGGAAAAGGGCAGTCACTGCTCAAGAAGAGCTAGGATGGATTGGAAAGGGTTTTGTCCAGCCTGGTTTAACCCATTCCAAGTTATGAGCCAACAGTGTGTCAGATGGGCGTCGAATCTAGGGAGCAAATTAAATGACCTGGAGTCTCTCAGTGTCTGCAGCCGTCGAGCTGATGTGCATGTACATCCATGTGAATATACTTGTGGGGTGTGTGTGTGTGTGTACGCACGCACATCTGCCCATCTGTAGGTTCATGGATTAATGCCAGGTCAAAACAATGGGTAACCCTACAAAAGAACAACGTAATAATACCAACACATTGCATATCAGCAGCGCCCACCGTGCATTACAAAGGTGGCTCTGGCACTCACATGTTACAGCTGGGCAAACTAGGCCAGTGAAGAGATTTGCACAAGATTGCCCAGGCGGAATCCGAAATAGAACCCACTTTTCCCAGCTCCCCGTCCCCTCTTCTGACCACTAGTGGGACAGACACGGACACATGCAGCACCGTACGCTACATGTGTTTGCATTGCTATAGGCTAGTGGTGAGAAGTGCAATGTGTTGGTATTATCATGTTGTTCTTTTGTAGGGTTACCCATTGTTTTGACCTGGCATTAATCTGTGAACCTACAGATGGGCAGGTGTATGCGTGCGTGCACACCCCCGCAAATACATTCTTAAAGCCCACAGCCACTCAGATTACTTTTTAATCTTTTAAGGGAGTAAAACCAATTTATGCCAGCAGAGGGAATCTTGGTTTATTCATTGTACGCAGCAAAAGCTCCACCACCGAGATTGTGCCTGGTAAACACAATGTGTTCGCTCCTATGGTTTCTGAGCACCTCCCAGGTGTTAGGAACAGAACCAACAATCTCTCCCGCTTCTTTCCTTCCCAGCCTGCAGGACAACATTTCAGCCATAGGCTGGTTGGAAATGGGGGTAAATGGGGACCTGTCATTTCTGTAACACATTAAAAAGCACTCGCTGGCAAATCAAAAGGTTTGCAGGCAACAGCAGCTTGGGCTAGTGGTTAGAGCGGACAGTTGGGAGCCAGGCCTATGGGCTGTCCCCAGCTGTGCTACGGATTCACTCTGGAGTCTTGAAGTGAGTCACTGAACCTGTCCAGTTGCCCATCAGTGCAGGAGGGACGATAAAATCCATCTCTTCCCACCCCCAAGTGCTTTGAGAACAAAAACTGCTATTCAAGTGAAAACATGACTGCCAGTAAGGGTGACGTGGTCTCTTTTCAGTCCCTTTTCTTACTAAAGGATAGCTCCTGTGCACAGATCACGACTTAGCCTTACACCGGGTGTTGCGCATCTGGAGGCCTGAGCCTGCATTGGGCTGTCTGTGGCCGAGAGATGGTTACTTGGTCCTTTTTGCATCTGATTAAGTGGGTTTTTTACCCACAAAAGCTTATGCCCAAATAAATCTGTTAGTCTTTAAGCTGCCACTGGACTCCTTGTTGTTTTTGTGGATACAGACTAACACGGCTACCCCTGATATTTGGTCCTTTCTGCTATTTTCGGCAGAATCTGCCTTTGTTTTTTATCCTGGAGTAATGCCAAACCACACACATCTTCTCCTGTGTCAGAGAGTGGGGACTGTGTCCACAGCTCTGGACTTGCACAAGGATTTTGGCTCTTAGGAGAAGAGCTTTGTTCAGACATGGAGAATTAAAAACTAAAAGGCTGATTATATAATCCATGTAGCCCGTGGGACTGAGCTAGGCTGAAATGAGTTACAGACTGCTAAAGACCCCTTCGCTTTTTAAATGGTGTGTGGTTGCTTATGCAACAGCAAGGCTACGGAGACACCAGGAAGGCAGATCCCTGCAGTGTCTAGAAATGGGCAGTATCCTTTCAGATAATTTGTGAGCCTAGCAGTGGCGCTCGCTGTGTTGTGTCTTTGCAATGCCACCAGAACCTACCGGGGTGCACACAGCTAGGCTCTGGGTGTGTGTGTCGTTGGCTGTTTGAAAACCATTGTGCTCATGGGGTTGCTTCCCATCATTATTGTTGGCACGTAAAGAGCGAAAGACACAAGTTAGCCCCTTGCAGTTCAATATTATCCTCTTGACAATGCCAAGCTAGACACAACATGTAAGCAGGACAACCCCTCGGCTCCCTATCAGAGGGAGATACTATTACTGCAGGTATCTAAGCAACCAGGGGTGGGGCTGCCCAGGGGGTTTATCCCATCTTAAGGCATTTTTTACTCTTACTCCTTCCCCCTCAAATGTGGCTGTCACAAACAGTCCCGGTGGTCTATAGATTTAAGCTCTTTGGAGCCAACTGGCTTGCAGTCTAGGTCTGTGCTGCACCTAACGCAATGGGACCAGGGGCCAGGCCCAGCTGAGGTCTCTACTGTAATACAAATTGTAACGAGCACATGGGGACTGACTGGTACATGGACCGGTACTGTGTCTACCCTCTCCTCCCTTTCTGCCAAGGTCAGGCACAGATTTGCCTCCTTGCAAGACTCCATTTTTGTTTCTGGTAACGCGAGGAAGTCTTTCTCCTCGTGCTACGTCCCGATTTCAGCATTTCCCCTGTCCTACTGTTGCACAGTCGTTCTTCTCCGACTGTGTCTCTACCACAGTCCATCTTGGGTTTACAGTCACGGACTCTGAATGTGGCGTGCTGTGCTGTAGTTTTACATGGCTATTTGTCCATACAGCTCTTTCCATGCCCTGGTGAGCACCCTGGTATGGTGTCTGTAAGGTGATAGCCTTCTAGGCACAGAGCGAAAGCAATCTGCTGCATTACTGTTTCTCACTTACATTAGTGTGTGCATAGGGGTAGTGGTGTGGGTCCCTGAGAGAGGCATAGGGAGACACTGCAGCTTTTTATACTTAGGTGGCCAGTATGACCTTTGCCCTTAGGCTTGTGGCCTTCTGGGAGATGTAGTTTGGTAGGTGGGGGGCCATTTTGTTGCAGGCATTGTTGTGATTGGCTAAATTAACAAGCGAGGTTTTGCTAAGGGAGTTTTTGTATCAAAGACGGGGAAGCGACTGGGTCTGTCTGCAGCATGAACCAGTTAAATGGAGTTTTTTATTGTTAATTGAGATGGCAATTTTCATTCTTGGGGTGGGGCATTATGGGCAATTTCCTCCTCTTAAAAGGGCTGACCAGCTGGGGCGGGCCCCTGGTTCTACAGCTGAGGTTCTGTTAGCAGTAGTGGGGTTGTGCTGGGGTGTAGAGTAGCCTCTATCAGGGAGGGTGGATTTTCCATGACCTTCTTGTCACTTATACTAGTGCAAAGGGGGAGGTAAAATGCTCCCAATGCAAGCAGTGGGGTTGGCACACTTTGTGCTCATGTTGCACTGGGGTAAATGGCTACCTGAGGTACAGATTAATGGAGAGTTAGCCATGAGGAGGGTCAATGCTTCCTGGGACGGTACATTAGAAAAGAACCCAATAACCCTTGTCTTGGGTTATTTAGTCTCATAGGCTTTGGTCACTCACTCTCTTTTGATTTACTAAACAAAGAAAGGTGCTCTGCAACTCTCACCTTCGCTGGCCGTGTGCTCTCCCCAGGGGCTGACCGCTTGGGGCGCAGTTAACTAGGCTGCCTGAACGCAGCTCAGACCCACTTGCCCGGCTGTCTGGAAGTCTGAGTTCTTGGGGTCATTCTAGAGGTAAACCTGCAGCCAGGTGTGTGGCTTTGCACATTGTGTTCTGGGAGCCTTGCAGGAACTCAGCTGGGGTGCTGAGCAAATCTGGGCTGTTTTTCAGGTGCTGGGAAAGGATTTATGGTTTTGAATGGAAACTTGGTGACTTCATCCTGAAGGCAGGTTTTTCTTGTCCTAAGGGTTTTGCAAACAAGGCACACAGCTGGGAATTGGGAGACTGGGGGTCTGTTTTGGACTCTGCAACAGACTCACTGTGTGACCTTGAGCAGGTCAATCGATCCCTCAGTGCCTTAGTTTCCCTATCTCTAAAACAGAGAAAATACCCACCTCAGAGGGGTCTGTGATCTTAAACTAAAATGTGTGTGGCACATATTGGCATTCTCCAATGAAAGGTGCTTCAATGCAGAGTTACAATTCCTGCTAAGGCAGAATTCAGGCTGTGTACACTTGAACAAAAATAAAAAAAAGTTTGTATCAGTCTCCTATTAACTCAAGCCATTATTTGGATGGGCTCATTATAACTTTAAAAACTGCGAGAGCATGAAGAGTTGAGAGGATGTTACTGACATGTCTCCGGAAATAGCTCAGCTGGCGCTGGAGGGCAGATGTTATGGGACTAACATTTTTAATACAGAAGAGATAGAAAGTGCTGTTTATTCTATAAATCTGCGATGAATACATTTTAGCAAGACAATGAGATTGGGGATAGGGGAGGCCTCAGGATGGGGAAGGGATGATCCTGGGGGTGTTTTGGGTTTCACGGAACCTCAACTAAAAAATAATTTTTTTTTTATTTCACAAAACCTTTTCAGGTTTCACCAAACCCATTTTTCTTTAATGTCATCTATTGCTTTTCCCAGAAGACATAATTAACCAGCTAGAGATGGGCTTGGACTTGAGCATCAAATCTGAACCCCCGTCCCTGAACTTTGGGGAAGTTCTGGGTCTGAAGTACACAGCTTGGGTTTATTGTGTCTCTAATCCCAAACAAGTGTGTGTTTCTACCACCTGCATTGTGCAAACGAGCGAGATGCTAGCTGGACAGTGATTCTGGCCCCGCTTCTAGAGGGATGTGGGGAATTCAAATACCAATGGGAAAAACTCAGCAGGTGGGTTTTGCTGGAGCTGAAGGGACTTGAAGCGTGTTGGCTTCTAAATCTAGAACCACGTGGCTTTTGACTGGGCTCTATATTTGGCAAAGCAAGTTCTCTAAAGGAGATTGTTTTTGTCTGCAGATCTGAAGGCGTGGGAGGGGAGAGGTGATATTTGACCACACCCCTCAATCTGATGGACTGGGTTAGCATGTCTGAATTCTTCAGAGACTCTGCATTACATTTGCATGGCTTCACTTCTGACAGTTGGGCCCTCTCTTACCAGACATCCATAAAGATCCCCCTGCCCCGTCAGTCGGCCATGTCACTGGTAACCGTCCCCCCTCAAACAGTTAGCACAAGGATGAAGAGGCCGAGTGTCCCGCTCCCACTGCTCCTTCCCGCGGGTGAGTGGGGTTCGACTTCAAGGCTGCTGCGAGTCTGACGAGGGGACTAGAAGAAGAGGGGTTAAAATAGGTCTCAGAATAGCAGGATGGAGGGGCCGGAACATCTGCCTGTGTCTCCTGTCTGTGTTTTGACACAGAGTCCTGGGTGGGGGCCCCCCAGCCCAGGGGCGGGAGGAGGAATCAAAGGGTGCTGTGCGAAGGCCCAAGTAAGGAAATGTCTGCAGTGAGGGGACACAGCAGAAATGCAAGGAGGGAAGAGAGATTTGGAGGCAGAACAAGAGCAAGAATCCCTTTCTCCAAAGCCTTCGATTGCGCTCTGTTCATTTCTCTTTCTTGGCTGAGGCAGGCCTGGGCTGGAGGGTCTGTCCAAGGAGACAGAGTCACCGAGGGAAGCCTCCCTGGTTCATGTATCCACGATGAAGTGCTGCAAACCCCTGTGCTCCGGTCCTCTGGATTCTCCCCTCCCACATTCAGATTCTGATTTATCTGATATTGTGTTTGGCTCTGCACCAAGCTGCCCTTTCCATCCAGGCTCTGCTGCTCTCTTCCCTGGGGCACTTGGTAGGAATTAACAAAACAACCGGCTTCAGCGTATTTTCAATGACTGTCCATCTCTGGCAAAACTTCCCTCCACCTCCCCCACCCGCCCTCCATCAAAGTACCTAGAACCACAGTTTGAATGGTTTATTTTTCAAACTCCTAGTTAGAGCTCCGGGTCTCATCTGGGCTGTTGTACATAATGAAGGGTGCACGCTCTATCAAACACAAGTCAGTGATTTCCCCCCACCCCCCAACTCTCAGCAGCAGGGCTCTGGGCAAATGGACTCATTTGTGAGTGGCTGATTGGTCCTGGAGGGAAGGAAGGCCTAGTCTTCCTGTTTCTGGCTTTGTAGCTCCGTTCATCAATCCCCTGTATAACGAGCCCTTGAGGTGCAGAGTAGCTGCAGTTCTCAATGCAAATCCTAGAGGAAGGATGCGCTGCAAGTGAAGCCACTGGATTGAGATTTGGGTTCAATTCCTGGCTGTGCCACAGATTTATTGTATGACCTTGGGCAAATCTCTCAATCTCTTTGTGTCCTCAGTTCCCCGTCTGAACAGCAGGGCCGATAATACTTCCCTGCATCACCGGGGTGCTTTCAGGATCAAGTCATTAACTTTTAAGGTGCTCAGACATTACAGTGACAGGACTATTGAAGTGCCTAGGTTGATGTTGACACCCTCTTGCTGATTGGTGATAGATTGTATGACCTTGGAAGGCAGCTCCCTGTTGGAGAAGAGATCAGTCCTGTGGAGTCTGGGTATTTTCTTAATTTATCTTGTGTATTTACATGAGATATACCAATCCTAACACAGGGTGTGCGTGTCACAAATGGCGCACACATCATTCCTCCAGTCTAACAAATGGTGCATACACCATTCCTCCAATGCTGTGTTGTCTGCAGCAAACTCTTTTTAGCCTCTAGCCTTTAAAATTTTTGATAACCCTCCTTAGCTGTTCCTTTGCTCCACATGTGTTCCTTAAAGGGAGGTTCATGTCATAAAAGTAAAATCTGGACCTGTATCGTCTTCAGAAATTCCTTGCCCATGTTTTAATAGCAATGTTACCTTATGAAATATGAATTCTAAAGGTCAGATTTGTCATGTTGTGCGTGCTGTTTACTTTTTGCCCCTCTCTGGGGCAATGGGAGCAGTCTAGTGGGTTTCACTTTTGTTTATAGTCAGTTTCTGGTCAGTTTCACTCTGGGCTCTCCTGCACTAGCAGGGGGCTGCAATGTCTGAGCTGCGCTGCTGGGGAGACAATGGTTTAAAAAACCTGTTTCCCTGAAATTGCCAAACACACATTTCCTGGCAGCATTTCCATTGCTCTCAGCTTTTCCAGGAGCTTGTTCTGACACAAAGTTAAATCTGTGCCATCAATTACAGTGAAAGTGCCTCTCAGTCCTTTGCGGTGGCTGTCGGGCTATTCAGGGAAGTGCAGGTGCTGTCCCTGAAATGCTGCTGCACTGTTGGAGTCCCCTACAGGGACATGCCCTGCACCGTCTTGGGTGCCAGGGCGGCTGTGGCTGCTTGGATCCTGGGTCCGGCCAACCTTAAACAGAATCAGGAACATGAAACACGGGGTAACACGGCCATGTAATAAATCTCTGACATCCTGTATTCCCAGGCAGGCTACAGTTCTGTCAGGGAAGAGCTTGCTTCCCTTTGGTGGTTAATATCTACCATGTGAGGGGTCTGAGCAAACACAAGGGAGGGTGGCGATGGGGAAGCGCATTAAAATGGCGTGGAAGATGAATCATCCACCGAAGAGACATCAAATGTGATGGAATAACCATCCAAGCTGAGGGCCACTGGGCATTTTATTGGACGAAGGCATCTCTAGGGCAAGGGAGACTTCGCAAAGCACTGTGTATAACACTGCAACGTTGCTGTTGGGGTGAAGTCTGCTCTGCACTGGAAATGGGCAGAATCAGAACTGCTCTGACTCCACCGGATCAACCAAAAGGGGAAGGGGAGATGTCAGAAATAGTTCAGTTAAAGGTTTCAGAGTAGCAGCCGTGTTAGTCTGTATTCGCAAAAAGAAAAGGAGTACTTGTGGCACCTTAGAGACTAACAAATTTATTAGAGCATAAGCTTTCGTCCGATGAAGTGAGCTGTAGCTCACGAAAGCTTATGCTCTAATAAATTTGTTAGTCTCTAAGGTGCCACAAGTACTCCTTTTCTTTTAGTTCAGTTAAAGGATCAGAGAGTGCAGAGAACTGAGAGAGCAGCTCCGTACGACACTTGCTGGTCCCGGTCTGCAAAGGGGACTCTGAAGGCGGAGCAAGATGTGGTTTTAGCTACCAGCGCTGCAAAGACTGTAGTGGATGGATGGAATGGGCTGAGCTGGTGGAACAAGTGTCGGTGCTGTTCATCTCCTCCATCTCTGCTGGAAGTCAGGGCTGGCTCAGTGCAAGGGCCGACGGTCCTTAGCCCAGAGCCTTAGCCTCCCAAAACAGCATGGGATGCAGCAGCGTCTCCCCAAACACCAGAGTGTTACTTGGGTTTAGGCTGGAGCTGCTGAAGTATATGGGCTAGAAACGTTGCGTCCATATCCACAGCCCATCTCTGCTGCTCTGAAACTGCCGGGCCTGAGCAGCTGGGAACTCCAGCCTCACTGGGGGCAGCGACGGGCGCAATGGAGAAGGGATCCGCGGTGCTCACGCTGCTGGGGAGGGTGGGAGCGAAGTGGGACAAGTCAGGCACCACAGAATGTGACATGAGCACCATGAGCAGATGGATTCTGATTCTCCTCTTGCACTGGCAAGAGCCAGGTGTAACTCTGTTGAGTCTATGGGGCCGCACGTGCAGGCCCATGGGGGACGCTGTGTGTCTGTAACGTCCCATGAGCCCTTCCCATCGAGAAACCCTAGTTTAAGCCACAGCCAGAGAAAATGCGAGGACTGCAGGGGGCTACCCAGGGCTGAACGGCCAGTGGCCCCCATGCCTGCTGCTGAGTTTGGGTGCCTAGTTTTACAAGACTTCTGTATGCAAACAGGTGGGAGTGAGCCTG
Source organism: Dermochelys coriacea (assembly GCF_009764565.3). Lineage (NCBI taxonomy): Eukaryota > Metazoa > Chordata > Testudines > Dermochelyidae > Dermochelys > Dermochelys coriacea. The sequence goes on from NC_050080.1 coordinate 3,102,226, forward strand.
GGCAGAAAACGTGGCCCAGAATGGACACGCCCTAGAGACCCTTCAAAAGACCGAGGGAAGTGGCCAAGCCAACAAGGCCTTGTTGAGCTCTAAGCTTTCCACTAACCTCCGATAAACCTGCCCCCCTCCTCCTCCCTCTGGCTGTGCCTCCATCTCATGATGCAGGCAAAGGGGATACAGAGGGTCCAGGGAGTGTGGGCCCATCTCCCCTCCCATCTTTTTGTCACAGCAAAGCTGCCCTTTGGTTTCAGAACGTTATTGCTTGGAAGCACTTGCCCTCCCACATACGCTCTGCTGGTCCCAGGCTTCCAAACGAGCTGGAACTTGCCTGACCCACGGACTCAAAGGAGTGCAGATGAAAAGAAACCCTAGTGCCTTTTCCTGTACCATCCTCTCCCCGCCCTGCCATGGGCTCGGGAGGGATGGAGCAGAGGTGGGAATAGGGTTGATCTGAGTCCTTACAGCTGCTTGATTAGAAATGACACTCCCCGAAAAGACCTGGAGGCCGAAACAAAATAAATAGCCCTGGTAATATAATAGTTGTAACCTTTAAAACTCAATTAACAAAGGGGAGTGTGGGGGGGGAGGGTGAAGTGGAAGGGAAATGCCTTGATCGCTGAAATAGGACTGAGGTCGAGGGGACGAACAAGCTTGCTGCCTTCATCCCGTGGCTCTCTTCTGACTGTGCTTGTTTGGGGCCAGATTTTGATGCCGGTGCTGAGGTTTTTCTCCTGGAAGGACCCTGCTACAGTGGCTTGAATAGCCCATTTCTTGCCCTTTCTCACTCTCAAGTTTCGTCCTTTTCTGATAGAAGGAATAATCTGAGAAGTCAAGGGCCAAATTTTCCACTGCAATCGCCCGAGCTGGGTCTGCAGAAAATGTACATGCAGCTGTTGTGAGCACATGCCTTGCATCCGTTTGTGCAATTGGGAATTTGCTCAGGCAAATCAGGTAACTGTGAAAAAGTCCCAATGGTTCATGTGGAATGTCTCATGTTGCATGCAAACCTGTGAGGCTGGCAAGCACAGATGGGTGCAGGAGCATATTTTAGGGGGGCATCTTAGTCTCTGGGTTTGAACATCTCAGCCCAAGAGTGGGTTTTGCATACTTTTTACAAAGGCAGTTTAAATGTCTGGCTCTGAAATCGATCTGGCTAAAAGGGGGGGAAATGAAACAACATCCACCAAAACAACCCCCAGAATTGGGACGTTGAGCTGGGGTGGGAGTCCAATTCCTGGCCACTCTCCTCAAAACAGCTGATGTAGCAGCGTCCCTGGTGTCCGCTGGGAGCTTCACTTGCCATTGGGACTATTGCAATGGGGATTCAAACGGGAGATTGTCAAAGACACCTCTGAGATTACAATACCAGTTTCCCATTTGCTCTAATGGGAATTAGGCATTCAGTTCTCTTAGCAACTTTGGAAAACACCCAGTCTAACAGAATTGGCGGGTCAGTCACCAGTTTAGCAAGAGACCTCCAGGTGTTTCCATGTTTTCCTTATCCCCACTTCATCCTTGGGATGGGATCCACCTTCCGTGGAGTAAGATGGGATCTACTCATTCAATATGAGGTATCTTCATGCTGCATCCCTGCTCAGACTGTAACTTTGAGCTTGGACCCAGATTAGTCTGAGAGGGGGGCTCAGTGACCATGCAGTTATCACCCACTTTTCCAGAGACCTGTCGGAGACATGGAGCCTCCTACAGAGGGATGGAGAGTAAGGGGTAAGGGAGAGTATGGCTTGTACTGCTGCTGGAAGCAATGCTGTTAATAGTAAAATGGGACAACCGTGACAGTGGGTAATTCACCCAAAGAAGAGCAAGAGGGTTATTGATGGTTACTGTAAAATCCTTTATGTGGAGGTCAAACATACTATATTTGTTAGAATCCAGAGGCAAACCACCTCTCCACTTGCATGGCAGCTCTTTAAACACCACCTGCTACTACACCCTCGGCCCTTTGCATAAATCGGAATGTTACACTATGCTCTGGACTTCTCCCAACCCCTTTTTTTAAATTACTTGTTAAACTGCTTATTGCATAATCAAAACCTGGATAGAGAAAGCCCAGACCCCGTGTAACCCAGCATTGGATACATGTACAAAGCGTGCACTGCAACGTGCTGGCTGAAATGTCAGAGCCACTTGTACCCGGGGTGAGTCAGCGGTCAGACTGAGATAGGGGACAGGGCTCGAGTGCTATTAATATGAGAAACTGATCTGAGAACATCTGCATGTGAACTCAAGGAATTCTGCTTGCCTAGAGTGAGAGGGCCTGGGGTGGATTCATCATCCATGTAGTGGACAGGTGTCTATGCTGGCATAATGCTCAAGAGCAGTGCAGCTTTCTGGGTTTAACGTGCTGTGTGAAGAAAGCCAGGAAGCTTTTGGTGCTTGTTGAACACCAAGATGCGTGCAAAGGGAGGGAGAGATCTGGGGCTAGGAGGAGTGGGGGTCCACTGAGTCTAACAGGGAAACGGCTTCTGGCTTTTGAATGGAAACGGTTTCCCTGAAAACAGAGAGAGGAACAAAACCCTAGCTCTGAACAGCCCTGAACGCCGATGTTCAGATTCGACCCTGGCCCTGGTTGTGCAAACCCATCTGTGCCTGAAATCTTCCACGGCCCCTCTGTACCAGAAAGGGGCAGGCCAGGTCACAGGTCTCCTGTCCTTGCTGGACAGGTAATCTAGGGACAGCCTCCCTCCCTGGCTCCCTGCTAGCACCGCAGCAGCACTGGGGGAGCTGAGCTACTGCAAGCAGATGCAGAGACCGACCCTGGTCCGTGCTGCTGCTAATCAGTCCAGGAGTGTGCGGTCATGCGGGAGGGAGTGGGATGTGGCTGGAGGGGGATTTTGTGATGGTTTGGGGCGGGGCGGAGGGGATGGGGAAGGAGCCGTGGGGAAGGAGCGCCAGGGAAGCTGTCTGTCCTGGTGGTGTCAAGCCCTGGGTGGCTGTCTCAGCCTGACAGACTCTCACACAGTGGGGCTTCCTAATGACACATTTGTGAATAGAAAAATACAGTGTTTCCATTCGACCCAGGGGTGAAAGATGCTTGTTAAAGAGTCGGGGTTAATGCCCCCTCCTCCGGGGTGAGCCAATAACCGTGCACAAGACAAACCGGGTTTAGGACAGCTTGCCAGGCCACCGGTGACACCTTCCCTGGCCCAGCACCCTCTGTTCCTCAGCATGGGAGGAGGGAAGCAAGAAGGGGTGGGCAGTGTCCCTTTGAGGCCAGGCTGCTGGTGTGAAATAATGCTGCAGCAATACTTGGTTCTAAACAACACGACAGGCTCTGTGGACAAATCCCCCAGAGGTGCTGTTGGTCGTGGACACTGAGCGTGAAACGGCTGGAGAGCCGTGGGTCCAGAGCTCCATGCCGGCTAGTGCAGGGAACGGGCTGTCTCTGATTTGGGGGAACTCCTGCATTTCTGTCTGTTTTCCTTACACTGGGTGACCCACTCTGTCCCATCATATTCCAGCCCTCCCAGTGAGCATGCTCCATGTTTGACCTCTAACATCCTTTCCCAGCATGAAACACCGAAACAAAAGAAAGCCCCTAGGAAAAGCTCACCTGTTTTACGCACCAGAGCTAGTGAGAAAACAGCAATTATTTTCCACAAAAACTTTTGAAGGAAACAAAACGATTTTTGCTTCATTTAAAAATGTATCATGGAAGTTTTGGTGTTATTTTTCATCAAAACAATGTGCTGTTGTTTTTCTGGTTTCTTTTCAGAAAGGAGAGAGAAAGGGGACAACGATTAAAAGGAAAACGGAAAATGTTTTGTTTCAGTTTGGAACAGAACTCTGGATCTTCCCGCCAGCCCCACCCGCTCCCTCTTTCCTCAGCCACTTGGATCACCCCTCCGTTCTCCCCATCACTCAGGCCCATAACCGGGGTGTCATCGTCGCTGACTCTGGGCTCTCTCTAGATCCTCACAGGGGGCTTCCTGATTCTTTCTGCAGAGCATCTCCAGGGTATGGCCTTGCCTAGCCATCCACACAGCTTAAACCCTCACCCAGGTTCTCGGCATCTCACCCGTCACTCACTGCAACGTCCCCCTCTCTGATCTGGACAGATCCCACCTTAACTGCTCACACCAGTCTGAACGCTTCGGCAAGGGTTGCTTTCCTAGCCCTTCCTTTCTCCCATGCCATCCCTCTCCCTGAACCCCTCCGTTGGCTCCCCTTCTCTAGCACATTGGACACAAACTACTTGGCTTCACTTTCAAGGCCTTTCTCAGTCCAGCCTTACCCACCTGGCCTCTCTCACACACCACTGAGATGGCAGCTCCACTGAACAGCCCACGCCACCACCCTCCAGTGGTACATCTTCAAACAAACCCCCGGGTGCTTTCTCCGATGCTGCCCCCTGGCCGAGGAGCTCTCATAACTACCAACAAAGCTACCTCATTGTCCACCTTCAAATCGCTCCCTAAAAGCCGCTTCTGCCATGGGGCTTGTAAAAACTGGACAGCGGCTGGGCTGCTAGGGTGTTGACCCCACCGCCTGTCACGCTGACCAACACTGCCCCATTGTTTCTTTGGCCATCCCCAATCATCTGTATCCATCTGTTGTCTCTTGTCTTATCCTTCAAGAGTAAGCTCCTTGGGGTAGGGGCTGGAATTTGTTGTGTCTACACAGCACCTGGCACAAGAGGGTCCTAGGCAAACAAGATTCATAATAACACACTCCACTCAAACTGAATTGCAACCAACTTTGTTTTGATGAAAAACCAGAACATTTCAAAGGAGTGCATGTTTTGCAGCATTCGGAAAGCCGTTTATAAAAGGTGGAGTCTCTCGGTGAATCCCCCTGTAGAGGCCTGAGTGGGCTGTCACTCGCTGTGTGTTGTAACAAGAATGCAACAGGCCTGGAGGAAGGGACAGATCTGAAACGAGCTGTAGCTCACGAAAGCTTATGCTCTAATAAATTTGTTAGTCTCTAAGGTGCCACAAGTACTCCTTTTCTTTTTGCGAATACAGACTAACACGGCTGCTACTCTGACACCCTAGGATGGTGAGACAATGGATGTGCTGCCATAAAGCTGGCTGGGCTAAGGGGAAGGGTTTATCAGCACATGGCAACAGGGTCTTCTAAGGAAGCAATTGCAGTGCTGCTCTGCAACAGCCACCCGGGACTGTCCCAGCTGGTCCCAGGTGATGACCGTCTCCGATCTTCTAGCCTGGCAGACCGTGGATAGCTGTGCACCCCACAGCATCTCTCCATGCAGCGGGGCTGCCATTGTGCCGAGCGGTGCGGCGTGCTATGGGTCTGCCTGGTGGCCGCGAGGGCTATATTAATGATCACAAAAGCCAGCGGTATGGATGCATCTGCATGCATGACGGAGTGTGAAGGCGCCAGGCTGAGCCTGCAGTGATGCGCCGTGAGGTCACAGTAATGACATACTACAGCAAGCGGCGTGTGTCATCCTGGCACAGGATACGCGATGGGTTGTGCACAGCACGGCCCGGATTAGCACAGGTTCAGAAGTGCTGAGCAGAAGAGGCAAAGCCGTGGGTCCTGCATTCATTGGGTGCTGCTGCAAGCTGCCGAGTTATTCCTGCCTTTAGCTGGAGCTGGGGCGAAGTGTCCCTCTGCACTGCAGCTAGGAATGTGCTGCCCAGCTCAGGTGGACACACAGGTGCTCCCTTCACTCGAGGTGGCAGTGTAGCCGGGGGCAGCATGGGCGGCAGCTCAGGCTAGCTGCCTGGGTACAAACCTGCTGGACTCCCAGGGTATGTGCCTGGATGCCCACCCCAGCTACGCTGCCATTGTTAGTGCACTAGCGCACGCAAAGCTAGCGTGTGTCTGTCTAGCCAAGCTGGGAAACAGTCGCAGTGTGGACATACCCTAAGAGGCGAGCAGGGAGCAATGTGTTTTGTTAGCATGGGACGACTGCATTTACCACGTGTGACGAAGCGGGACTGTTCTTAATGTTTCCTCTGAATAGTGTGGGGGTGCCTCAGTTTTCCGTGTGCAGTTCTTAAGTATCTAGGGGGTGGGATAAGGGTGTATGATCGTTGCAGAGCCCTAGAGGGCAGGTGTGTGTAGAGGTCTGGACACAAAGAATGGCCGACACCCTGTTTCCTGGCAACTGATGGCCTGAGTCCTTCCCTCCTGCAAGGTGAGAGCTAAAGGGTTGGAGAACAAAGGAATCCGATGATCTCCTGGCCCAGGAAAGGGACAAAGCCCAGAGGAGAAGGGGCTAGAGAGAGTTTCAGTTCGGGGCTGGCTGGGGACATGGAGTGAAGTGCAGACGTGGTTGTCTGGCTCACTGCCCCCAAAATGGACCTAGCTGAGGGGTCCTGATCTCTGCGCCTACAAGCTCTGGTTTCGACAATGCTCCTGTCGTCTAATAAACCTTCTGTTTCACTGGCTGGCTGAGAGTCATGTCTGACTGCAAAGTTGGGGTGCAGGACTCTCTGGCTTCCCCAGGACCCCGCCTGGGTGAACTCGCTGTGGGAAGCGCACGGAGGGGCAGAGGATGCTGAATGCTCCGAGGTCAGACCCAGGAAGGGGGGAGCCGGGTGAGCTGTGTGTCCTGCAGACAGGCTGCTCCCAGAGAGGAGACTTCCCCAGAGTCCTGCCTGGCTTCGTAGGGAGCAGTTCCAGAGCATCGCCCGGGGACTCCGTGACACCACGTCTCCCCAGCCAGGCCCATTCTCTGCCCCCCCATGCCCCCCATACCTTCTGCACATGCAAGTTAGGGAGCTGGTGCACTGGGGGCTTCAGATGTCAGAAACTCCCAGCACTAACCCTTAGCCACCCCAGGCTTAGCCTCCACTCGCTCTCAGGCAGTAGCCCAGCACACAAAGGAGTGGGGTTTGTGTGTGCACGCGCGTGTGTTGAATGTGGAGGCTGGTCTTTCTAGACCGTGCCCTCTCATCGTACATTACTGAGCTCATAAGCCAACGTTCATTCCATCCACGTGGGAGTCCTCCTCCGTGCACCATATTCCCTGCGCAGGGCTTGGCTCATGCTCTTCTTGCGCAGATGGGCTTTGCATTTGAGTTGGGAGCTGGCTTGGCAGGTCCCCTTAGGGGAAAAACACAAGAGCGAGCCCAAAGGCAAGTCCATCTTGCCTCTCCGGCTGGCCTGATCCATATCATAGAGTATTAGGATTGGAAGAGACCTCAGGAGGTCATCTAGTCCACCCCCTGCTCAAAGCTCAAGGACCAACCCCAACTAAATCATCCCAGCCAGGGCTTTGTCAAGCCGGACCTTAAAAACCTCTAAGGATGGAGATTCCACCACCTCCCTAGAGAATCCATTCCAGTGCTTCACCACCCTCTTAGTGAAATAGTGTTTCCTGATATCCAGAAAAAAAGAAAAGGAGTACTTGTGGCACCTTAGAGACTAACATTTATTTGAGCATAAGCTTTCGTGAGCTACAGCTCACTTCATCAGATGTATCAAATATATTTGTTCAAATTTATGCTCAAATAAATTTGTTAGTCTCTAAAGTGCCACAAGTACTCCTTTTCTTTTTTGCGAATACAGACTAACACGGCTTCTACTCTGAAACCTAATATCCAGATGCTCACAGTGCTGTCTCACCAGCCTGCTTTCTCTTCATCAGCCAGCTTCTGCAGACAGAAGTGCTGCTTTGAGCAGGGGGTTGGACTAGATGACCTTCTGGGGTCCCTTCCAACCCTGATATTCTATGATTCTAAGTGTGCCTTCAGGAGCCAGGTGGTCATGTGGCAGTTCAGAAGCAGGGGAAAACAAGGAAGGAAAAGAGTGGAGTGTTTCCTAGAAACATGCTAAAACCAATTAAAACCAGACCCCACCGCAAAAACTCTGCATGCACCACACTATTCCTAGCTGCCGCTCGGAAGGTCTTTCTCAGCCACTGGCCCTGGGTGCATCAGGCTCCCTTTGTGGTCTGGATGATTTCCCTGAAAATGATACAACATAGAAAAGAATCACACTGGTCCGAAACAGAAGCCCAATACTCGTAATTCACACCAATGGGACGGTTTAGTTTTTAGATATTTTTTTCTGATTTTTTTCTTTCTTCTCCTCCTTCTTGGAGGCCCAAGAGTCCAAGCCCAGAGTCATCTCTCCGCTTAGCTCCAGGTCTTCCTCCTTTCCCTTGCGCTGGAGCCCCAGGCATTGGGTTACAAGACCCTGCTCCTGCTAGGATGTGTCCCTGTTCCTTTGCCATCAGTTGCTGGTCTAATGGTCCTACCAGTTCCATGATGGATTGTTGTCTGCCAGTTCGGAGGCCTGGAGCCTGGCTTGCCCTCTGCCCCACCCCGCTCTGGGGCGCTAGAAGTCTGAAGGTCTTATCATCATGCGTGTGCCTTTTAGAGAGTAGCTGGGACCCTGGAAATAATGCCATCTGATCCCATTGAGCTTCCGGACATTGTGCTTGGCAGGATAATAGATGCCATTCAGGTTTGACAGACCACAGGCGTCAAACCACCAACCTGAGTGGGGGACATAGAGGAGAAAGTTTAGAGAACTTGCCAGATCGAGTTTGGACTTCAGACAGAGTGTGAAACTTCTGGGCTCTGAGTTCAGTTTAGTTCTAGCCAAAGGCTTGTTCTTGGGAGCGTGCCTGGCCGTCATTTCCCCGGTAGGCCTAGACACGAGGCATGAATAGTGTAAAACAAAAGGCACAGGCTTCCGCCTGGTGAGAATACACAACCATGGGGACTTTTCCAATTAAATTCGTCAAAAAGAACCAGGTGATTTTAGGAAAAAAATGTTTCTTGACATTGGAAAGAGAGTTTTTCAAAAACCAAACCATAAGAAAGTGGAAAAAAAGAAACCCAGCCCTGAGTTCTCCTGCCTGCACTAAAGCCAGCTTTGCCATTCCTCGAACCGGGTGACTAGCAACTTGACCCTGCTCCCGCTGGCTTCAGTGGAGCAGGGTGAAGCCCTGTGTGAATTACAGCTGTGCTGAGAGGCTGCAGCTGAGATCACAACACCCTGGACTTAGGTGCTGTACACACGCAGGGACAGAAGCAATGCAAATGCGAGAACCCCAGGTATCAGGAGCTACTATACAAATAGAAAGTCTTAGCACTGAAAGGACAGGGTTGTCCCTGACAGTATCCTACCACTAGCAAAGTGTGAATAACCTTGCCCTGTGGATGCCAACCCTTGGGGGATCCCGGACCATGTTCCAGCAGTTCAAGGGTGTAGTAATCAGTACATTTTTCCTGGCCCGGGAAGATTATGCCTCATGGCTGTGATTATGCGTGTTCTTGCATCATAAGAGGAATGACCTTCAGAGAACCGCCTGGCACCAGGACATTATGATCCTGGTGGGATTATTCTTGCTTTGAAATTGTTCAGACATGGGCTCTTATTGTGCTATCGCTGTGCCAGGGCAAGTCTGGTTGGAGCAGGAGGTCCAGGTTCTGGCCCATCTCCATCGTCAACAGAGAATTCAGTGCCCGCCCGAGAGACGAATAGGAGACAAAGGGCCAGATCCTCCGCTGTTGTAAGTCTAATGCAGCCAATGGGGCTCTGCTGATTTACACCAGCTCAGGATCTGGGCTATGGAGAACATTCTGAAATGTGTGGATTTTCCGCGCTCCACCTGGTGAGGATCCCAAGCTCCACCATTGGACAGGCACGTACATATCCATCCAAACCAATTCCTTGGGCTCATTTTAAGAGCCCCAGCTCTGCTCATGGCCTTAGTAATAACCCCAGACAAACTAACCTGGATCCGGGTACTCGAACCCCTGGCTGAAACGATCCGAGATAATCCCCTGATCCGGGATCCCCTCCCCATCCCGGCACAGATGGCTGCCTTGAGTCCAGCACTCATTTGCTTGAAGAGTTGCCAATTTGCCAGAAGCATCGAGCCTCTCTCTCTCTCTCGCTATTCCTAGTCCCACTGTTGCAGTAAGGCCTGGGCATATGTCTGATAGATTTGCTGGCCCAAGGCCACAGGGATTTGCCACTGCAACGTGGGGGAGATCTGGTTGTTTGGGGGGGGGACCTGATGGGACAGAAGGATGCTCTTCCTCTCTCCCTGTCTTGGCATGCCCTCCTTGCTCGTCACCCTTCTGTCCTGGTCTCTCCCTGTTCTGATCTTTCCCCCCTTATTTCTCTCCCCTCGCCATTTCTGCTCCTGAAAGCCATCTTGGGACAGGGCTGCCCTGGCACCTGGGGTGGATGGCAGCATTTTGGAGGTTAGTTGGGTGACAGGGAGCTTGTGGGTGTCCCTCTCCAAATGCGGTGACTTGGCAGCCCTGTATAAAGCCAGGTGGGGAATGCTAACAACTACAGCCTTTGACTGCCTGCAGAAAGCACAAGCCCAAAGCTAGGGGTCCCCTGCTGGGAGGGGAGAGAGATTGGCACGAGGCAGACACTAGTCACGTCTCTTAAGCCACCTCTGGAAGGTTCTCAGATACTATGGAGATGGGCCCAGCATAAGAACCTGACTAGGACAGAGTGTGACAACAATCTGACCCTTGGGTGCAGCAGGCGATCAGACTCTTGGGCTCTGTGCATGTCTAAGAAAATTGGGTGAAGAGTGACAAGGGAGAGCTCTCGTTCAGACGTCCGTCTGTCTGTCTGTCTCCCTCCCTTCCTCATCACTATGGTGTATTTCTGAGAACACTAAACAATGACATTCAATAAGAATGGAGCATTCCCAAGAACTCAACCTCAGTTGCTCCATACTCTGCCCCCATCTGTCCACCACAGCAAACAGGGCACGTGGGGAAGGCTGGTCCTAGGCCCCCCTGCACCAAGGGCCCGCTGCACCCACCTCCCGAGAGCATCTGGGCGCACTTGCAGAGGCAGTTGTCGTTATCCGAGTCGCGGGTGCTGAAGTTGGTTCCCTGGAGGACCATCCCACTCTGCTGCCCAGCGGTGCCACTGTAGCCCTTCAGGGAGATCCTGGAGGACCAAAGCAGAGAGAGGGCGAGACAGGAGGCAGAAATGGGAGAGGAGGAGGAAGAGGAGAAAATGAGGCAGAGCACGAGAATTACTTTTCAAACTCTTGTCAACGTTTCCTGGGGTTTATTTAAGAAAACGTTCCCCTGTGTCCTTGCAAATAAAAACGAGCAGAGGCAGATAAGGGAGCAATCCCATCCCAGAGTTTATCAGCAGTGCCGAGCGATCCAAATGTTCTAAATCCCCACAGGCTCCAACCGGCCGCCAGATCGGGTGGTGCTGCCAGAGCTCATGAGCTAAGCTGGCTGGAAGGCCAGGGTGCTGTCTGCAGCAGAGCTGACGACTTGGTACCCAGTACTCACCTTAGCGGGCATTATGCCTCTGGAGGGGCTGGCACAGAGAGGGCCTCCCCACTTGTGGTCCTTCTGTCCTATACAGAGTCCCATGAGTTCTTCAGGGCTCAGTCCCGCAAGGTATTACGTGCTCTGGCCCCAGTCCAGCCAAACACTGAAGCGCAGGAGCGGCTCCAAGGGGACCACACGCTTTTTAAAGTGAAGCGTGTATTTTAGTGTCTTGCTGGGGTAGGGCCAGAGAGCAGAGCTCCTGGCAGGACTGAGGCCTGAAGATACTGTGATACTTTTAATGGTGCTTTTAATACTGGTCTCCTGGCCGACTTTCAGCCGAGATTATTGTGCTCTGCCTTGTGACTCCCTGCTCCTGCAGCTTCAGCTGGCTAGTTTTTACCTGTGATGTTCATGAACCGTTGGAGCACTTGACCAAGGGCAGTGGTGGACTCTCTGTCCCTGGCAGTTGGGATGTGTTTCTGCAAGCTCTGCTCTGGGAGCGATTGTGAGGATGGTGCCTGGCCTGTGTTATGCGGGAGGGCAGAGGAGATGATCACAGCGCCCCCTTCTGGCCTTGGAATTTAGGCATAGTCGTCTTCGCTCCCGGTCTGCACCTGCAGCGCAGGGTTTCTGGGGTGGGGTTTGACGGTGGGCAAAGCAATCCCTCTGCATTCTGCATCGCTCAGCTGCCCTGCTCCCGGTCTTTGACCCCTCTGGTGACCGACGTTCTAGCATCGCAAAGCAAAGCTTGCAGTTCTAACGGGCAAGCTCAGGCGATTATCCTCGGCTGCTGATGTTTGCAGAAGTGGAGACAGTGTCCGTCACAAAGGAAGAGAGCTGATGGGCACATACAATCCCCCTAAACTACCCCCCCGCCCCCGTTCTGTGTCTTTAGTCGATTGTGTTTGGAAAGTTTCTGTGCTGTGATCCATGTACCCCGATGGAACCACCCATGGCTAGAGCTGCATAGCCTGGGGCCAACCCATCCCTCATTGCAGCTGGATATTATTGGGACAATTAACAGCTTAGCTACCTGACTAGGAGTATGAGCTGCAGTTACACTAGGTACGGTCAAATTTTGAGGGAGGTTAGGATCCAGTCAGGGCTCAGCTCTGAAGCAGGGATCCCCAGAACCAAACCATAGACCAGGAGGCCCCTCTTCAGCAGGGTCTGGTCTAGCGAGATTTGTGTCTCATCTTCTCACTTACAGAAACTTTACTATTCTGCTGGGGCCATTTTCATAATAGGGGGTTTGGAGAGAGGCAGCCAGGGGCTTGTCTTCAGTTTCCCCTAGACTGGGAGGGAAGAATGAGTCTCCCAGAGTTGGTCACCTCCCCACCAGGACCTTCAAAGGGCACCTGCTCTCTTTCTCACTTTGCTTTTCCCCCAACGCTTCATTGAAAACCCACAAAGCCTCGGCACTGTATTGATTTATAAGCTGAGCTTTAAAGGTTGCCATTGTTTCATGACTTGATAATGGTTCTGGGTACAGCAGCTGGATACGTCAGTTGTATTTCCGAGCAAGTAGTGGAGCTTGATTTCTTGCTTTCGTTAGATTTTTTTGCAGTGAGGCCTCTTATTTTTGCACAATCATTTGTTCTTTTTTCCAAGCGCAGTTACAACAGTTGCGTGCACAAATCTGAACTGCTGCTTATGCAAACAGTAGCTTATTGCTTGATCCTGTGAGAGGCTCAGAGCACTTTGACCTCCATTGAAGCCCATGGGAGTTTTAGGTACTCAACACCTCACATGAGTGCTCAGCACCTTGCAGGATTGAACTCTAAAACCCAGCTGTACAAGTTGTGACCACAATTACACCTGGAAAAGTACATGTGCAACTAAGTGCACAGTCAGCTCAGGCCTCTATGTATGCAAATGTCGCTTTTTGCAAAAAATCAAGAAAAAGAAATCCTTTTTCCTAATGCAATTTTATGCATTTTTTTTCCTTCAAGAAAATTTATTTTGGCTTCCAAGAGGAGAAAAAAGGAAAATGAAGCAACATTTCTGATCACAAAGTTCACACAGAAAAATCACTGCAAAATTGCCACAAATTGACAAAATACTGGGAACGCACAAAATTTCATTCTGCAGGCCGCTTTGATTCAGAGGCTGCTGAGATGAAGAGCTTGGTAAAGAGGGTGAAATACAAAACCCTAGAAACATCACTCCCAATTTATTGGTTCCTTCCCCAGCTGCGCTGTCTAGCCCAGCCTCTTCCACAAATGTTGGGGGCCCACCAGCTGGTGCTATGATTTTGGCTTCAGTAGGATTCACATCGATCCCTGCATGGCATTGGGGGAGTTTCCTTGTCTAAGTGGGGTTTGAAGAAAAACCCAAGGGAGCGTTATACTGGTCAGGGTCTATAGCCCACCTGTAAAGATGCCGCTCGCTGCCCAGCTGGAATGTCTCATAATGGGCGTAGGCTTGGTTTCCTTCCCAGTCCAGGAGCTCCACTCTCAGCGAGTAGGAAGCCTGGCTTGTCAGGAGATGCACAGCTTCGTTCCCCAGCCAGTACTCCCCGGCAGGGTCTCCAAAGCCCTGTGGAAGAGGAGAGCCAACGGTGGGGAGGATTTAGACTGTGTCCCTGGGCTATGCAATGTCCGTTGTGGTCAGCAAAGGGAGGTGGCAAAACTCCATCAGCTTTAGAAATACCAGAGCAAATTCTGCCCTTGGTTACAGTCCTGCATCCCCAGTGAAGTCACAGGGCTGCATGGGGGTAACTGGCCTGTTTATCTACCCCTGCTAATCCAGGATGGAGCTGGGAGAAATGTTTCAAATTTCAACTTTTTGATGAAATTTCTGAATTCGGGGGGAAATGGGAAAACGTTGACATGTTTGCAAAATTCCTCTCTGTCATCCTATCTAGTGGAGTCTTCTCTCTCCTGTTACCCTGGCAGCCAGCTCTTTTCATTCACCTCTGCCCACCAGCTCTTCTCTGTCTGGCCCTGGGACTTCTATCTCCAACACCACCTCCCAACCCCCCGAGGTCTGTGGTCCTTTCCTGCTATAGCTCTGTGGACTCTAGATGGCAGATCCGTGAGACCTGACATGGGTCATGGAGCCTGTCCCCCTGCCATCTGCAGAACTATGCCCTGCAACATCAGTCTCAGCTACTGTCTTGGGTCCTCTCTTTGTGCATGTGCTCAGTGGTGAGGCTGCTTTCTCGGGAGTTTATTGCATTGTCTAATTGGTTACACTGTTAGGTTTTCTTCCCCCTGGGTCTTTTCTTGTCTAAGCGGAAGGGAGCTCTTTAGTTCCACCCAGTGCATGCCTGACGTACAAGTGTCCCATCTCTGCATGACCCACCCTCCGCCCCCAGGGTTGTCAGTGGGTCAGCTATTGAACAAGTCTGGGGGGCGGGCAGGAGTGAGGTCAGACCTGTTTGTATTCTTTCCACTTCCTCTGGAAATTCATGCTGCCATTGGCTCGGCGCTGTATCACCGTCCACCCACCTCTGTCTGTCTCCATATCGCAGAACACCTGCAGAGGACGCAAACAGCCAGTGCTGCGGGGAGGGATCCCGGGGTGGAGCGGCACAGACAGGTTGTACTGTGCAGGGAGGAAGTCAGGTCAACACAGGTCTTGTGGCTACGGCGTGGTGGGAGCCAGCTCCCGTTGACAGGGTGTTTTGCAAGTCAGGACTGAGATACATTGAGCAGACTTTGTGAGGACCAAGAAGTGGCATTGCTCTGGGAGAGTCCCACTGCTGACACACGAGGGCTGGCATGGGAGAGGCCTGAGGTGCATTGGCATGGCAGCAGGTAGGGAAGATTGGCAGACTTGCCTTTGATAGGGCCCATCTTACTCATTCTTGAGCGCTAAACTCCATTCAGTGCAAGGCCTGTGCCCTGTCCTGAGCCTGTCACTAACCTTCCTGGGTTCCGTCATGTTGGCGATGTGGAGGGTGTAAACCCCGCTGGCGTTAAACCCAGCTCTGCGGGTCTGAGCACAGTCCTGGGACACCTGCTCTTCCTTCGTGAGGGAAGCTGGCAAGGCAAACAAAAGCAGCAGTGAGCCGCAAGCATCCGTGATAGATTCTGATCTCCAGGTCTTAGAGTAAGGAACAGAGCGAGGGGGATTCTCTGTCTATTTCATGGCCTGAGCTCAAGCCCAGAGCTAGGGACACCCCAGATGGTTCTTTTATTTGTATGTTAATGATTTGTCATCAATATTCTCTCTTAATCGCCTGTTCAAAGCCTCCCGGGCCCCTCACGGTTACAACCCAAACCTTCTTCGTCACCATACAGCTGCTACAAGAGTAAAAACACCTTTAAAAAGAAGCAAGGGGCAAGATCCGACACAGGGGAAGGGCAGGGGTTAGAATACATACGGAGCCGATGGCTTCATCCCCTATAGCCTTGCGCCCTGTGTAGCCATTTGCACTAAGGGAAAGATGCTTCCAAATCTGACTGGCGACATTTCACAGTACAAGGGGGAATCAGGCCTCAGCCAGGTGCAACTGAAAACCAGCTTCAGGAAGAACAATTCAAAGGTGCTGTCTAAACGCAGGGATGTCGAAGGTCAAGAGAATGAACCTCTGCCCTGCGTCCCATTGCAGCTAAAGTGCTATCTTCTGCTGCCCTACCATGCATCAGTGGGGTCTGGCTGGGAGGCATCAGAGCTACAAGCAGATGCTGCCTTCCTAGCGTCCGTCTCCGTGCTTGCAGCAGGCAGACTCCAAGCTGCGTTCCTCTGCTGTGCCAACTCCCCAGCCAAGACAAGGGCTGGAGTCAGACTCTGTTCACTTTGAGCCTTAGGCAACAGTCCCTCCCGTGGGAGCCAAGATAACATGGAGCTATTTCTCTTGTAATGACTGGAAAATAGAAAGTGTAGTTTGATTGCCTGGCTCCATCTCAGGAAAAGTCAGTGTGCTTCAAAAATAAATAGGATGAAATCTTAACAGTCCTTTCCCTGTAAAACCATCTTATTTACAATGATGGCATTAGCTTCTTGGCTGCGACTCCGTCAAATCACTGAAGCCCATCGGTGCAAGTTTTACTGACTCACTTCAAAGGGAGCAGGAGCTACAAGCGTCTTGGGGTTCGATCCTGCAAGATGCAGAGGGCCCTCAGCTCCTGCCATGGGCAGCAGGTGCTGAGTGTATGCAGGATCTCCCCGGGGTGCTGAGCTTCGTGGAGGAGCAGGCTCTTGGAGACCAGATAAAAGAAGCGTTAAAGCAAGTGTGTTAGAACAAATGTTCATGGCCTTAAAGTGAGCATGCTTACGTGATGCCAGAGTTAGGGAAAGGAGCCCTGGTGTAAGTGAGAATTGGCCCTCTGTAGCTCTGAGCACTGTGGATTTGCTCTGGTTGGGCCCTGCATCTTTGTGGCTCTTTTCTTCTTGGGTTAGATGTTTGTGGGTCTAATTGATTATCTTTCTTTCTTTCGTGGTCTCTTTGTACGTCTGTGTGAGCACAATGTCTGTGTCACCTCGGGGTCACAGATCCCCAGACTAAGCCTTGAGGATTTAACATGGGTGAGAAAGGGATTATACAGAACAACGTGGATTAGTGAAAAAAACTTTTCACCCTTGGAATCTTGGGCACTGGATTGCTCTGTGGCACTTACGGACATATTTAAAGCAAACCCTGATGGTTCAGAGCTGTTTCTTGTCTGTCTGGCCCCTAACTCTGGCAAAGTTGGGATCTAGATTCAGGTTTAAATCTGAGCATCTCAGCTTGCTTGCCCTGCTGTCATGGGATGGGCCAAAACCTTGGTCCCTGACTTTCCCATCAGCCGCTGCTTGGGGTGCATTGTTCTGAGACCAGGCAGAAGGTGGTGCTGGACAGACGGAATGTCGAGCAAGGCAGGAGCAGTGGTAGCAGAGAGAGGACATTTTCCAGTTTTCTAACCCAGCTTCTCTGAACACCTGCTGTCACTAAGCAATGTGAATCGAGAGCTCTATCCGTCATTTCTACTGGCACTCTGGGCACTGCTGTGAGGAAGCTCACACTGCTGCTTCATGAACAGGGCGCTGGTCAGAGGAACATCACAGGGTGGGGGTCCCAGCTAACACAGGACGCTAGTGTGGGGAAGTTTGCACTCTGTTATAGCTCCTACTGACAGGGAATGGGGCCGTTATCAGCAGGGAGTTCCAAGGAGCGTTAGTCGCCCACAGAATCCGGGACGTGCTCTCTTCTCTAGTCAGTGACACCCTGGCTGAAGGCCAGGAGGTCTATGCAGCTCTGGCAAGCCCAGGGCTCTCCTGTGGGATGAGCTCACCTTTGCCCTGCGAGACCAGCTGGACCAGGCTCTGGACTGACTCGAGGAGCTGCAGCTGCTGTCGGTGGAGCAAGCTGGTGTTGCTGTTGGCAGCATGGAGGGACTTCTCCAGGTCCTCGATCGTGTGGCTCTGGTGGCTGACTAGGCGCTGCAGCTTCTCCTTCTCTGTGCGGATCTCTTCCAGCTCTGTCTGGTGCTTGGTCTCCATCTCCAGCACCCGTGTCTCTAGGATACTGCAAAGGGACAGGCCAAGAGAGGACGGGTGAGGTGCTTGCCTGGGGGAATCTTCTCCCCCTGGGAGACCGCACGAGCCACACGACGCCAAGGTTAACAGTCAGACAACTGCTAGAGCCCACTGACGTTCATAGGAGGCTTTTCACTGACTTCAAAGGATTTTGGCTCAAGCTTTCTCAAGAGGTTCTCTGTGTGATTTGCGGGGCCCCCCAGAGGCTATGATGGTGTTTCATGAGCATGACCCGGGGGGGCTGCTTTATCCTGGGAGCTGGAGATAGTTCTTCATCCCACGAAACCATTCCTGATCTCCCACTTAACTCAGTCAAGTGCCTCCCTCTTCCTAGATGCAAATCTTTCCACGTTAAAGCAGCTGAGAGAGAGCACTGAACTAAGCTTGTGCTACTAAAGAGAGCTCCCGAGCTCCATGGGTTGGGTGGACATGGAAATAGCCACTGAACTTTCTCTAGCCCAGGCAAAAACTCCAATGTCGCATTTGTAAAATAGTGCATCCCGGAGTTAGTGCTCTGACTTCCCAGAGCTATGTTGTCCATGCAAATAGAGATTTGCACCCTCAAAATCTGGTAGATGAGTGTCCAGCTAGCTAATAGGCATGGCTAAAGGTCCACTTGCGTGTGCGGTTTTTGCTGGTCATGTCAAAAAATGTGTCTCTAATCCTTGCTCATTAGCTTGTGCAGAGAACGATCACATATCCTATCTCACATCATGTTACCTGACTGACAAAGTGGCTGCAGGAAGTGAGCAGTCTTTAAAATGCCACCAGAGTGAAAGGGCTAATATCTGACAGGTGAGTTGCTGTTGTAGCCCCAGATCACGGTCTGATTCACAGGGCTCCTGCCCAGAAATCTCTGCCTGCTGCTTTGACAATAGAAAGGTACCACCGAGGAGTAGTGGACAGACTAGCTCACGTGTATTAATCCGTCTTGGTGACTCATTTCATTTACGTCAGGGTTCAAACTATTCAGATCAACCTGCCAGAGGCGATGCACAAAGTACAAAACCCTGGCCCGGCAGGTCGTTTTCCGCAGGGTTCAGAATGGAACAGCGGTGCAGCCCAGGGAGCTGGCCAGCATGTGGCTTGTTTAATAATATGTGCAGTGGGTGCATTTTAAAAGTTCATTCTGGTTTTAAAGCTATTCCCCATTCCTGTGATATTTGCTATCCTTAAAGCCGGGAATACGGCTAGAACCCACTCAGGCTGCCTCTGGGAATCCGTAAGAAGCTTCGTCCTTCTGCCTGGCCTCGCCCTGCCCGCTCTGGGATAGCTATTCTACTCAGGGCAGTTTTTCAAAGGCCCAAAGGGCAGTGGGGCCTGACTCCCATTGGAAGTCCCTGGGAAATGGGTGCCTAATGCTCAGTTATCTTGCAAATCTCCCCTCTAGTGTTCTTGTTATTGCCACCAGCCCCTCACTTCTCATCCGTGTTCATTGGTGATTCGGGCTGGGGGGACGATAGACCCACCTATCCCCAGCTCCAGGACAGGGATAAAGTCCTGACAACAGCTGGGCCTTTTTCATATGGAAAGGAGACAACAGTGACCCCCAGCTCCACCAGCTCTGGAGCTCAGTGGTTCTGGCAGGGACTCAGCGGCAGCAGCCGATGAAGATGAGACAGCTCCACCCATGACGGCAAATGCTGAGAGGCCCCCCTTTAGCAGCGGCCCTGGCTCCGAGCCTACTCCCTGAGACTGTCCGGGAGCGAGCCGAGAGAAAACATTCCACAAACCCAAAGCCGAGAGCAGGGAGCAAGGCACATAACATGTGTAACATTGCATTTTCCAGCCCGGGGGGAGCAAAGAAGCGCTGACGTCACACGGGAGTCAGAACGTGGGGGCATGTGGAGCACACAAGGTGCCATGGTGGGGCAGGACCCTGAGCAGGGGAAGAGGGATGCAAACCAACAGGAACTGCATGAGGTACTGGGACACGATAGCCGTCTGGGGCAGGTTCCCATATGGTCCTGAAAATAATTGTACCCTGACAGAGGTCACCATAAAATGTCAGCGTTTACCCCTGAGAGCTGCTGCTGATTAAAAGACCCTCCTTCCTCACCCGTCCTTTTAAACATCTTAAAGAGACAAGAGTCGGTCAAGGGAACCAAAGTGAAACCTCAGTGGCACTGAGGCTGAGAACCATACTTGTTCATGTTCTGCAGCTTGTGAATTTCATTCGTCTGCAGCAGCAGCTGCTTCTCCAGCTTGTTGGTGGACAGGGAATTCTCCAGCATCTGGATCTCGATTCGTGCGGTTTGGTTCAGAACCTTTCCGAGGAGCAGTTGGGAAGAATAATTAGTGGGATCCCTCTTCTATCTCCCAAATGCTCCCTCCCACTTTAACCTCCCCTGATTTTTCAGCAGCGTTACCAGCCGGGGTATGATATTTCACCACTGATGCACTACACCAGCTCCAAGGGAAACCAGTTTAGATAGAGCATCCATTCAAGCCAATAGAATGTCATACCATGCATATTGGCCGCATTGGAGGAGAGCGTGTCCTGGTCTTTCCAACACAGTGGGCCATAGGAGTAATAGGGAGCAGAGGCTGATTGGACGAATTATGTGATCCCTGTTGGTCACGCTAGCCTAAAAACTTTGCACTCAAACCCCATGGTCTCTGCTTCTTTTACATGAACCACATCAGCTCCATGAGTGGGACTGTCAGAGCCTTGTGGCAGACTTTGGGTGTTCCCTTCTCATTAATTTTCATGGGGATTGAGCAGCCAAATCCCTTTAGAAATCTCAGCTCACCCATAAGGCACATGAGCCATGAGTTCTTTGTGACTGATCTGCCCCACTGGCCATCCGAATTCTGCACACTGCAGATGGGAGCCACGCAAAAGTCATGGGAACCACACGTAATGGCTTTCACTTCACCTCCACCCATTATCTAAGCAGCTCAAAGATCTTTACAAATGTGACTGAACTAAGCCTTACAACTCCTTTGGAAGACTGGGGAAGTATCATCCCCCTTTTACAGGTAGGGAAACTGAGGCAAGAGGTGATGTGATCTGCCCAAGGACGATCATGCAGCGAGTCAGTGGGAGAGCTGGATTAGAACCCAGGCCCTGTGTTTCCCTCAGGGCAGCCATGTGTGTATCTGTTATGAGCTGTTTCCCAGAATGCTCCTGCTGTACCTGCGCTTCCACAACTGTCAATTTCCTGCTTTGCTCCGCTGTTTGGTTCAAGAGGTTGGTACCGATCTCCAGCATGGTGGCTGTTTGGTTCTGAGCGACATTCTGCTGGATCCGGACCATCTCGGACTTCACATTCATCTGCACATAGCTCTCCAGCTAGATCAGGGGAGGGAGGGGAAGCAGTCTGTTATTATTACATGGTATCAGAGCTCTCCTTATCCCCAGCCCAGCCTGACACAGACACTCCCTCTCTTCATTCTGTGGCAGCAACGTTTCCCTCCCTCTGGTGAAATCACTCCCAGCCCAGTCTCCGGTGAAACATCTTCGACTCCCTGCCATCCAGCTGGTGTTAAGCCAGCCCTGGTGTTACTTGTCAGAATGGTGGCTTGGGGAGGAGAGAACATGGGGCTGTTGCAAGCGTTTCACCCTGGCATAAACTCACTTTGCCCTTTGATGTTTATCAGGAGGACAGTGTGTCCTGGCCTCAGCCTGGCCTACTGGCATGAGGAGGTCCCCTTGGAGAAATTAATCTCACCAAGATTCTCTGGCTCAGGAATTGTTGGAGACTTGCTGTGTCCTTAAAACCTCTCTCTCCCCCGCTCCCCTCACTAATCTGAGTGATGAAGAAGGGCCCCTTCTGTGCACTAATGAGGGAATGTGCACTTGTGATCACAGATCTATCCCCCTCCTGCCCTTGCTCACACTCTGCAATAGGCGGGTGACACACTGGAAGGCTCTGCTCTTCCATGCCTTTGGAACATTGGTAACGGGGTTCCATGGATGCAGGATCAGACATGCTGAGGGCCTGGGGCCGTCCTTGGCTTCATCTGGCACTGTGGGCACTCGGCACATCTGTAGCTCAGGCCCCCACAAACCAATGTCATGCATGTGAAACTCATGTGGGGCAGACCCTCCTCAGCCCAGCTCCACTGAAATCCACACAGCTGAGTTTATGCTGATTTGCACTAGCTGGGGACCTGGCCCAGTGTAGACAAGCCTATGGAAAACTGGAAGCACACCAGCAATGGCTTTCTCCAGGAGATGTCAGATTCCCTGTGCTCTCCCTTGCCCCATCCTGGCATCACGTGATGCTGGTGCAGAGTCTTGCCACTACTGCAGACTCATGGCACATCATCCCTGCTTCTCGGGGCAGCTGGTGCCAGAGGCTCCCCATCTCGAGTTGGGCAATACGGAAATATGAGTTGAAAACAAAAGTCCACTTATGCAAATGCATCCCCAGGGGTTCTTGGAAAGAGAGCTGGATCTGCGTTCACAAGATCTTTAGACCAAAGCCTGGGTAGCCACCTGCGGTGATTCTGGGTTCTCCGAAGCAGTTCATTTTTGGCCCCCATGTAAATGATAGACTTGCTTGGCCAGGCTGAGAGATAGCTAAGCTTGCAGAGCTGCTCTGGGAAACAGGAACCCTAGCACTGCAAAGGCCAGAAGACAGACAAAGGTCACCAAATGGACGATGTTTTAACTCTCATGATTTGGGGGCGGGGGACTGACTCATGATATTTGAACATTTGGGGTCGGCAATATGGAGCTACCACTTCATCAACTCTACCGAGGAAGGGCCACTGTCTCTTGAGGGCTGGGCAGGGATTTCAGCCCTCAAAGCTCTCACGCTGCTCCATCAGCAGTCTCCACACCTGGATTTTTCAACACCATGAATTTATGGCCTTACCCTACACGTCTTGTTGGTTTCATTATTTTATCTTTTCAATACAGTCCCTGGGAGAAGGGTTTATTTCCAGGTTGTCTAACGATATCTCAGTGATTCCCCTTCCTCTCCCTCCATCAAGTTTTTAAAAACAATTCAGCCTGTGTGTGTGTGAGAGAGAGAAAAGAGAGAGATCCAATTTGAAAGCACTGCTTCCTGCTGCACGGGAATGGGTCTGACTCACAGCAGGACTGCACCGATCACTTGAGAATAGCGTGGACTGGCCTCCTGGCATGCCTCTGCGTGTGTGTGTTAAACCAAATGTCTGCAGGTAGAGAGTGTTCCTGAAGAGAGCTGGGAGAACAGGGGGTCGCACAACATTAAAATAAAAGGCAGCTTCCCTGGGCACAGATGAGCAGAAGCTCTGGAATTTCACCTCCCACCCTTTTGTTTTTGTCTTTTGCTGACTGTGCCTAACTCCAACAGGAACAACTCTGCTGGCTTAGTTCTGTGGAGATGCTCCCATTGGTGTTCGCATGTGTGGACAGAGAAGCAGTGTGGGCTAGTGGCTCGGGCACTGGCGTGGGACTCAGATCTGGGTTCTATCCTGGCTGACCTCGGACAAGTCTCTTCCCTCTGTAGGTCCGTTTATACAGCCAGCAGTAAGGAGTCTTAGAGCCTGGGTCGACAGGCTCGGGCTACTGCACTAAAGACAGTGGTGTGGATGTTGTAGCTTGGAGTCTTGAGCCCCCCTCTCTCCCCGGGCTTCAGAGCCGTAACATTACACAGCTGGGGGTAGTGTGGGAGCCCAAGTCTATCGACCCAGGCTCTGAGACTTGCTGTGTAGATGTACTGAATGGGTCTCTGCTGCACCACCCAAACTTCATCCGCCTCGTGTATGTAGAGTCTGAGCTCTTTGCCGGCAAGGACTTGTCTCTTACTCTGTGTATGTACAACACCAGGGCGTAAATTTTCACCGAGTATTTCCCGGAGAGTCGGGGCTTCAGCCCGCGGGAGGCGCCAGGGTTCAGGCCTTCAGCCCGCGGGAGGCGCCAGGATTTGGAGTTTCAGCCCCGCGGGAGGTGCCGAGGCTCTGGGCTTCTGCCCCACAGGGCATGCTGGGGCTCCATGGGTTTGAAAATATTTACCGGAGCTCTGCTCTGGACAGTCGGGCTGAATTTAAGCCCTATAGCACCTAGCACAGTGGGGCCCAGATCTTGGTTGGGGCTGCTGGGCACTCCCGCAATACAAATGCTAACAGCAATAATAATGCGCGGGGGGGCATCAGTGAGAAGCCAGCCGAAAGGCTCACTGTGGCTAACGTTGAACCCAAGGGCCTCGATGACCTTTGCTGAAACATGGCTCACGGTAGACATGTGGAAGAGAAGTGCTTAATAAGACCTTGGCTTTTGCACCCACTCAGGGCTCTGCTCCCTGGATCACCACGGTTTAAAAGACCAGAAAACCAGCCAGGGCTAGACACACTCTTTATTTATTTGTACATTATTTAGGGCGAGGAGGTTGGTATATTTTATTTTTGTCTTCCTGCCAGCGGCATGTGGAATGTTTTGTTTATGTTGCTTGTTCTCCTCCACTGGTGATCTGAGAACAAGAGAAGACAATTGTACAGCTGGAGCTCGGAGATGTAGTTCAGACTGTTCTCTCTGCCTTTCACCCTTTCATTTCCAGTTTGATTGGAAGTGCTGGATTTTGCCTTAAATTGCCAAGGAGATTTTGGAACTTTTTTTCAAGGAGATTCTCTGTAGGCGTTTGGAGGTGAGAGGGAGCCACCCAGCCAGGCCACCGTACACTTATTTACATTTTGGAAGACTGTAAGAAATGGGATTGACCCTCGGCTTTCCCATCTTCATAGCGCAATGTACCAGCGACCTCTTGGTAGAAATCTTCCCTGATCACTCTGCCCTGGGCGATGAAGAAGAAGATAGGAGAAGAAGTGGAAATAAGAAAAGGACACCTATGAAATCGAAGTACTGGGAGCTGAACTGACAGGCAGGGGATGGTACAATCTCTCCCTGTCTACTGTTTAGTGATTCTTGGCTCTTAGACACCTGTGACAGGGTGGTGTTGCAGCTCTAAATAGACCCCTTTTGGGATCCTGCAGCCTGGTACCTTATAACATGGCAGAGCACCGGGTGTGGCTAGAGTGGAAGGGAGCTGGGCAGTCTGATTCGTCTGGAAGGACAGTGGGGATCACTTGCAGGGAGTGTAAGGAGTTAACAAGGTAATCAGCTCACCAGCTGGGATAAAAGGCTGAGCCAAGGAGCAGGGGGGAAGCCCCTTCTAACTGCTGCAACACTGCCCCTTGCCTGGATCACCAGAGAGGACATACTAGTAAAGCCACTTTGTGAGAGTACTCGGTGGAGTACTACACCCAGGGGTGCATTTGAAATGCCTGTCGCTGGGGGTTTAAAAGTAGTCTAAGGGGATTAGGTACCCACGTTCCATTGAAATTCAATGAGATTTGGGGACCCAATTCCCTTGGGTTCCTTTAAAAATCTCACTGAAGTAGATACAGCAGATTGGGATGTCAATAGATAATGCACTGTCAGAACTGGCTGCTATGCAACAAGCGCCATCACTATTAGTAATTATTTGTGATCTGTATTACGGTAGCACTGAGAGTCCTAAGTCAGGGATCAGGGCTCCATTTTGCTGGGCGCTGTTAAGTCTAAAGAGAAAAGCCAGACAAACCAATCTAGATACGACCAGGCGTAATCTGTGCTACAGCTCAACGGGGAGAAGCTGCCAGTTACATTTCCCCAACCGTCTTGTCTTTAATCAAGCCAGCCCCACTCTTCTCTTCACTCCTCCCAGAGTATGTGCCCCAAGCAGGCCAAAGTGCCCTCCTGTCCCCGCCTCCCCATCCGTTAAGCAGATGCACAGTGGCAGACCCTCGCTATTGCACTCGGATCCAGTGACACGCCATAGAGAGTTAGACTGAGCTAAGTCCCAGAGGGTTGCTCTGTTTTGTGGCATCACACTGCAGCCCTGGTTCTGGTGCAGGGGAGAACAGCAACTCTCCAGGAGGGGAGCCACTGGCTTGCATCTCACTGATGACTGATCTATTTGGGGAAAATAAAACAAACAGAAATCACTCTGGGAACAGCTGGGAAATGTCTTATTTTAGCCACTCAAGATCAGGTGACACCAGCCCCGCAGGCATTGGATGGTCTTTGCCAATGTAAAATAAATATGTCGGTTCTCTAAAGTGACCCCTTGGCCTCACTGGACAGAAGATACTAAACACTTGCAGTGAAAATCCTGGCCCCACTGAAGTCAGTGGCAATCCCCGCATTGAGTCAATGGGGCCAGGGTTTCAACTGGGATATTTTGCTTTGTGACTCAGTGAGGTGGGAGCAGTGGCAGGATTCACGGCTGGCCGGGGGCTGGGAACATGGAAGGCAGAAATGGAAAGGCTCTGATTGGGCCAACGTCACAAACGCTGACACTAAATCTGGGCACCTGAATCCTCACCAAGCATTGATAGTTGGACGGAGAGACACAGAACTGAGTGTGGGGCCACCTGAGCTGTAGACCTGGCTTTGCTACGGATTTCCCATGCGGCCCCGGGAGGGTCACTTAGCCATTTTGCTAAGACAGAGAAATAATGTTTACCTACTGCAGAAGGGGGTATGGTGAAGCTCATTCAATACATAACTACACACCCTTTTGGGAAGACAAGTTCATTTATTATCTGCATATGCAAATCAAGAAGCTAGCCACCTCAGACTCTATTTTGGAAACACGAACTCAGAGCTGACAAAACAGCCCGATCACCTCTGGACAGTGCAGGACATTCCGTACAGAACGTCTCCTCTTGTTCTTTCAAATCAACTTCCACCACCTTCCTTGGAAGACCATTCTACGAGCCAAGGGGTTGTCTAGACCAGGGAAACTGGCACTGGTGTTAGCAGCATTGTTATATTTGGGCCAACCCCTAATGGGGAGACACTGCCCTGGGGCAATTGGAGTGTTTGCTGGTGTGACTTTTAACTAGGTTGGTGTCCCTAGACCAGTGTCTAATAAACCCAAGCTATACAGTGCTAAGGCACCTCATTCCAGTTCATTTGGTTCGAGTTCAGTCATGTATAAACCGCTGGTGCTCGTTATGCTGAGTGCACACATGTGTATGTGTGTCATCCAGTGAATGGATGAAATATACATGTCTCCAGGAGTGTTTGACGTGTTTCCATACATGTTCATCTCCATGCGAGTTTCAGAGTCATTCCCAGCTCTCTAGCTGGCTGTGGGCCGAGGAAGGGAGTGTGGAAAGTTCATATGCTGAATATTTGACCTGCTGTCTGTCTGTTGGCCAGCACTGTCACAGATCTCTTAATCCCCTTGTAAAGAAGCTCATTTACACTGAACAGCTGTACACGATCCAGCCAGGAACGAGGGTGCAGCCACATCTCTGATGCCTGCACAACTCCTTTGTGGTGATCTTTTTAAAGCTGAGAAGAAGGTTGGAGTTTGTGCTACAAATAAAAATCAGATGTTACTTCCTCTTTCCTAATCCGTTGGGGAAATGCCTCTCCTGAATGCTTTCTATTCTTAGGAGGATTTCACATGAGGTTTCCATTCAAATGAATTCCAGGGTGCACATTTCGAGCAGGGACGTGATCAGAAATGACACATCATACACAAAGTTACGAGGCCAAAGGGAAGGAAAAACCTGAAATGTGTTCGACCCAGCTGTGGTCACAGAGCTGGGAATTCTACCCTGGTGTGGAAGGAATCAGAGCTTATGAAAAAGGCAAAGGGAATTCTCTTGGGAGAGAGTCAGATTTGCAAAGTCACACAGACAGGATAGACTGGGGGACTAGCAGGCTAAGGGTATTGTGAAGGAATCTCCCATCGGTTCTGCAGAGCAGAGCTGTTGAGGGCAGTCAAGGCTCTGGAAGATGGGCTGGCCCTTTAGGTATCCTGAGTCCAGTCCCTGGATGGCTTTGAAAATCAGGCCTGAGAACTGAAACCTGACTTGGAGTTTAATAGGGAACCAGCTGTGTGAACCCCCTCCAAGGATGAGATAAGTTCGGGGCCCCAGTCATATTGTTGAGGATGCCGCCAGCTGCCACATTCTGCAGCAGATGCAGATCTTTCCAGGTGGATGCTTTAAAGCTAAGTTGCCCAGCATTGCAATACCTAAGCCTGGCAGTAATGAACATGTGTCTGACAGAGACCTGGTCATCATCCCACAGGCCGGCATGCAATCTCCCAGCTAGCCACAAGACTGGCAGAAAGCACTTGGCAGCCAATACGATGGGGGAGCCCTGAGCCTAAAGGGACCCCTATGCTGCAGAATTCTTTGAAAACTTGGGGGCAGATGACCTAGGCTGGAGGAGATATGGTGGCAGCAAACTCTTCTAAATATTCCCCTCTGCCTATTAGCATAAGCCTCCACTATGCTTGGGTTTAGCTTCATCCAGCTCCTCTTCCTCCTCCTCATCCATGAGGGATGTCCGCTGGACACGGGGAAAGCTGGGTGCTGGTGGATCAGCCCTACTTTGTCCTGTTCATGCTTCTCATGGCAGAGCAATGGCAGAGATCAATTGAAAGTCGATGGGATTTATTTAGATCATCTTTGGGGCAGGGGCTGTGTTTGTGCAGTGCCTGGCGCCGTGGGGCCCGGAGCAATACGGCAATGCAAACAATAAAGAATAGTAATCCTGGGAGTTAGGTGCCAAACTCCCATCTGTGCTTTAGAAAATTTCCTCTGGACTCGTTGAATGGGAGTTTTCCCAGGGCTCTGATCCTGCCTGTGTCATTGCAGTTTGATGGGTGAAGTGCAACATGTTTGGATCACAAGCCTGCAGCGTAGTCAGCAGTCCCCTCCATCCTGGTAGAGTCTGGGCCAGATTTTAGAATCGCTCCTACCTGGTGACTCTGGGAGGCAGAGGCTATGTGAATTAGTTTTCCAACCAGATAGCTAGGAAGAATTACATGGTGCATCATAACCGAGATCTGTCCTTTCTCTGCTGGTAGGCTGAGTTCAGGTGCTCAAATAAACTCTCTGGACTTCTTGAGTCCTCCAAATTGGCTTGGGAATGACCATGAAAATGGGCCCTGGTGAGTCACTCAGAACCAGTGAGAGAGTATCCTTGTTCGCAGTATTTCAACACTTCTCCCTCCAGCCCTGGCTGCAACCCAGGAGTGAAATCACAGAACTTTAATAGAGGGTTGTTTCTAGTTCAGATCTAGAAATGGCCAAAAGCTGGGTGACAGAAAATGGGGTCTTATTCTCCCAGAACCAGCCCTCCTATCCATACCACTGACTCATGTGATCTTGGGCAAAGTCACCCGGCAATCTCCTGTCTCTGTCCAGCCAGTGGGAAAAGGGAGGGACGCTAAGTGAACTCAGCTCCACTGGGGAAGGATTACCCCAAAGGAATAGATGGGACCAGTAAGGAGTTGGTAGCAGGCGCTACACTGGCACTTGCTGGAATGGAGAGGACAGGGCAGCTGCAGTGAGGGGAATATTCCTCTGTTTTGAGCCCTCTGCACTTGTTTTTACATGAAGAAATATTGCTGGCAGCCACCCCAGCTCTCTGCTTTGTTGGGCTGAAATATTCCTCTGCAAATATCCATTGCAGGGGGCGTTGGAATCCCGGGGCGGGGGAAGCTTAGGGACAAGAGCAAAGGGGTGTTTTGTTTTTGGAGAGGCTATTGAAATCCCAGAGCGATGTTAACTCCGGCCACTGGAATGCCCTTTCGGACCGCTACTTTTGGACAGGCTTCCCCAGGCTGCATACATGCTAAGGGGGAAGAAGCTTCCTGTAGCCAGGGAGCAAAGAGAAGCCGGAGAGCCATGTCTGGAAAACATTTAATGAAGCTGAATGATTTCTGGAGACAGTCCCTTCAACCACATCATTAATCTTGTTGCTTCACAGAGCAAGGGAGTTTTTGGTTTGGGGTTTTAAATAAACAGTTCTCTTAGCTGAAGTACAATAAGTCCACATGGAAAAAGCCAGTGGGGCAGAAACAATGGCCGATTTCAGAGTGGGGAGTTGGGGGAGACACTTGGCTTCTGCCCCGGTGCGATTTTGGGGGAGAGGGCAGCACACATACTGGCTGGTGTTTATTTCAGGAATCTGGGGAATACCTACTCAGCGAAGGGCCAACAGCCCACAGGGATAAACTCTGACCCTGGGCACAGTTTGAAGCTTCGCTCCAGGGAGGAGCTGGGGAACCAGAAATGGGTGTATGCCACCACTCCAGGTCTGCATGTCAAATTGCAGAACCAGTTCAGATACTTTCGCAGAGGATGGAAACGAGCAGGCAGCTGTAGCAGTAACTGGCTAACACAGTACGAGGCTTGACTCAGTTTCATTCAGCTCTGGCTCAGCTGCAGTTTTTCCTGTACAAAGAAATCTCGAGTAAAACCACAGAAGCAAAATGTTCCTGACGGCACCCACTTCGCTGCTGTGTGCCTGCTGCAGGGGGTATGGGTGGTTATTCAGGATATTCAGGAATTCCATGTTGTGATGCATTAAAAGGCTCTTTCATGCACATGCCAGAGGTGAGAAGACAGTAGAGAAACTGAGCCGGGAGAGTGAATTTCCATCCTACCCTCGCAGGCTAAGATCCCTGCCTTTGAAAGCCTCTGGGGCAAACTGGCAGGTCCATGCACCAAAGCTCAGGATTTTACACGGAATTCCTCTCCCTCACTGGGAGGAGCTGGGCCCTTTAGCTCAGGGCTGAGGTCTGCCGGCGAGATGGTGTTAAGAAAGCACCTCAGTGGCAGGTCAGAACTCTCTGCCTAGTCTGTCAATAATGCTAAATCAATCCTGGCAAATCCCGGCACAGACATCGTGCCACCCTCACCATGGTGCCACCAGTAACCAAATGACCAGTGGGATTTTTGTAAAGCAGTCACTCTTAGAAGCAGAAAAACGAGCAAGAATGTGGAACAGAGGGACGAAGCTGGGGGCTTCTCAGGATTTTCTCAGCATGAACCTGGAACCTGATACAGGTGGCTCTCCTGGGCAGTGTAATTCCTGCCTGAGAGAGACGTAACATCTGCCCTTGAGCACCACCGGGCATTTCCCAAGCCACCAGAGCCAGAAAGGATCAGCTGCATCAGAATTTCAGAGCCTCTCACTGATTTACAGCTGGCTGGAGAGAAGCCAGGGAGAGTGCAAAAGTGTAGGACCGCGTTATCAGAACCTCCCTAGAGGCTTTGTCCACTCGAGCCAAAAAGATCTACTATGCTTTGCCTGGATGTCAGGCACTGTTTGTGCTGAGCTGGGCAGCAAGAAATTCTCACCAAGATACTGTGGGGTAAATAGGAGAGACACGAACCCCTTCCTATAATGCTGCCTGCCACCTGTGTAACTGCTTAAGAAGCAAGGCAGTGACACAGGAATTCATTTCAAAGGAATTACTGGTGGGGGAAGGTGCAATTCAGTGTAAGAGAAGCGAAATCTGGCCTTGTACCAGTTCTGTTGGTCTTGGAAGAGGCCAGACTATGAGTGTGTGTATTGCCCATGGCTGGTTGGTTGCCTACATTTCTATAAAAAGAACAGGAGGCCTTGTGGCACCTTAGAGACTAACGAATTTATTAGAGCATAAGCTCTCGTGGGCTACAGCCCACTTCATTGGATGCATAGAATGGAACATATAGTAAGAAGATATATAGATATATATACACATACAGAGAAGGTGGAAGTTGCCATACAAACTGTGAAAGGCTAATTAGTTAAGATGAGCTATTATCAGCAAGAGAAAAAAACTTCTGTAGTGATAATCAAGATGGCCCATTTAGACAGTTGACAAGAAGGTGTGAGGATACTTAACATGGGGAAATATACACAGCTGCTCCTCTGAAACCTACATTTGTATGACTCTCCACTCTAGGATAAGAAGCAATCAGTGATCTCTAAGCTCCTTACTGCTAGTGGAACAGTCAAATTGCAAGAGCAGATTATAAAGCATCTCTGTCCAAATGGTTGGACTTAGCCAGTGTGCATAAATCCCACCAACTGGAAAGCCTATCTGAAACACCCCCCCAAAACAAGCCCAATGGAGTTTGTGTTCTACTACACAAGGGTCATCTAGTCATGTAGTCTAACCCTCTGATTGCATCAGAGCATTCTCTTCTCTTCTCTTTTCTTCTCTTGCTCCAGTCTGACTTTGTTTAGGCTGCGGTGAGTTAATGCGCAGTGTCGTTACCAATCAAAGCTGGCTCAGGTGGGTGGGCACCAGCTGAAGAGTGCAGAGAAGTCTCATATGGCGAAGCTTCTGTCTGTTTTCAGCAAGCTGCTCTCATATGAATAATGGCAGCTCTTCTGTTCCCAGTGCTCCATGAGACATGGTTCCTGGTGCAGAGGGACTATTTACTTCGCTTTCTATAGATTCCCTGTAAGAGAATCTTTTATAGAAATTTCCCCTTTCCTGCAAAGGGCTCCTTTCCTTCCGTAATACACCACAGGTGGCTCATGTGTTGTCATGTCAAACTGCTTTCCCTCTGCATGTGAGAAGGGTCACAGGCAAGATTAGTGACCAAGGGACCAGCAGTGATGGAGAAAGGAACAGATAAGAAAAAGGAAAAATAGTGAATTAATCCAAGAGTCTCAGGTGCATGACAACAGGATCTTTGTGTCTTAGGTCATCCGCTCCTATTGATCCTTCCCAACTGAGGTCATCACAGCTGGTTATAGTCGGAATAATTTTGATGTCACAAACCAAGGGTTATGAATGTAGGATCTGAAGCAGATTCTAGAACATCACTCACCCGGTGAAAGAGTAGAGCAAAAGGTGTAAGGGAACTGACCTGGGTGGAAGGAAACAACTTGTGCAGCAAACGGTCTAGATTGGAAAGGGAAGTAGCATCCCAGACAAGCTTAATGGCTTAGCTGCCTCTGATACAATACCAAGTGTGGTGGGCAAAGGGAATGATACAACGGGCCCAGATCCAGGCTGTTTTTACCCAACCCAGGGTAAAAATCAGCATGGAACTGCCACAATATAACAATGAAACATACTGATCACAATGAGTTAGAAAAGCCAAAGGATGGAGCGAAGTGCAAAGACCATCAGACAGTAGGTCTGAGCATTATGATACTGCAGGGTTTATGTGCAAGGCAAACAACACAGAGAGAAGGGAATGGGGGGAGGAGAGAGGTGTCACCCTGCCCAGGAAGGCTTCACAGAGGAAATGGTCTTGCAGGTGGGGACTGGAAAGGGAAAAAGATGATGCTTGGCAGGTGGAGAGTGGAAGGGGAAGTTAGAGAAAACTGGCTTTTGATTATCATGATTATTACTTATCAATGCTATGAGTTAGGTTCATGGAAGGTAGGTCCATCAATAGCTATTAGCCAAGATGGTCAGGGATGCAACCCCATGCTCTGGGTGTCCCTAAACCTCCAAATGCCAGAAGCTGGGACTGGACAACAGGGGATAGATCACTTGAAATTGTCCTGGTCTGTTCATTCCCTCCAATGCCTGGTCTACTGGGTGAGGTGGACAATTGGTCTGCCCCAGTATGGCAGCTCTTATGGTTTTATGTTGTTATGAATGTGCTTGATGCTTAATTTTTCAGATTATAATGTAGATGGATACTTCAGAAGTTGTGCTTATAGAACCCAAAGAGTTACAGGAGCTGGGTACATGTCGCTGAACGAAACAATCCCCACCACGAGAAAGTGTGACTCAGAGTTAGTTGCGTGCTGGCACGTTGCTGCGTGTGCACTGGGGAACAGTACCTAGAAGTTGTTGTTTACTCTTTTTAGAGCTCGGATTGGTGCCACGGTTGCTGAACTTGAGCTATTGGTTCCACCAGCTCTTCTTGTGTAAATCAGGAGTAACTTCTTCCCAAGTCCCTGAGCGTACAGGACACCAGAATCTGTCCTTAGGCTTTGAGGATTGGGCTGCAGTCAAGGCAGACTTTGGAGTCCAAGCACAAGCTCTGCCAAGATTCAGAACCTCAGAGAGAATTGCTGCTGGCCAGCCAAGAAACCAGACAATAAGCAGGGAAGGCCAAGAGGGAATGTGGGACAACGAAGTTCTCCACCATGATTCAGCAGAGCTGAAAAGGATGAGACAGCTGCAGGGTCAGAGACAGGACACGGCCGAACTGGAAATGCACAAAAGCTGCAAAGATGGGATGGGACAGGATGGTGCTGAGTGAGTTCCCTTGCTTGGCAGCTCTTGGGTCCCATTCTCCAGCCTGTTGCCCGAGTGGAGAACCAGGAGTGGTTTGTCTTTCACTTGCCTTGAAGCAACAAACTAGGCTGAGATGTCGTGGCTGGTGCCTCTGCAAATGCTTCCATGTCCTTTGCTGAAATGTGCTTGGTCATTATGTACAGCTAAATGACTGGACCCCGGAGGAGCAGGATGCTTCCCCTCCTCCAGGGAGGAATGACATTCGTGCTGTAGTGGCACTAAGGGAGCCCAGTACCAAAGGCCTAACTGTGAGCTAGTGGGGACAGGGGGTGTAGGGAAGAGCATCCAGTGCTGTAGCTTGGACCCTGAGTCTGAACCCGGGATTGTCCACAGTACAAGTGTGGGGCGGGGCGGGGGAGAAGGGACTCTTCTGCACTGATGAACAGAGCTGGGGTAGGAAGAGGGAAGGAGGTGCTGGGAATCTTTGGCCTCTTGATTATTAAAATAGACTGCCCCCCCATTCCTTGTGCACTAAATTGATCCTGTTTCTAGCAGAGAAATGGAAGAGGCAGAGGGGCTCATTCAGTACCCCTGGCAGGGCTGAGCTGGAGTGGTGCACAGAGGCAAAAAGCTCCAGAGGACCATCGGCGTGTGTCCCATAGGGCAGGGCAGGGCAAGGACTAGCTGTAGGAATTTCTATCTTTCTTCCACTTAAATTACCCTTACACGGTGGCTGTTTCTTTCGGTCCTCTACGAAGCAGCTGGAAATAGATCCTGGTGCCAAGTCCCTTCTGTGAAGACACACCAGATGGGCCTGAGCCCAGCACCTGTGCAAGTTCTGCTGCTTCTTCCGTGCAGCGTGCCTGGGAGCCCTGCCCGCTCTGGGCAGCACACCAGCCTTTAGCCCCCAGGCGTCGAGGATCCCGGTTTGAATCCCCACCGTGGTATGACCCAGCATGCTCACACAAGTCCAGCCACCAAATGGGGGGGACTCGCTAATTGGTTACATCTGCTCCTGTGTTTGGCCACCAGCTGATAGATGCAGCAAGTGGTGACAAGGATGGGAGCGGCTCCCATGTGCTGTTCCCAGAAGGGGAGGAAATGGGAAGATAAGCAAAGTGTGGCTCCCAGCTGAGCCAGGCCCAGTGCGGCTCCTCCAGGCCTAGCCAGCTCAGCGGTGGTGTGGGAAGCAGCCCTGTGCCTCTGTCCATCGCTCGACAGCTTGTGCTGAGGGGATGAGACAGCCCTCCACTGGCCAGTAGCTGATACCCAACAGCCAAGACATGGCTCTGGGCTGGGAGCTTTGCTTCGGAGTGTTGTTCTGAGTCACTTTGGGCCTCAGGTCAATGTCACGCCCCAGGTCTAGCAGCCTCGAGGCCTGCTCTGAGCACCCTGCTGCTGGCCCCAGAGCCCAGCACTCTCCCATTAAAGCTACTTAGGCACCTGAGAGCTCCTTCTGGCCGAGTCCCCTTCCTGCTTCCCTCTGGCTGATGGACGCTGTGCAGGAACTGGGCAAGCTGCAGGCTTTTCTCCCTCTGTCTGCAGTGCCCTGATAGCCATTAATCACTCAGCCTCCTGCTGGGGTGCACACCCTGCTCCTAGCCCCAATCCCTCCACTACATGTTTTTGTTTGAACTGAAATTAATTTCTCCCGTGCTGAAAATAGTCAGATGGGAAGGAAGGTCCAGCTGCTCCAACTGCAGATAAAGCAAGAATAACAAACCCAACACGTCCAGCACCATTGAGAGGGCAGCGTTGTGTTATTCCTGGTGATGTCAAGCATTCCTGGGGCTCTCAGAGCTGGGCCGGGACCCGGTGAAGTTAACCTTGGAGGAGAAGGATGCTGTAGCTAGATGCCTAAGAAGAAGGAGGCAGAGGCCCTAATGAGGAGACAGTGTCTGCCTCTAGGGACTCTATAGGGATCTGGGGTTTAATTCAAAAGAGAGAACAAGGGAGAAGGTAAATCCAACAGTGGAAGAGAGGAAGGAGGACGGGCTTTCTCTCAGCCACCCTTTCATTCCCAGCACCTCCTCCTCTCACCTGTTCTTGTCTCTTCCTATTTCCCCTTATCGTGGGCGCCTGCACCATCCCTTTCTCCCTCCATTAGCAGCAGCCGTGGGACATGACACCTTTCAGAGGTTGCAAGAAGCGCCCGTGCTTATCGGGAGCATTGTGCAGCCCGGTTTCAGGCGATTCAGGCAGGAACTGTATCTCTGCACTCCAGGACTCTGCGAAGGGCACCCAGCAGAATGAGGTTCTCAGTAAATTGCAATGCAGTCAAGGGTCAAAGGGCAGGTGACACCCCAATTAGAGCCCTGTTTATCAGCCAGCTCATTTCTAGGTCTGCTTAGTTCCCCAGGACTCTTAGTGCTTCCAGCATAGA
Source organism: Dermochelys coriacea (assembly GCF_009764565.3). Taxonomy (NCBI): domain Eukaryota; kingdom Metazoa; phylum Chordata; order Testudines; family Dermochelyidae; genus Dermochelys; species Dermochelys coriacea. Next base: position 3,138,204 of record NC_050080.1, read on the forward strand.
TGGACCAAAGTCAAGGTTATGTTTAAACTAGGGAAGACTCAGCCCTTTATCCTTCCAGGGCAGATGCTGTTTTTTCTCTTGAAAATGGAGATCCTGAAGATCCCCTGGGGCACTCTTTGTAAGAGCTGAGGTGTGCCCCGGTGTCCTTCACCAAAATGGCCTCTTTCTATGCTGTGGTGCTGTGTGCTGGCTGGCAATCTCCACCCCAGAGGTGGTCACATGGCGGCACTTAGGCATCTCCGTAAAAAGGCCAAGAAACATTATCAAAAATATTTGGCTGCTGGGTCCTTATTTAGGCATCTAGGCAGGTGCCCTGATTTGCCAGGGTGCTGAGCACGCCCTGTAGGACCGCAGGCCTCAGTATGGATGGAAGAGCCTAACTCTGGACATTTATTTTTGAAAACCCTGCTCAAAACGTGAGGCGCACACTTGCATGCCTAGGCTGAGATCTGCAAGGCTGACCAGAGTCACACAAAAAACCCTTAATGGCGATGGGAGCTGTATGGCTGAAACTCTTAATCAGTTTTGAAAGTCTCACTCTTGGTCCCCCTATGTGCAACTGTTGTACTTGTAGACGCAATCGGGAAGTTGCACACACACGTTTAGTTGGGCGTATTTTCATGTGCAGCTCCCCAGTTGGTGCATACAGTCACAGTAACTGTGCGTGTGCAGATTAGGTCATGTTTATGCATTGTGCACCTGCATGCCTAAAGCTTTTGAGAATCGGCACTTAAAATACAAAGAGCTCTGAAATCTCATTTTGCCTTTAGAAAATGTTGTGTCTTTTGCTTTTTACACAATAACACCACAAAGGTACCGCATGGGATCCAAATAATTGTGTTTACTAAATACACACAACACACAACTGCATAGACACTCTGCTGCTCTAGTTGATCTTTGGCCCGCAGAACACAGTGAGCACCACCAGAGGGTTCACACACTATTTAAAAGAACACAACTCTATTCCTGCACACAGTAAAAAACAATAAATAAAGAAAGTGGTCCTTCTTCCCATGCTGTGCACAGCTGAATGTGCCTTGAATCTCGTAGTTTGGGAACCCCCCTCATCCATGCTAAGGGTGTCTGTCACTAGTGCCTTTGCACACACGCTGCAGGCACAGAATGCCAGATCCCCCCTCCTCAGACCTGAACCTGCATGACAACAGCTGAAGGGGCCTACGAGCCAAAGCATGCTTTGAACTTTCTGGCTTACTGGCAGATGCAGTGTGTGTTTTGTTTTCAATTCTTTCATAAACCCAGTGCCGCCTTTTACCCCCAGTTTGTTTATTCAGGCCTCGAATCCAATCAAAACAGGTTCCAGATAAATTAGAGGGGAAAAAAAACAACAACCCCAATCCAATCCCTTTCCGGGAATTGCTGTGCTGTGGGATGAGGTTATACGGGCACCGGTCTTTGGAGCTTCTCTCTCAGGCCCTGCCACCCTCCCCTCCGCTGCTGGGCCATTTCTGCAAAGCGACTTGGGAGGTCAAGGAGATCTGCAGGCACCTCCCCTCCCCCCGCTATTATTAGCAGTTCTTAGCATAACACAAGCAGCCTGAGACCCCGGCTAAGATCGAGGCTCTCTGTACTAGACGCCCCGCAGCCGCGTAATGGGAGAGAACCCCTGCCCCAAAGGCTTCACAAAGACAGTCGTCTTATCTGCCCATGGGCTACTGGGGCACAGAGCGCATTCACTGCAAGCTCGGCTCTCTCCTTGCATGGGGCTGGGCAGCCTCTGATCCAGCAGCTAACGTCTCAAGGAAGGGGGGGAAGTTGGGTTGCTGCCCCCCCCAGCACACCCTTAAAATACAAGGGCTAGACCCCACATGCTTATCCTACCACCTATTGCATCGGGTGTTCCAGATGAGGTGCTTCCCTGCTGCCCAAGAGCTGCCCAGATGTGCAGCCGCACTGCCCCCCTGCCGGGAATCTTCACCAAGGCTAATATTTTGGCCCTGCTCACAGGCCAGATTCCAGCTGCACTGCCCCCCGCCCCCATGCTCCAGCGGCCCTGAGCTCCCCTCGGCTGGAGAGGAGGTTCTAGCTCTTTAGTTTTAGCTCTGCTGGGAGGAGCCCTGACTGATCCATTCAGGCGCGGTCAGGCACATGAGCAGAACAAGCAGCAACCCGAGGCCGGGCACAGAAATGTGACTCCAACTGGAGAACCAGGAGTTGCAAGGCATCTCACACACCCCAGCATGCAGAAACCCCCGTGAGGTGGAGGGGAGTGGCTGGGACATCCAGTGGCACATGTCCTAAAGGATAATTGGACAATGGTATGTATCCATTGTACCCGTGTGTGTCAGTAAGGCTTTCGATGTGGCCATGCCAGCTGCCGCTGTGGTGGATACACGAAGAGTAGGACTAGAAACAAAGGGAGAGACGTGTGCCTGCCTGCATCTCTCCAGAGGAAGAGGGGATTTCAATGCCCAGCTAGGACAGTGGGTACCCTTCCAAGGATGGCTCTGAACAGGTCTGCAGCAGGATGGAGGTGCGGGGTGGAGGAGGGGGAGAATCGGTTCATAGACCCCTTCAGTTCAGAATAGCTCAGGTTCAAACTACAGCTGTGGGACCCACATCCCAACCTCTGGGATGCCTCCAAGCCCGGGAGTTTGGTTTGGCCCAGCCTAGAGCCAGGGGTCAGAGGTGACGCTTGGCTTGTGATGACAGAAGTACAGTGTGACGGCCCAGAAGCTGGGCCATGCTCACAAAGCAGCTGTGTCCTGAGTATCGAAGCAGCGTGATAACCTATCGCAGGGCATGTCAGCATCCTCAGTGCCGCAGCTTGATCAGAGCTACCCACATGCTAAGGGCCCCTCTGCCTCTGATCAATGGGAAACTTTCAGGCAAGGCCAGAAATTCAGAGACAAGCCACGGCCTGGAATATACTGGGGCATCTATAGGGCTTCTTGTGCAGGTCCAGTGGTGCCACTTCACACTCAATAGGTCGCGGCATCACTTCCTGCTCTGAGAGGGAAGGTTTAGCCAAAAGAAAGCTGGAGACGTGGCACCTGGAAACCAGGATCTCGGTAAGAACCATGTCCCACAAGAACCTGACATGATCTCACTGGAGTACTTTAGAACGTGCTTTGCCTGCAGCAAAGATGCGGCTGTGGGAATAACAGCTCCCAACAAACGTCAGCTGTCTCACCTCACTGGCCATGGGTAAACACCATGTGGCACCGATGTAAATGGGAAAGAAAGAGGCCAGTCTCTGCTCCTTACCAAGATCCCTTGCAAGCTAGTAGTGTGCCAGGATGTTCTGTACCCAAAGAGCCTCTGACCATGTGCAGGGTGGCCTGCTGGGGGGAAGGAAGTCTGAAAAAGCCTTTTAATAACACAACTTTCAGAAACAGTGCTTCCTAATTTCCCTGCTTGTGGCATCATGTTAGGACACCCAAATTAGAGTGCAGCAATCAGAGCTGGGGACTGGGATCCAGGACTCCTGGGTTCCATCCCTACTTCAGCTGCACTCCATGGTCCTGAGCAAGTTGCTTAACCTCTGTCTGACTCAGGCTTCTTCAGCGTAGGGGTGCTGGGAGGATTTGTTAAGCGATAGGAAAAAGGCTTTCAAATGCAGGGCTGGAAAGAGCTGGAGAAAGGCCAAACCGATGATACCTCTATTCAGCTACTGCCTTTTCTGCTCAGGGATCCCTCCAGTGCTTCCAAGCATACACATATGGTGTGTTTCAGAGTAGCAGCTGTGTTAGTCTGTGTTCACAAAAAGAAAAGGAGTACTTGTGGCACCTTAGAGACCAACAAACTTATTTGAGCATAAGATTTCGTGAGCTACAGCTCACTTCATCGGATGCATTCAGTGTGTATGTGCACCCGGATGCATATGGTGTATGTGTGTGTGTGTGTGTGTGTGTGTGTTCACATTCCTTTTGGCATTGAAATGCAGGCACCTCTGGGGCCAGGTGGAACGCCACAGCTCGGCGGGCTGCACAAGAGCACGTGGGGAAGAATTGCTGGCAAAGCTGCAGGCTTTGACTGTTGTGAAAAGCCTCACCGGCCCTGCTGCTGCACCCAATGGTACAAGGAACCGGCCCCGCTGAGAATCCAAGTATTTTTCAAAGCTCCAAACTCTGTGTCTTGCGTGTACACTGCCCCAGTTCTTTTCAACGGCCAGGCCTCCTGCAACAGGGTGTGTCTGGCTGTGGGGGCTGCATGTCGATAGTCCCACATATTTCCACTCTAACATCTCATTTGTCTAAAATCTCCTGCCTTTGGAAGCCTGAAGGAATTTCACAGGTGATTGGAAGGAGGTTTAGTAAAAGCCCCTTCTGCCTGGCACCTGCAGGTGTTGAAATCTCAACACTCATCACCCCAGGTCTCTTCCTGCATTGGGCATAGACCAGAATCATAGAATCATAGAATATCAGGGTTGGAAGGGACCCCAGAAGGTCATCTAGTCCAACCCCCTGCTCAAAGCAGGACCAAGTCCCAGTTAAATCATCCCAGCCAGGGCTTTGTCAAGCCTGACCTTAAAAACCTCTAAGGAAGGAGATTCTACCACCTCCCTAGGTAACGCATTCCAGTGTTTCACCACCCTCTTAGTGAAAAAGTTTTTCCTAATATCCAATCTAAACCTCCCCCATTGCAACTTGAGACCATTACTCCTCGTTCTGTCATCTGCTACCATTGAGAACAGTCTAGAGCCATCCTCTTTGAAACCCCCTTTCAGGTAGTTGAAAGCAGCTATCAAATCCCCCCTCATTCTTCTCTTCTGCAGACTAAACAATCCCAGCTCCCTCAGCCTCTCCTCATAAGTCATGTGCTCTAGACCCCTAATCATTTTTGTTGCCCTTCGTTGTACTCTTTCCAATTTATCCACATCCTTCTTGTAGTGTGGGGCCCAAAACTGGACACAGTACTCCAGATGAGGCCTCACCAGTGTCGAATAGAGGGGAACGATCACGTCCCTCGATCTGCTCGCTATGCCCCTACTTATACAACCCAAAATGCCATTGGCCTTCTTGGCAACAAGGGCACACTGCTGACTCATATCCAGCTTCTCGTCCACTGTCACCCCTAGGTCCTTTTCCGCAGAACTGCTGCCGAGCCATTCGGTCCCTAGTCTGTAGCGGTGCATTGGATTCTTCCATCCTAAGTGCAGGACCCTGCATTTATCCTTATTGAACCTCATTAGATTTCTTTTGGCCCAATCCTCCAATTTGTCTAGGTCCTTCTGTATCCTATCCCTCCCCTCCAGCGTATCTACCACTCCTCCCAGTTTAGTATCATCCGCAAATTTGCTGAGAGTGCAATCCACACCATCCTCCAGATCATTTATGAAGATATTGAACAAAACGGGCCCCAGGACCGACCCCTGGGGCACTCCACTTGACACCGGCTGCCAACTAGACATGGAGCCATTGATCACTACCCGTTGAGCCCGACAATCTAGCCAGCTTTCTACCCACCTTATAGTGCATTCATCCAGCCCATACTTCCTTAACTTGCTGACAAGAATGCTGTGGGAGACCGTGTCAAAAGCTTTGCTAAAGTCAAGAAACAATACATCCACTGCTTTCCCTTCATCCACAGAACCAGTAATCTCATCATAAAAGGCGATTAGATTAGTCAGGCATGACCTTCCCTTGGTGAATCCCTGCTGACTGTTCCTGATCACTTTCCTCTCCTCTAAGTGCTTCAGGATTGATTCTTTGAGGACCTGCTCCATGATTTTTCCAGGGACTGAGGTGAGGCTGACCGGCCTGTAGTTCCCAGGATCCTCCTTCTTCCCTTTTTTAAAGATGGGCACTACATTAGCCTTTTTCCAGTCATCCGGGACTTCCCCCGTTCGCCACGAGTTTTCAAAGATAATGGCCAAGGGCTCTGCAATCACAGCCGCCAATTCCTTCAGCACTCTCGGATGCAATTCGTCCGGCCCCATGGACTTGTGCACGTCCAGCTTTTCTAAATAGTCCCTAACCACCTCTATCTCTACAGAGGGCTGGCCATCTCTTCCCCATTTTGTGTTGCCCAGCACAGCAGTCTGGGAGCTGACCTTGTTAGTGAAAACAGAGGCAAAAAAAGCATTGAGTACATTAGCTTTTTCCACATCCTCTGTCACTAGCTTGCCTCCCTCATTCAGTAAGGGGCCCACACCTTCCTTGGCTTTCTTCTTGTTGCCAACATACCTGAAGAAACCCTTCTTGTTACTCTTGACATCTCTTGCTAGCTGCAGCTCCAGGTGCGATTTGGCCCTCCTGATATCTTTCCTACATGCCCGAGCAATATTTTTATACTCTTCCCTGGTCATATGTCCAACCTTCCACTTCTTGTAAGCTTCTTTTTTATGTTTAAGATCCGCTAGGATTTCACCATTAAGCCAAGCTGGTCGCCTGCCATATTTACTATTCTTTCGACTCATCGGGATGGTTTGTCCCTGTAACCTCAACAGGGATTCCTTGAAATACAGCCAGCTCTCCTGGACTCCCTTCCCTTTCATGTTAGTCCCCCAGGGGATCCTGGCCATCTGTTCCCTGAGGGAGTCAAAGTCTGCTTTCCTGAAGTCCAGGGTCCGTATCCTGCTGCTTACCTTTCTTCCCTGCGTCAGGATCCTGAACTCAACCAACTCATGGTCACTGCCTCCCAGATTCCCATCCACTTTTGCTTCCCCCACTAATTCTACCCGGTTTGTGAGCAGCAGGTCAAGAAAAGCGCTCCCCCTAGTTGGCTCCCCTAGCACTTGCACCAGGAAATTGTCCCCTACGCACACAAGGTCCCCAGTACTGTGATCCCAGCACAGTAGCAAATGTAGAATTCCTAATGGCTCCCCTTGTAGGGTGGTTCTCCAGAGCTTTTCATGTGCCTTCGAGATGACAGTAGCATGTAAACAGGGCTAACGCCTCCCTCATTTACATCGATTCTAAATCTAAAGAATACCTAGGGAATACTGGAAGTGCTGAGGCACTGATACCTAGTTATCCACCTACATTTTTCCAAGAGATGATCACCTAACATGCACCTAATATTGGACCGACTGGCTCCAACTGTCCAAGGCACAGTGCTTCAGGGAGAGCAGTGCACCTCACCCTGCTGAATGATCACCAGTCCCTTCATCAGCTGGTTCCAGAATTCCAAATCAATTGCACCAGGGAGAAATTCCTAGCGAGTAGCACCATATGCACCCTCAGCTAATAGTGCCAAGCCTGAATCAAAATCCTACATCCACGCGCCCACTAGTGCTGGGAAACATCAGACCCGGGTCCAAACTGTGCAACTCAAACAAATGCGAAGCAAAGGAATTGTTCCATTGAGAGTACATATTATTTTTCGGTTTAACACTTTGGAGTATTTTCTCTGCCCCGGGTTCTTAGAATCCATCCGGTAGTTTTGTCTGGGCTGGCTAACTGCTTGGGGAATGTCTTCTAGGAAAATAAGAAAATAAATGTGCCACATCTTGAAAGGATGCTCCCCAATTCAGCAACTCACATAAAGACATAGACCACGTGGGGCTCAATGCTTTCAGAGGAAAATCTTTTTTTTTCCCAGAAAAATTATTAATAACTTTCCAACTTTCTGGAATGAAGGGCCATGTGTGCTGTTTAGTTGGCTCACTTGAATAGGGGTGGGAGGGAAGGTTGGGAACTCTGGTTTTAAGACACGGGGAGGAAAACAAGTGAATTTTGTGAACGGCCTTAAAGTGTTAGAAGATCAAAGCTCTGGGCATGTTGTCTGTAAGCAGAAATTTCCCTCTGACTGTGCAGTCTGGCAGAGGCAAGTGCAGAGGATGTGCAGGTATTTCTATTGAACCTGACTGGAGCACTCCGGCCAGTCATTTCAGATTTGGCTGGAGAAAGGATCTGGAGCCCTCCTCCGAGCAGGGATGCGGAGACGGCCTCGGTCCCCTCTTCCTTTTCTCACCAGAAGATCCCCCACCTTGTTCACTGTTCCCTTGCTGCAGCTCAATATTTACAGCTGTTTAGGGACCCTGTCCCTCGCCCCCAGGCCAAGAAGGGACAGAGCTATTTTCGGGTCTGACGCAGGCAGCTGTTTGCACGGCTGACAGATGTGGGGTCAGATGGAACTTTGGAGAAACCGCTGAAAGGAAAAGTCTCTTCTTTGCTGGGCTGCTCTTTCCTGTCACCCACTTTCAGGTCTCTCTGGGGCCCAAGCTGCAAAATTCAGATTCACGCACAGATTTCACCCCCTCCCCAGGCACCTGGAGCAGAGATTTTGGTTTGATCCATGATAAGGAACCAGGCTTGAAACTCAGATGTGGAAGGGTCCGAGGCTGGATTCTCATGCCCCAGCCAGAGTCTGAGGGTGTCCAGATCTTGAGGGGTTGGTGCAGGCCCATCCCTAGCTGTGGGGAGGGGGCCTGTAATTTAATCTCTGGGGTTGCAGTTCCTATCTCACCTTCCTCCTCTCATTCTTTCCCTCCATCCACACACGTCTGCGCCGAGTACACCCAAACTGCGTCCACATGACAGAGGCAAGCAGCACTACAGGACAGGGAACTGAAAAGAGACCATAGGCCCGATCTCCCACACACCCATGTGAATCTAGAGTAGCAGAGCTGCCTGTTTCCTGGGGTACATCAGCCTTGCCCTCTCCCTCTGCCTCCTGCTCATTCCTTCCTGCTTCTGGAGGGCTTGGGTTAGGTCAGCACATGTGGACAAGGACGTCCGTCTGTGATTTTCCCCTGGACGCTGCCACTGTTTGGGAGTGAGAGCAGCTGCAGTGGGCCTCGTTCCCATGGATGCTGCCCAGGAGGTAAGTGGGAGCTGAGTGTGCGCACGGCGGGTTCGTCTGCACCGGGCGCTGCATGGAATCTCGTCTCCTGTTCTTGGGAGGTGGCACAGATTGCTACCCGGGCTCCGAGAGGGCCTGCTTTTCACAGTCATTTAAGCCTCATTTCCGGGTATGCTCTGATGCCTTGCTGGGGTGGGGCTTTGCAGGTGGAGTGTAGTCACCCGTCCCTTCTGAAACTGCCCAGTCTGGGCCTGGAGTTAGGGGCAGACCCTGGATGACTCTCAGGCTCAAGTCAGCTGACAGGGGTCAGCCACAGGTGTTTTAGTGCCTGCAGACATAGCCCTAGGGCCTGGGAACCTCTGGGGGCAGGGGACACTCTGCTAGCGAGGCTGAGGCTTCATCCCTGCTGCTGAGATCTCATCAGTGACATCAGAATGGCCACACTGGGTCAGACCAATGGTCCATCCAGCTCCATAGCCTGTCTCTGAGAGTGGCCAGTGCCAGGTGCTTCAGAGGGAATAAACACAACAGGGCAATCATCGGGTGATCCAGCCCCTGTCAGTCAGTCCCAGCTTCTGTCTGTTGGAGGCTTAGGGATACCCAGAGCATGGGGCTGCATCCCTGTCCATCTTGTCAATAACCACTGGTGGATCTATCCTCCATGAACGTATCTCATTCTTTTTGAACCCAGTTATACTTTCGGCCTTCACTAGATCCCCTGTGTAAGGGGACTGTTGCCCCCTTATTAACATTCAGTGGGGGTGTTTTGGTTGGCTAGCTCCCAGTACTAAAAGGAAAGGAGTACTTGTGGCACCTTAGAGACTAACAAATTTATTTGAGCATAAGCTTTCGTGAGCTACAGCTCACTTCATCGGATGCATTTGGTGGAAATTTTTTTTTTTCCACCAAATGCATCCGATGAAGTGAGCTGTAGCTCACGAAAGCTTATGCTCAAATAAATTTGTTAGTCTCTAAGGTGCCACAAGTACTCCTTTTCTTTTTGCGAATACAGACTGACACGGCTGCTACTCTGAAACCAGTACTAAAAGGGGAAGGGTCTATGGGAAATCAGGACCCTGAGACTGATAGTCCCCAGGAACAATGGGGAGAGGCCAATGCTCCCGGTCAGCCTGAATGACAGGGTGGGCAGGCTAATCAAGGAGTCAGGAGGCCAGGGTGGTCCTGTCCTCCGTGTGAGCTGGAATTGCCTGGGTCAGACAGAGTGGGGCCGAGCTAAGGAGAAAGCAGGGTTCAAGCTGAGCTGGGGAGCAGAGCTGGGCCAGATCCAGAGAGAGCAGATCGTGTCCTGGGAGCAGAGCTGCAGCAACCAGAGCCAGCGGGGCCAGAAAAGCAGCCCAGGGAGCTGGAGGCAGAGCAGCAGCTGTGCTGAGGCAGAGCGGTGGAGCTGGGGCTGGAGCAGTCCGGAGCTGGGTGTGGTGAGCAGCTGGGGAGACTGAGGGGGACCCTGGGCAGCAGGCCCAGCACAGGGAGACGCCTCAGCCAAGAGGCTCTGCAGGCCAGGCTTGGATCGTAACCCCGACAGGGCGGGGGCGATACTGGGAAGAAGGGTCCTACCACTTAGAGCCTGAGAGCGTGTGGCCACCACCAGAGCGAGTGTCCATCCTGCAGCATCCCTGCAGCACAGCCAGGGCCGGAGAAGAAGTCCTGGGACCTACAAGGAACAGACTGTGAACTGCCCTGACGTTCCAGAGACACTGTTTGTGATGTTCCCTGGCACAGAGCGGGGTGATGTGTTTCCTTTAATCTTTCCCATGTTTCCTTATTCTTTTTAAAATTAATTTTTGATTAAATAACTTGCATTTGCTTTAACTTGTATGTAATGGTCAGTGGATCAGAGAAGTGCCCAGTGCAGTGAGAGTACCCCGGAGTGGGGACACCCTAGCCCCGTCCTAGATGACCACAGCAGGGTTGGGGGTCAAGCCCCACAGGAATCCTGGGCCCAGCTTTGTTGGGGTTACGAGGACTCTGGCAGACAGGAGAGGGGAAGGGGAGTCCTAAAGGGCAGGGAGGCCACTGGGTAAAGGAAATGGGAGCGAGGACTCAGATCTTTCACTAGCCCACTTCACTGGGGTAGTGCAAAAGTCAGGAAGTTCCCCACAATAGGGGGACTATTCCCCCGCTTTCACCTGGGAAAATGTCCGCAGGTTGTCTGTGCGTTGTGTGAAGAAACACTTCCTTAGGTTTGTTTTAAACTTGCTGTCTATTAATTTCATCGGGTGACCCTGGCTCTTGTGTTATGGGAAGGATTAATATCACTGGCCTATTCACTTTCTTCACACCAGTCATGATTTTATAGATTTCTGTCATATCCCTCCTTAGTTGTCTCTTCTCGGAACAGTCCCAGTGTTTTTAATCTTTCCTTGTATGGAAGCTGTTCCATACCCCTAATCATTTTAGTTGCCCTTCTCTGCACCTTTTCCAATTCTAATATATCTTTTTTGAGATAAGATGACCAGAACTATGCACAATATTCAAGGTGTGAGCATAGCATGGATTTATATAATGGCATTGTGATATTTTCTGTTTTCTTGTCTATCCCTTTCCTAATGGTTCCTAACATTCTGTTAGCATTTTGACTGCCACTGCACATTGAGAAGATATTTTCAGAGAACTATCCATGAGGACTCCAAGATCTCTTTCTTGAGTGGTAACAGCTAATTTAAACCCTATCGTTTTGGATGTATCATTGGGATTATGTGTTCCAATGTGGAGTACTTTTATCAACACTGAATTTCATCTGTCATTTTTTCCCCCAGTTTAGTGAGATCCCTTTGTAACTCTTTGCAGTCAACTTTGGACTTAACTATCTTAAGTAATTTTGTATCTGTAAATTTTGCCACCTTACTGTTCACTCCTTTTTTCAGATAATTTATGAATATGTTAAACAGCACAGGTCTCACTACAGATGCTGGGGGGACCCTGCTATTTACCTCTCTCCATTGTGAAAAATGATATTTATTCCTACCCTTTGTTTCCTATCTTGTAACCAGTTACTGATCCATGAGAGGACCTTCCCTCTTATCCCATGTCTGCTTACTAAGAGCCTTTGGTGATGGATCTTGTCAAAGGCTTTCTGAAAGTCCACGTATATTATATCTGCAGGATCGCCCTTGTCCACATGCTTGTTGACTTCCCAAAGAATTCTAATAGATTGGTGAGGCGTGATTTCTCTCTACAAAAGCCACGTTAACTCAGCCCCGACATACTATGTTTATCTTTGAGTCTGATAATTTTATTCTTTACTATTGTTTCAAACAGTTTGTCTGGGGCTGGAGCTAGGTTCTGTAATTGCCAGGATCAGCTCTGGTGCCTTGCGCTATGCTGTGGCCTATCTGAGCCAAAGGAAGGGCTGCCGTGACTCAGAGCTGGGTTCACCGCTTTGGAGACTACTGATAGCTCTGATCAGACAAACCGAGTCCTGACAGAGTCAAGAGAACCGTCACTGTCTGGCAGCTGGGGAAAGGGCATCAAACAAGTGAGCATCTTGAACCTCTGCCCATTTCCCTGGCAGCATTCCCACGTGACGAGGTATGTGGATTTCACGGCATTCTCATATGCTATTCCGAGAGTGGATTCTCCCACCTTGAGGGTCAGAGTCAACATGCAACTGCAGCAGGTTTCCTGGGGACAGATTTTGTTGCGTGCCAGGGCTAATCCTGGTCCCATGGAGATCAACGCGAGCTTTGCGATTGACTTGAATGGAAGGAGGGGGAAACCAGAGTCTGCTTTCTGGTGTGAGGGTGTCTCAGAGCTCTTCTTTGCTAACCATGGAGGATCTTATTCCGGGCCTGGCTTTTGCTCTGGGATTCCAGCCATCTTGCCACACACACTGAGCTTGGGAATCATACCCTAAGTACAGCCTTCAGCCCCTTCACTTTACCCTGGGGGGTTAAGCAGTAACGGGTCGATAGAGGCTCTCATCACAGAGCTCTCCTCTGGAGCCAGATCTCAAACATCCAGAAGTTTGCTGTTTTAGGCCTCAGGTTTGGGTTTGGCCCAGTATAAAGTTTTGGGGCCATTTGGATCCAGTTCTGTTTTCAAATATCCTCCCCATTGAAGCTGAGATCTGGAGTTTTGGTTCAGGCCCCTCTAAAGTGTCCAGGCTGCTGTCCGTCGTCCTTGAGATCCTGTACTGCTCTGAATGCAGGAGGGTTTGAGGGATCTCATGGCATGTGCCTCTTCTCTTATGTGCGGTGACACACCCAGGGGCTGATCCGGCACAGAGCAGGTGTGGAGTGCTGCACGCAGAGACACACAGTGCCGAGAAGGATGGCTGTGTGGCTGCCGTGCGGCTTGTGCTCCCAGCTGGCAACCAGGGCACAGAGAGGAGTGTTCATGAAGTGTCCCGTCAGCATGAGGCGGGCGTGCGTCTCCATGGACACACCTGCACTCAGTCTCTTCTTTCCCCTGCCTGCTTGTGAGTATGGCAGCAAGGCTATGGGGACAGGAGGTATCCTGCCCCTCTAGGCAGAGGACAAAGCCTCCAGTTTATCCTTACTCATGTTGCCTTCTCTTGTGCTTTCCCCAGAGCCCAATACACCCACACTACACACAGCTGCGCTTGCAGTGTCCATGCCAGCGTGGGAGCATTTCCCATCCTGCCTGTCTTCGGTCACGCTGCTCCCATGCGAGCCAGTTTCCACTTTGTGACAGGCTTTCAGCTCACCCCCCAGTAGCTGTCTGGACTAATTGGAGTGGTGAGCTCCCCTGGGCTGAGTGTTAGCGGTGTGAGGAGGGGAAGCCCTAACCTGAGACCAGGAGCACTTCATCCCCTGTAACTGCAGAACCAGGTTTATCACTCCTCTGAGCTAAGAGTTGGAGGGTGTGGAAAAAAATCTCGTTCTACCAGATTCTGACCCCACTCCAAACCCTGTGGGTTCTAGAGGTCTGGAAAGAGCGCCAGCCTCTGGAGGTTCTAGTTCCACTCATCTCTGGCAAAACACGGGTTCTGGACAGGTCGATGTCATTTCCTGGACAGGAGGGACTGTCAAGCACAACCCTTTGGCTGTGATTTGCAATGCCTCTTTGGGGATATGGCTGCCTCATGTCCAGGAATGTTAGTGGGAATTTGGTGTCCACGTTGACTAGGTGGCTTTGACAATCGCAGCCTTTATTCTTTGCCTGGCACAAGCATCTGTTGGGCTAGACACACATTTATTGCAATGGCTGTTCCCACAAAAAGCAAACGATGTGCAAAGCTTCACGGAGCTCCAAAAAGTTTTGCAAAACCTTACGTTTAAAAAAAATGAGACGTTCTAGAGGTCTGACCCAGCCCCCATCCCTCGTTCTGCCAGAATTTCCCCAGGTGTTTTACAGTAAACCAGAGAGAGTCAGTGCCAGATCCTGCATGAAATCAATAGGTGAGCCGAGGGTACGATGAATGCATGGCAGGGTCACAAGTGACTGAAATCATGTGAACATACAGCACCAGTTAACATCAAGATGAAACATTAAACAAGTACTAAAGTACTAAACAAGCCTTCTGGAATCAAGGGGGCCCGATTCTGATGGGAGTTCTCCCCCATGAGAGCCCACTACGCTCCGTGAAGTTGCATAAGAATGAACCTGGCCAGTAGGATGGCAGGGGGCATAAGTCAGTGCAGAATTCAGCCCAATGTTTCCAACCTGCCTTGAAATGAGCTAACTCTGGGTCAATCAAGGAGCCATCCCATAGCTCTGGCGGTGCCCAGGCAATGACAGGAGCAAGTCCCTTCCCAGCCATGACAGACCTATCCTGCCGAGGTTCAGGGGATGGGATAGAATTCACAAGGGCAGAAGCTCAGGAAGGTGCTTGGGAGCCAGATCATTAAAGGTCTTGGAAGTTGGACCCAAACCTGTGCCCACTGAGTCGTCCAGTGCAGTACGAACTCCCCCTGCCCATCATCCCTCCATTCATCGTTCCAATCCATGCCCATCACCGGAGCATCAGGGCGACTGCCCTGAGGGTAATGAGACAAGGGGCATGGCAGTGGTGGTGAGAACCTTCTCCCCACTGTGGCCCCTCCACCTCCGCAGCCAGGTGCGCCCCCTTACCTTCAGCAGCCACTGGGTGGTGTTCTCCAGGACCCTCTCCAGCTGCTGCACGCGCTGTGCGGACCAGTTGTGGGTCTGCAGCGTGGCGGCGGGCGAGTCCCCCTGCAGCGTGTTGGCCCGGAGGGTCGCCCTCGTCGGTGGGCAGGGCTGCGGATCGGCCTCGGGCAGGACGAAGGTATAACTGCACTGCCCCTGCTGGACCCGGTGGGATCGCCGCCTGCTCCCGCCGCCTGTCACCCTCCACTGGCCGCCGTCCGCCCAGAAAGCCACCGTCACCCAGGCAAAGGCCACCAGCTTGAGATTTACACCGTGCATGGTGCTCTGAGACCTCTGCTCCAGCTGTTCCACACGCCGCCCCAGCTAGACCCCGCACTCCCTGTTCCTAGCTGAAAGCTGCAGAGGGGGTGGGGACATTGCACTCCAGGCTGCAGTTTTCAAGCCACTGTTTGCACAGGACAAGTTATTGGGCTCTTTAAATGAAGTCTAAATCATGTAATTTTGGCACTTCCTCAGTCCTCGCCCCTCCAAGCAGCCCCAGCTCTCCCAGCCCTTTTATCGTTCTCCTGGCTGTGCAGCAGCCCTGGCCCTCTTGCGGGAAAAAAAGTGTTTAAAAACAATATTTCTGTCTTTTTTCTTTCCTAGCCCACTGCAGGGAGCTCAAGTTTCACATGTAATCATAAAAGTTCACACACACACACAGACACACACACCCACCCACACCCTGCCTCTGTCCCTCCCCTGGGCTGCCTCCCCCCCTTTCCCCTCTGCCTGGACCCTGGTTATCTGCCTGCTCCTCCAAGGACCCATGGAGTGACCCCAGCAAGAAATGGGAAGAGAAACTCTCCCATCCTGCAGGCAGGGATGAGGTCTCTGCTCAGCTCCAGCCCCAAATCTCCCCTGCCTGCCCCTGCTTTGGATTCTCCCCCATGGTCCCAGCACAGCCACATTTCCCAGTCTGTCCCTCCCTGATCAGCACCAGCTGTGACCCTGCAGGGTGCAGGGAAGTGACATGGAGGCAAATATATTTCCCTGCCCGTTTCTATTTATAATATCTGAGGAGGCTGGGGCCTGTATTTAACTGAATCTGCTGCAAGGAAAATCCGCCGGGAATACATCCCAGCCAAAGCTCGTCCTAGAGCTTAGAGGAACATGGACTCCAGCGAGGGCACTTTAGGAGTGATTTAGGGTCCCTTAGAGATGTCGTTCGGGTCATCCCCGGGGCTGCCAAATCCTCTTTAGAAGCAAAACTCCTGTCCTGGAGGAACCAGCGAGAAAGGAGCAGCTTGTCCCTCTGGCATGAGCAAGAGAACCCAGAACGTTCAGCCGTGCGATTCAGGCAGGGCCGCATATTTTGGGAGCCTGGGGCAAAACCTGGATCTGAGCCCCCTTTCAGAAAAAAAATACCTCTGAGGGGATGTCCCGGGGGACAGAGCGAGCCCGCCCTGGACTCACCTGCAGTGGGGGTCCTGTCCCTGCTCTGAGTATCATGGCCTTGGGCACAGGGTCACACAGGTTTGATCCATCATGGAGGGGCAGCCAGCCCAAACCTGGGTGGTGCCGCAACCCCCTGCAGCAGGTCACAACACCACGCGGTGTGGTGCCCTCTCAAATGGGGGGGGACGAGGCAAACTGTGCCTTTGCCCTGCCCCCACATGGCCTTGGATTCAGGGGGCCCAGGACTTCTCCTAGGGCCATATCTAGAGTGACCCAGTTCTTCTGCCAGCTGGTTTCCCAACACTGACGCTGCAGCTTGATCCCTCTGTTTGGTATTGTTTGTCTGCTTTTGCTTTGGGGACTTTGAGGGCACTTTGCAATCCAGGATTTTTAGAAGGATTCCTGCTTTATCTCAGTTGGGAGCGAGGAGCCGGCTTGATGGCTGGGGAAGGAGGTTTCTCTGAAACATCCACTCAATGTGCAGCGGCAGTCAAAAAAGTGAACAGAATGTTGGGAATCATTAAGAAAGGGATTGATAATAAGAGAGAAAATATCATATTGCCGCTATATAAATCCATGGTACGTCCACACCTTGAATACTGCATGCAGATGTGGTCGCCCCATCTCAAAAACGATGTATTGGAATTGGAAAAGGTTCAGAACAAGGCAACAAAAATGATTAGGGGTACGGAACGGCTTCCATATGAGGAGCGATTAATAAGACGGAGACTTTTCAGCTTGGAAAAGAGACGGCTATGGGGGGATATGATAGAGGTCTATAAAATCATGACTGGTGTGGAGAAAGTAAATAAGGAAGTGTTATGTACTCCTTCTCATAACACAAGAACTAGGGGTCACCAAATGAAATTAATTGGCAGCAGGTTTAAAACAAACAAAAGGAAGTATTTTTTTCACATAACACACAGTCAACCTGTGAAACTCCTTGCCAGAGGATGTTGTGAAGGCCAAGACTATAACAGGGTTCAAAAAAGAACTAGATAAGTTCATGGAGGCTAGGTCCATCAATAGCTATTAGCCAGGATGGACAGGGATGGTGTCCTGAGCCTCTGGTTGCCAGAAGCTGGAAATGAGCGACAGGGGATGAATCACTGGATATTTACCTGTTCTGTTCATTCCCTCTGGGGCACCTGGCATTGGCCACTGTCAGAAGGCAGGATACTGGGCTAGGTGGACCTTTGGTCTGACCCAGTATGGCCATTCTTATATTGCTGAATTCTTGTCCCAACCACTCCAGCCTGTGTGCTTGGTCTTGTACTAAACGCCCACTGTCAGCACTAGGCCTAAGTATTCTGGTGTTTGCTGCCCAGGGCGCACCCCCTCCCTCCTCCGAGTGGCAGTCTGGAAATTTCTGCACCGTCCTCCCCAGTCTTGATTTGCCACCCCTGGAAGTTGACAACAAGGACTCTGTTCTCCCGCCCCTAAAGCGGGTTCTGCCCATAGTCAGATCCATTTGTAGTGATACCGGGCATTTGCAGGGGATGCGTCAGCTCACTCTCCTAAATGCCTGGCAATCCTGCTGCAAGCTCTGTGGGCCTCAATTCCCTGTCTGTGAAATGGGGATAGCAACCCTTCCTTTGTCATGTCTTTGCAGATTGCAAGCTCTTTTGGGCAGCCGGTCTTGCCAGAGAGAGAGGGTCCATCTATGTTGCAGTCAGGAGGCGTGATTGCAGTTCAGGCAATTCAGAGCTGGCTTTTGCTCTCGCTAGGGGTGGCGGCAGGGGCCAGACTCGCCCGGGACCCTGAGTACACACTCAATCAAAGCTTGTGTCTACCCGGCCCACGCTCAGACCTCCTGCCTGCAGTGTAGACAGAGCCAGAGTGAGACGCCCTGTCCAGGGCTGGTAGTGCCCTCTGCAGGGCATCCTCGGTCCAGGTCATGAGGGCTTCTCCTTTGCACCTAGACCCACACGGGCAGCCTCCTAGCTTGCTATGAGGAACGCCACCCTCCAGTTCCCTGGCTCCCTGACGTGTCTTTCCCACTAGCTTTCAATCATACCTCCCCTCGCCCCCGCCCCCGCCCGCGCCCCCTCCCCTCCTCTCCTCTCCAAGGTCCATTTCTCCCTCGACGGCTTTTCAAACCACTCCTTAAATAAACAGGGTGGCAGGGCAGGGGGCCCAAATTCCTCTCGTTAGCGCACTTTTTGCATTACTGCTGGGAAAATTACCCAGGGCACCTAACGGGCACTATCAGATGGGAAGGAGAGGGGGGCCCTGGCGTTGATGCTCCCTAGTAATTAGCTATAGCACCAGGCCAGAGAAGGGGGGACACAACCCCAGATCCCTGACAAGAGCCGTCTGTGCCACTGTCTGCCACAATCCCCTCTGTGCTACACCGAGACAGGTCTGTGCCTCGTTACATGCTGCTGCTTGGCTCGCTGCTCCCTCCCACCTGCCCCGCACCACTGTTGCGTTCATCCCCACCCTGCTTGTCAAACGACAGCAGGCGTATTTCCTGAGCCCTCAGGCCAGGAGGGCACAAGGCTCTGCTTGGGTATTAAATACACCCGCCCTGGTGCAACTCTGTCACATTGCAGTGGGTCAGAGCAATCACAAACCATGGGCCAGAGCCAGCCAGGCTGTAAGAAGAAGCCGCGCAGTGATGTGAATGGACTTGTGCCCATTTATACCAGGGGAGAGATTGGCCCATGCCCTGTGGAAGACTAACGAGCCATGCCGTAGAGGGCCCAGGCCTGAGGTGACTGGCAGAGTGCCCCGTATGCCCAGCCGCCCTTGCCCAGGGATGGTCACGGCGGGCAGAAACAGTAGCCCAAGTGGCGTAAAGGCCCTTTGTTCACCAGGCCAGCCCTCGTCTCCTTTCTCGCTGAGCGTATGAGGGTGGTTTTGGCCCCTCCCTGCTGCCATCTGACCCAGACCTCTGCTAATGGGAGATGTCTTCACACTGGCACTTCGAGCAGGCCAGGCTCTCTGTGTCCGGCAGGAGAATGAGCTGAGCTGTCGTCTGATGGTGTTTGTATAGTGGGGACCCCAGTCTGCCTTGGGGAGCAGTAATCTCACACCCCCGCCCCAGCCCCCGGCTCAGATCATAAGATAAGAATGGCCATTGTGGGTGGCAGGTAGGGGAGGCTGGGGGAGGGTGTCTCTCCCCAAACAGGCAGGTGTGGCCCCACCCACACTCCACCTGCACCCCCAGGCAGCGCTCCTGGGCTCCAGGGATTGGGGCCATCCTGCCCACCTTCCCGGGACTGCAGTGGCTGTGGGCACTAGCCAGCCTCGGGGGGTGGGGGAGGGTGGCAGCTGCGGTGGGGTGACTCTGGGTTCCGGGGAGCGCGGAAGTGGCGGGGCTGGAGGCTAGCCTCCCCCAGCCAGTGCTTCACGCACCGCCCATGATGGCCAGACTGGGTCGGACCAAAGCTCGATCTAGCCCAGTGTCCTGTCTCCCGACCGTGGCCAGTGCCAGGTGCCCCAGAGGGAATGAACAGAACAGGGAATCATCAAGTGATCCATCCCCTGTCGCCGTTCCCAGCCTCTCACTATCCCTGCCCAGAGCTCTCCAGCCACAGAAAGCCCAGTGCACTGAAAGGTTCAAGGGATCATTCCAGGTGGTTGCAGCCCGCTCGCCAGCCTATGAACGGGGCTCTGCCTCCTACAGACTCTGCTAGGCCTCCGTGGCTCGGTTTTCGGCTCCCTGTTGCCTTTGTGGCTCCGGGAGCCACGGATGGATTCACATGGCGAGATCTGGGCTCCTTGCAGCAATTGCACTGTCCGGCAGCTGCTCTGTACTGGGTGGGGGGGGGGCGGGATTTCACGTTACTCAGACCCCAGCCCTAGCTCTCTGGGACACTAGAAAAGCCCACCAAAAATGCAAACACAAATATTTGAATTGCAAACACTTGACTTCCCCTGCGCTGGGAGCAGCTAGACTCCTCCCTCCTTCACTGGCTCTGCAACTGGGACGTAACCCTCCACCAGTGCCATTGCTGGGTGGGGGGCGGGGTGGGTGTCTCCTCTGCTGCAGAGCCTCTGCCCCCCTTCCACCCACTAACCCATATGGAGCAATCTCTTCCTCCCCTCTGCTGCCCAGAGACAGGCCCCAGCTGCAAAGTTTGGATCTGGATCCAGACATGAATTTCCCCAAAGTCCTGGGAAGCTCAGAGCCAGGGTTTTGGTTTGGCTCATTGCAGAGCCAGGGGTGGGGATGAGGTCTAGTTGTGACATGTGGATCTGCGTTCATATCACAGCTCCCCAAGTCTCACTCAGGGGTGTCTGGGGTGCAGGGGTCCGGTTCAGCTCACTCTAGCCACAAAGTTCACATCCTGGTGGCAATTTCTCCCAAGCTGAAGGATTTCCAACTCTAGGGTTTGGTTCAGCCCCGAGGCTTACCCACTGCCCCCCACGAAGGGCTTGGAGCTCACCATCCCTGTGCAAAGGGTGCCACACTGAAGCCACCCCTTGCCTCCCTGTCCCTGCCTTACTCTGCTGAGCAGACGAGCAGATCCTGAAGAGAGGGAGATGAAATCCCGGGTTCGCACCACCTCTACCCTGGCCCTTGCACCCTCCAAGATGCTCAGCACAGCGGTTCCTTCTTGCAGACTGCAGTTTTGTGGGGTTTGCTGCCCTCCTCTGTGCATTATGCTGTAACTTCCCCTTTATTTCTGCTCTCGGCCTCTGCTGGCCAGCCCAGCTGGGTGGGTGTCACCCCCCCAGGGACACTAAGAGCAGGCTGCCTGCCCGCAGACTGAATCATGGTGCTAGCTTGGCACACCTGCTCCTCTGCATCCTTTGTTACCAGCCAATACCTCATCACAGCTCCCCGAACACGCCTGAGATCGGCCCTGGAATTAAAATAGCCCAAGCCTTGGTGCCTGTCTCACCCCAGGCCTGGCAGTGGAGTCCAGCGTATGATTAATGACACCTGCTGCGGTCAGCGCCAGGTTATTTTTAAACCACATCCCCCAAGGGGAGAAAGGCCCCTTTCAGCGCCAAGCTGACAAGCGGGGCTCTAAACAGGGACCAAATGACTGAGACCTCCCAGTCGAGAGGGGGGTGGGCATTAATCTCCTTCTGTCTTTTCATCTGACACCCCAGGCCAGGTTTGCGGGGAGGCTAACCCCACAGAAACCTGTGGGATTGCACGCCCGGTCTGCATGTGCTGTCTCTGCCCTTACGTACAGATCTCAGGGCGTGGCGCTGTAAATGGGCAGTGCGGGTAATTTGCACACACAGCGACCCAGCTTGTGTATGCAGCGCTGTGCACCTAACCTGCATCGGGCCCCCGGTATCCCGACCCAATTGTCATTCCCCTTTGGTTGCAGGATGCTGTCAACAATGCTGGTGGAGAGGTCCGATTTAAAAACCAGCCTCATGTCTCTGTGCTTGGCTGTTTCTGTGGATTCCTGTCATTTCACCCAGACCCTGATCTGCCTTTTGTCAGGCAAAACGCCCCCTGATGTCATTGGGCCAGATGAATCCCCACTGATGTTTCCCATGGGATGAATTTGGACCAGGGGCTTCAAATGGGAATTTTGCCAGAGTAAGGAGTGCAGGATTGGGTTCTTGTCAGCCCAGACTTTCTCCTTATGCCTGGCCTACTTCTGCACCCCTTCCCTAAACACCTTTTTCTCTCCCTAGAGTCTGTTGTAAACGTAGGCCTCTTGGGCCCCTCTGAACTACTTGTGTTCAGACACTCTTTAAGACCCATCTAAAGTAAGTGTCTAGGTCTCACAAGCTCATGCACCCAATTGCATGGCAGTAGGGGCACGCAACACATGCAATAATGCACTAGATACGTAAATGGCCATGAAAATCCAGGATGCGCCTGCGGTCGTCATGATAATTGCACACCCAAATGAGACACAGAGGGGCATATGCATTTTTGTACCTACCAGGGAATCGGCTTGGGGTGGCGCTGGATAACAGTGTCCTCCATTTCATGGGTGTTCCTCAAAACAGCGGAGGGCTGGAATTCTCCCCCAGTCCCATACCGACTTGGGTTGGGCTGGACAGCAGGTCTGGTTCTGACCTTACATCCACTCGTTTTACACCTCCAGGGAGTCAGGCCTTGTTTACCCTGCTGTAAGTGAGGTCAGGATCTGGCTCCAGATCTTTTAATAACTGTTTCACAAGCTGCCAAGAGTCAGCTGCAGAGCATACATGTCACAGATTTATTGGGAGAGTCTGTGCCTCTTATAAAACTATAACGACCTCATTCCAGGGGGCAGCTGAGGGCAGAGTGCCCACCCTGCCTTAAAGCCGACTGGTTTTGCCTCATTCCTGCCTGTGTTTTCAGAATGATGTGCTGAAAAGAAGAGCTAACAGAGACTGGGTCCCTCCCAGAGTGGGGTGTAAGCAGGGGGCTGTCTCTGCCCCCAGCAAACCTGGAGCAAGCTGCACAAGGGCCAGAATGGACCAGTAAATAACATCCGGAGGCCCCTGAAATGTTCAGCAATGCAAACAATTGCTGGATTCATCCCAAGCCCAGCAGACACAGGTGTGAGGGGAAGGCTGCTCATTGAAGGCTCTGGGTGCCCCAGCCACGCAAGGTCTGAGGGATATCACGCCACTGGCAGCTCTGGCTGCACCGGGCAGCAGCAGGGCCTCTGCTTCCAAACTGGGGACAATGTGAAAACTAGCCCCTTCTCCCATGCCCACCTATTTCCCCATCTGTCACATGTGGATAGCCAATTTTCATGGCCTCATGATGCTGTTGTTTGGCTTCTAACCTTAACCATGAAGGTCTCTGCAATCTGCACTGGGAAGCACTGGAGCATATTATCCAAAGCGACTCCAGGCTCCCACATCGTCAATAAACGTCTTTCAGAGCTTAGTTTCAATCAGAGAAACAAAATAGCCAGTGTTAATAGGGTGACCAGACAGCAAGTGTGAAAAATCAGGACAGGGTGGGTGGTAAGAGGTGCCTTTGTAAAACAAAGCCCCAACTATCGGGTCTGTCCCTATAAAACTGGGACATCTGATCACCCTAAATGTTACTAATTCAAGATGCTGCATTTAGGTAAAATCCAATTTGGCTCCATTTGGCTTCTCTGCTGGGTTGACTTGCTCAGTAATTGTGACATCTGATGCGTTGGATTATTCATCCTGGAACCTGCTGGGCTTATGAGCTATGCCTGAGTTATACAACAGAGTTTAACTTCAGTTATTAATCAGGCCCAGCGGCCATTTAGTGCTTCCCAGGCTACAAAGCAAGAGAGACGATCCTTTAAATGCCACCGAAGCCATCTGCTGTGCAGAGTAAATATATGCTGCCTCGGGACAGGAAATAGGTGAGGGTCCATTTGCTGGGGAATGATGGCTCAGTTCTGTCCTGGAAATGGACATAATGCTGGGGACACGTGCAGGGCAAGAGCAGAACCGATGGTATCCTTTGGCGTGATTAGAACTGGTGCTCTGGCAAACCTGTGGACATCGATGGATTTTATTGGCTGAAAATAGGCAGAGAATTGACATGTGCATGAAACCATCCATTCCCAAATTAAACAATGTGGGGGCCAAGCAATGGATGTGGTAATCCAAAACATGCCAGATGTAAAGCTCCCAGCAGATCCAGGCTGTCACAGGGTCTGAACCCCGAAACACACCACCTGATGGGCTGCCTCCAGCTCCCATTTCAGTCAACAGCGAAACTCCCATCAAGTTTGAGGAGAACAGAATGGGGACCTGCACTGGCTGCTGCCACTGTTCCTAAGGTGAGACAGAGACAACAAAAGTGAAGGCAGGTGCATTTTGTGGAAGGAAGCACAGCAATGATCAGGGTTATTCTGGGCAAATGTGTCTCAAAATGGTGTCCTTGTTCCAGAGTCGCTCCCTCAGCTCACGGGGAAATTCTCTGCCTTCAAAAGGGAGGTGATGCTTAGAAAGATCAAGGGCAGGAAAAGCTTTTAACGGTTGCTCCGGTTTGGACACATTGAGCCAAATGCTGCATCATCACCCCCCCCGGACTTCAATTCTTCTCCCAACTGCACCTGAACTCCCCTGGGGGCTCCAGCGAGGACGTGTGGGAAAAGGAGCAGACTTGGCCCTAGGCATCTAATCTGTCAACAGAGATTGCAACAGAAGGGAAAAAAAATGCTGGAGTCAAAGATTTCCTGTTACATGGCCTTTGTTAGCAGCAGGGGCTGTTCAAAGCTCGAACGCTACCAGGAATATTTCCAGAAATATGTCAACACAAGACACTGCCTGCCCCATCCTGTCAGCCTTGCACAGTCCAGCTGGCTAGCAGAGCATCCTCACCAGCTTCATTCACATGCCTCGGGGGATATTTGGGTTCGCTGCTCCTCTCGGCTCTGCATTGGGAGCTGTAGGAAGAGAAAACTCTCTTGCTTTCTGCAGCAAATTCTCGAGGAAAGTGCATGGAAAACAGCCTGAAGGGATCTACGGGGTTATAGTAGCAGAAGGGAATTTGGAGGAAAGATTTGCACTCAGAGGTCAGGCCCGCAAGGAACTGTCAGTTTGGCTTAGAAGCTGCACATCAAACACTCTCTCACACACGGAGGTTGTTGGCTGTCGGGCTTTTCCTACCTGAACCGGGGATAAAAAACAAAGGGGCATAATATGGAGAAAGCCTCATTTGCATATTACTCTACAAGCATGCAGTATATCGACATCATCTGCAGCACGGGAGCGGTAGGGGAGATATTAGGAAAAAATCTCTTACTCTAAGGGTGGTGAAGCTCTGGAATAGGTCTCCAAGGGAGGCTGTGGAATCCCTGTCATTGGGGGTTGGACAATCTCCTGTCGGGGGTTGTCTAGGTATGCTTGGTCCTGCCTTGATCTTGGGGAAGGACTCGGTGACATTTTGAGGTCCCTTACAGCCCGACAGGTCTAGAATTCTCTATCCCAGCAAACAACACCAGGCTGCATGGTGGTTTCGGTTACACTCACACGTGCGTGTGACTGAGTGTAGGCCGAGTGCCCTGCTGGCCAGAATGCAAGGCTGTCTGAACCATTCTAAGGTGAGAGTGAAGCACAAAGGGCAAGGGGGATTAGCATTATGATTGCTCTCACAAGCGACCCTTCTGTTGTCCATTCCCTTTTGATGCCTTGGAAATTTCCTAGCTGGTGTAAACGTTGGCCCGCGTGGTGTGAATTCCCTGCACCTTTTAGCAGGTCTAGTTGAAAGCCCAGAAGGGTGACTCCTTTCCCAGAGCTCATGGATTCCTTCCAGCGGTTCCACTGAATGCAGTTATGTGTATCCTTGTTCTAGGTTAACCACTGCCGCTGCTCTCATACCCAGAGGCTGGATTAGCAGGCTGGCTCAGGAGAGATGGAAGGGCTCCGTGAAGCATAAAAGCAAAACAAACATAATCCTTTCCCACTGCTCTGTGGGGACCATTCATCTTGGATGCTGACGGTGAAACCTTCCTACTTCTCTGGCTGTAGCTAGTCAGACCTGGGCACCCTCCCCCGTACTTCCTTGTGCGCTGAAGTTAGTCTGCAGAACAGATAACACCTTGCAGCAAGGCGGGAGAATTGTCTCCAGTTCCCTCACTGAAACTTCTCAGGCAGGAAAGACCAGAAAGGAACATTTAGGCATAAAGAATATTCTTAAATCAGGGACACCATCCAAAAGCCAGGGCCCCTGACTGGAGAAGTTTCAGCTAGTCTTCTTTAGCCTCACACAAGCACCTTACCTTTATCACTGTTTATTTCCTTCTTGGATCACCTGAGACCCGTCCCCATTGTGGTGCCCAGGATATTGGCTGATGCAGGTGAGACGGCTGCAGTCCATGTAGCAACGCTGAACACCCCCCAGCTCAGGACCTGACCCTCGGGATCAGAGCCCTGGGGTGATAAAGCACCCAATGTATTGCCTGAGATGAAGTTACTCACGCTAACACCAGAGCTACATTTAGCCCTCAGAGCCCAGTTTTCAAACGCAGGCTGCTAAATAGGGTGTCCAACTCCCACACATACCAGCAATTAAGGCCGTTAATGTGTGGCACCTTCCAACCAAGGATCATACTTTAATGTCCTTAGTAAACTCAGCATCGCAGTCTCTCTGTGAGAGTTTTTGATTTAGCCACAATCGTAACTGGAGGGGAATGGCAATCTCACCACTAACACAACTTTCCTCCAGCAGGAGGTGCTATGAATGATTTTTGGCAGATCGTAGAACAGTAGGACTGGAAGAGGGTGTAAAATTAACGAACATTTTGAGAGGAAAAGTCATGTCCAGCCAAAGTAAAGACAGGTTCGGCCCACACCATTCTTCTGATCCAGAGCTGAACTTCTGGAAAGTTTGGGGTGGGAGGCCGAGAAAGGGTTTGGATCAGAGGGTTGCTTCAACCCGCTGCGGCAATTTGTCAGGCGAGGCTGGTGCTGAATTTCCCCAGCGTTCAGGGGCTGTTCAGTGCCAAGGGCTGATCAGTTTCCATCTCTAGAACTGGCCATTTTCACCTGATGCTGCAGAGGAAGGGAAGATGGTCTCTGATGTGACTAGCCATGCTCAGGTCGCTAAGTGAAGGGCAAATGTGATCCGTGATCACAATGGGACCACAGAGATCAGCTGGTGCCTTGATGCAGGAGATTTCACACCCCTTAACTACAGAGGTTGTTATTGCTGATAAAATTACCCACCCAGACACAGTATTGGTTTCCCTGACCTCCAGCAACTGTGAACTGTGCGCTGGATGAAAAACGATTCTCTTTATTGGTCCATTACTTTCATCGAGGGCTCGCTTGTTCCCGTGTTCTGGAGAATTGTAGAAATGAAGGACCGAGCAGACTCCACTAGACCTAGCATCAGCTCAAATATATCAGCCTGAGTGCCCTCTACCTCTTCTTCTTGCCAGGCTTAGCAACCCTGGCCTTTGCAACTCTTGTCTGGTGTGTCTCATACACCAAACTACTCTTTTCCATGCCCTTCTCTGGAGCTATTCCATTATAGGTATGTCTCTCTCCCAGCGAGGCAGCCAAGATGGGACACTGCGGGACTGATGTGACGAAGCGGGACTGTTCTTAATGTTTCCTCTAAATATTGTGGGGGTGCCACAGTTTCCCGTATGCAGTTCTTAAGTATCTAGGTGGTAGGATAAGGGTGTATGATTGTTGCAGAGCCCTAGAGGGCAGATATGTGCAGGGGTCTGGACACAGAGAATGGCCGACACCCTGTTTCCTGGCAACTGATGGCCTGGGCCCTTCCCCCTGCAAGGTGAGAGCTAAAGGGTTGGAGAACAAAGGAATCAGGTGACCTCCTGGCCCCGGAAAGGGTCAAAGCCCAGAGGAGGAGGGGCTGGAGGGGGAGGCAATTTGGGGCTGGCTGGGGACATGGAGTGAAGTGCAGATGTGGTTGTCTGGCTCACTGCCCCCAAAATGGACCTAGCTGAGGGGTACTGTTCTCTGCACCTACAAGCTCTGTTTTAGACCATGCTCCTGTTGTCTAATAAACCTTCTATTTTACTGGCTGGCTGAGAGTCACGTCTGGCTGCGAAGTTGGGGTGCAGGACCCTCTGGCTTCCCCAGGACCCCGCCTGGGCAGACTCGCTGTGGGAAGCGCACGGAGGGGCAGAGGATGCTGAATGCTCCGAGGTCAGACCCAGGAAGGGGGTAGCCGGGTGAGCTGTGTGTCCTGCCGACAGTCTGCTCCCAGAGAGGAGACTTCCCCAGAGTCCTGCCTGGCTTCGTAGGGAGCAGTTCCAGAGCATCGCCCGGGGACTCCGTGACAACTGGTGGGAGCAGTGGGATGTACTGCACTCTGCGGATGGCCCTTCCTGCAGTAAGTGACTGGGGAGCAGTAAAACGAAGGGGATTGACGAGGACCAGGCATGCTGAAGGCTTAGAGAGGAGCGGTTTTGGGGGGCAGTTAACCCCTGGGAGTGTGTGACCAGCGAGAAGGACTGTGCAGTAATGGGGTCCCCCTGGGGACTGCGGTGAGCAATCTCAGGGGCGGAGGAGCCTGCGGCTTGGCCATGGGAGAGAGAAGGACTTTTGCAGTAACAGGGTTCCCCTGGGGATTGCAGTGAGCAGTCCCGGGGCGGAGGAGTCTGCAGCTCGACCCTGGCAAAGAGGTGGTGACCTCGAGAAGGGCTGGCACACTAGGGGTTCTCCCTGGAAACCGTGGGGAGCTGAGAGCACACAGGCCTGTGAGTTCACAACAACTTGGGAACAGCGGAGTGAGGGCCTGTCACCATCTCCTTAGGAAGGACATTGTAACCCTGTGCAGAAAGAGAGGGTTGCGCATTGGAAAGTTCACCAAAGCACAGTTCATTGTGCAGCTGGAGGAGGACGACCGCTCTAAGGAGCAGATTCCTGACCCAAATGGGGCTATAGCAGGATCTGGGAGCAGCTGGAGTAGTAGCCAGGCATCCCCAAGACTCCTGTCCCCGACCAGACGAAGGTCTTCACGATCAGGTTCCCCATCAGGGGATCGGAGACGGACGGGATTGGAGCTGAGTCCGAGAGTGCGAGAGGACTGTGAGAGACAGCGAGAGCCCGAGAAAAAGCTGCAGAAGCAGCAGTAGCATGAACTGGCGATGGTGGAGCAGAGAGGCAGAGGGGACTTCCCAGGGGTGATTGGGGATAGACCCCGGGGTGCCAGTTCCGCAGGGAACCTCGTTACTAAATTGCTGCCCCGGTTAAGGAGGGGGGGGGGATGTGGATGCCCCCCTCACTGCCTTTGAGCAGGCTGGTGATTTGAACGAGGGGAACCCTGCGGAAAAACCACAGTGTCTAGCTCCCTTGCTGGGTCCCAAGGCCATAGACTCCGTCAGCCAGATGGGTGGGGAGGTGGACAGGTTCCCACTCCTGGTCCCAACCTATATGTCTGTGTGGAGTTTCCTGGGGCCAAGCCCCTTGGACCTCCAGTGGGAGCAGAAGGTGAGGGTCAATGGGGAGACATTCCTGGGGTGGTGAGATCCTGGGACAGAGAGAACTGTTGTCAGGCCCCTGGTGGTGCAGCCTCAGATGCTAAGGGGCTGGGTGAGCTGGGTGAGGGTCCCAGTGATGAAGCCCCTGGCCCTGCCTATGGCCCAGATCCCTGTGCAGACCCAGGAGGGGTGGGGCTGGCTGGTCGTTGGGGTTCTCCAGGATTTCAGCTGCGAGACCCTGTTGGGGAGTGACTGTGTCTCTTTGGGACAGGATCCAGGCCCTGCTCCTGTAACGGCCAAGGGTTTGAATTTGAATCCAGGGAACCAATCGGCGGAGAGGGAAATGTCAGTGAAAATGCAGGTTTCAGAGTAGCAGCCGCGTTAGTCTGTATTCGCAAAAAAGAAAAGGAGTACTTGTGGCACCTTAGAGACTAAAATTTGAGCATAAGCTTTCGTGAGCTATAGCTCACTTCATCAGATGCATTCGGTGGAAAATACAGTAGGGAGATTTATATATGCACACAGAAAATATGAAACAATTTATCATACACACTGTAAGGAGAGTGATCACTTAAGATGAGCTATTACCAGCAGGAAGGAGGGGGGGAAGGAGGAAAACCTTTTGTGGTGATAATCAAGGTGGGTCATTTCCAGCAGTTAACAAGAACGTCTGAGGAAGAGTGGGGGGTGGAGTGGGGGGAGAAATAACATGGGGAAATAGTTTTACTTTATGTAATGACTCATCCACTCCCAGTCTCTATTCAAGCCTAAGTTAATTGTATCCAGTTTGCAAATTAATTCCAATTCAGCAGTCTCTCGTTGGAGTCTGTTTTTGAAGCTTTTTTGTTGAAGGATAGCCACTCTCAGGTCTGTAATCGTGTGACCGGAGAGATTGAAGTGTTCTCTGACTGGTTTTTGAATGTTATAATTCTTGACGTCTGATTTGTGTCCATTTATTCTTTTACGTAGAGACTGTCCAGTTTGACCAATGTACATGGCAGAGGGGCATTGCTGGCACATGATGGCATATATCACATTGGTAGATGCGCAGGTGAACGAGCCTCTGATAGTGTGGCTGATGTGATTAGGCCCTATGATGGTGTCCCCTGAATAGATATGTGGACAGAGTTGGCAATAGGCTTTGTTGCAAGGATAGGTTCCTGGGTTAGTGGTTCTGTTGTGTAGTTGCTGGTGAGTATTTGCTTCAGGTTGGGGGTCTGTCTGTAAGCAAGGATTGGCCTGTCTCCCAAGATCTGTGAGAGTGATGGGTCGTCCTTCAGGATAGGTTGTAGATCCTTGATGATGCGTTGGAGAGGTTTTAGTTAGGGGCTGAAGGTGATGGCTAGTGGCGTTCTGTTATTTTCTTTGTTGGGCCTGTCCTGTAGTAGGTGACTTCTGGGTACTCTTCTGGCTCTGTCAATCTGTTTCTTCACTTCAGCAGGTGGGTATTGTAGTTGGAAGAATGCATGATAGAGATCTTGTAGGTGTTTGTCTCTGTCTGAGGGGTTGGAGCAACTGCGGTTATATCGTAGAGCTTGGCTGTAGATAATGGATCGTGTGGTGTGATCTGGATGAAAGCTAGAGGCATGTAGGTAGGAATAGCAGTCAGTAGGTTTCTGATATAGGATGGTGTTTATGTGACCATCGCTTATTAGCACCATTGTGTCCAGGAAGTGGATCTCTTGTGCGGATTGGTCCAGGTTGAGGTTGATGGTGGGATGGAAATTGTTGAAATCAGAGTGGAATTCCTCAAGGGCTTCTTTTCCATGGGTCCACATGATGAAGATGTCATCAATGTAGCACAAGTAGAGTAGGGGCATTAGGGGACGAGAGCCGAGGAAGCGTTGTTCTAAGTCAGCCATAAAAATGTTGGCTTACTGTGGGGCCATGCGGGTACCCATCGCAGTGCTGCTGATTTAAACTTATATATTGTCCCCAAATGTGAAATAGTTATGGGTGAGGACAAAGTCACAAAGTTCAGCCACCAGGTTAGCCGTGACAGTATCAGGGATACTGTTCCTGACGGCTTGGAGTCCATCTTTGTGTGGAATGTTGGTGTAGAGGCTTCTACATCCATAGTGGCCAGGATGGTGTTTTTAGGAAGATCACCGATGGATTGTAGTTTCCTCAGGAAATCAGTGGTGTCTCAAAGATAGCTGGGAGTGCTGGTAGCGTAGGGCCTGCGGAGGGAGTCTACATAGCCAGTCAATCCTGCTGTCAGGGTGCCAATGCCTGAGATGATGGGGCGTCCAGGATTTCCAGGTTTATGGATCTTGGGTAGCAGATAGAAAACCCCAGGTCGGGGCTCCAGGGGTGGGTCTGTGTGGATTTGTTCTTGTGCTTTTTCAAGGAGTTTCTTGAGCAAATGCTGTAGTTTCTTTTGGTAACCCTCAGTGGGATCAGAGGGTAATGGCTTGTAGAAAGTGGTGTTGGAGAGCTGCCTAGTAGCCTCTTGTTCATATTCCGACCTATTCATGATGATGACAGCCCCTCCTTTGTCAGCCTTTTTTATTATGATGTCAGAGTTGTTTCTGAGGCAGTGGATGGCATTGTGTTCTGCATGGCTGAGGTTATGGGGCAAGTGATGCTGCTTTTCCACAATTTCAGCCCGTGCACGTTGGCGGAAGCACTCTATGTAGAAGTCCAGTCTGTTATTTCGACCTTCAGGAGGAGTCCACCCAGAATCCTTCTTTTTGTAGTATTGGTAGGAAGGTCCCTGTGGGTTAATACGTTGGTTAGAGGTGTGTTGGAAATATTCCTTGAGTCGGAGACGTCAAAAATAGGATTCTAGGTCACCACAGAACTGTATCATGTTCGTGGGGGTGGAGTGAAAATGCAGATGACCTGGCTGGTAGCAGGGAGGAGCTGCTAGGCTCAGGCTACCTGCCCTGTAACCAGACCCCTGGGGCTGGGTGGGACAGAGAGATGCTCCCCGCCCTCTTGCACACCGGAGAGGGGGCTCAGGCTGGCTCTGATGCAGTGAGGAAAGCAGCGAGCTCGCTGTCTACCCCCACTGGGACAGCAAGGGCAGCACTGAGCACAGTGGGAGCTGAGACCCCAGCTGAGTGCGGGGACACACAGGCAGGGCAAGGGATCTGTTGGGAGTGGCAAGGTAAGGAAAGTTTGGAGGAGCCTAGGCAGCCTTGTAAGCTGATGGCTTTGTCTAGTTAGCAGTGTGGAAAGGTGAGGAGAGTGGAAGATGAGTGTCCCTGGACCTTACCTGTTTGCTGGGTGGAGAATTGTGACAGTGAAGGAAATGTATCTGTGTCTGTCAGGGGTATTGACTTGCCTATGGAGAGAGCTACCCTGATCTCCAAGCAGTTGTCTGTGAACAGCCTTGTATGCTGGGACAAGGGGAATGAGATACCAAGCTGTGTGTCTGTTAAAGGAGAAAGTGTGTCCGGCTCTTCTTTGTCTGTGGAGCAGACAGAAGGGGCCTTTCAGCTTGTGATGGTTGAGAATAGTGCAGTTGTCTCAGAGTTGGTTCTGGATTCAGCTAAAGCCCAGAAAGGGAATGGTCCTAAGTTTGTGTCTGCTGGGGAGAATGGCCCTGTAACTAGATCTCAAAAAGAAAAAGAGTACTTGTGGCACCTTAGAGACTAACAAATTTATTTGAGCATAAGCTTTCGTGAGCTACAGCTCACTTCATCGGATGCATCTGATGAAGTGAGCTGTAGCTCACGAAAGCTTATGCTCAAATAAATTTGTTAGTCTCTAAGGTGCCACAAGTACTCCTTTTCTTTTTGCGAATACAGACTAACACGGCTGCTACTCTGAAACCTGTAACTAGGTCGCATGCAGTTAGTGTCTATGTAAAATCCCAGAGACCAGACAATTCTGGTGCTTGTATTTTGCCTGTTGCTAGTGTGTGGTTGGGAAAGGGTATAGCAAATCTGTCTAATCAGGGTGAGATCCTAGCCAGGGCACAAGGAGAGCAGAAAGGTGATTTGATTGTGTTACCTACTGAGGGTGTGGAAACCTGTAGCAAGAAGGAAAAGATTCCTGAACTTGTGTGTGGCAAAGGGAAGGAGAAGGCTTCTAACCTTTTCTCTAGGAAGTCTGTAAGTTTGCCTGAAAGGGGATTGTGTAGGAATCTGCCTGATGGGCTAGAGGTAATTCTGGATGTAAGTGAGACCCAGAAAGAGTCTGTTGTTGCTCAGGAAAGTGTTCCTCTAGAGCAAGCCCTAGGTAAAGAGGGTAAGGGCAGAATTTCTGTGAAGGGTGAATTGTTGCATAGAAAAGCCCTAGGGAAAGGAATCCTCATGGGGTCTTTGCAAGCAGTTTACTGCAACTGCAGGGTGTGAAAGTGATTTAATCAAGAAAGTTTCAGTTCCTAACAGCCAGAAATTTTCTGTTGTGAATGGATCCACTGACTTTCCTGTTGAAAGATCCAGTGTGGATAGTTTTGAAAAGGTCTCAGATGAAGTGAAAGCTGTTAAGAAAGTTAAACAGTCCTATAACCAAGTGGCTGTGTTTGGCCAGCTTGTTGGGGAGACAAGGTTGGTGAGAAAGGGATGTCTCCATGCTAGTTCTGTAAATGAACAGTATGTGGCCCAGGTCAAGATGGGGGCTCTTAACCGAGAGAGCCCGAATTGCAGCCCTCCAGACTAGAGCGCTGGGAGAAGACCCGATCCCAGTTTGACCTCCGGGGGTTCTGGGGTGGAAAAAGGGCATGGGCCGCATAAATCTTCCCACATGCGGCATGCGAGTGCTATCGACCACCCCCGACCTAAGGGAGGGCGTGAAAGTGGAAGGGCCTGGTGTAACTCCCACCAAGGAACAGGAGAGATGCTGTGGCATCCATGGGAAAGTTGGTGGCTTCGAACTTCCCCAGGTCGCTGGCTAAAGTGACCCCGCTCAGTTCGGTCTTGAAGGGGGGAGAGATGTGACGAAGCGGCACTGTTCTTAATGTTTCTTCTAAATATTGTGGGGGTGCCTCAGTTTCCCGTATGCAGTTCTTAAGTATCTAGGTGGTGGGATGGGGGTGTATGATTGTTGCAGAGCCCTGGAGGGCAGGTGTGTGCAGGGGTCTGGACACAGAGAATGGCCGACACCCTGTTTCCTGGCAATTGATAGCCTGGGCCCTTCCCCCCTGCAAGGTGAGAGCTAAAGGGTTGGAGAACAAAGGAATCAGGTGACCTCCTGGCCCCGGAAAGGGACAAAGCCCGGAGGAGAAGGGGCTAGAGAGAGTTTCAGTTCGGGGCTGGCTGGGGACATGGAGTGAAGTGCAGACGTGGTTGTCTGGCTCACTGCCCCCAAAATGGACCCACCTGAGGGGTCCTGTTCTCTGCGCCTACAAGCTCTATTTTAGACCATGTTCCTGTCGTCTAATAAACCTTCTGTTTTACTGGCTGGCTGAGAGTCCCGTCTGACTGCGGAGCTGGGGGGCAGGACTTTCCAGCTTCCCCGGGACCCTGCCTGGGCGGACTCCCTGTGGGAAGTGCAGGGAGGGGCAAAGGATGCTGAATGCTCCGAGGTCAGACCCAGGAAGGGGGGAGCCGGGCGAGCTGTGTGTCCTGCAGACAGGCTGCTCCCAGAAAGGAGGCTCCCCCAGAGTCCTGCCTGGCTTCATAGGGAGCAGTTCCAGAGCATCGCCCGGGGAGTCCGTGACAACTGCCAACCCCAAGTGCTAAAAAATCTTGAGTTGGCCCCCTGCCCCCTCATGAGAGAGTCTTGAAGGTCAAGAGCTTGAGGAGAAATAAATGCTGGGTTCTTTTCATTTGCCTCCTGGTTGGACATGTTTTCATACTTTGTCCTGCAGCTGGCCTGTCTGTCGCAGGGGCAGGCCTTGTCGGGCTGCAGAGTAATGTGGGAATAACATAGCAGCTGAAGCTGAGAGGTTGGAAACCCAGAGCTGCTAAGTCCATCCTCCGACACAAACCGGTGTAGGCCCCCTGGTAGCAATGGCAGAGCTTCACAGCTGTTCCTGAAAGGAGTCTAGTGTCTTTCTTCTAATGTGGGGCTAGCAATGCGGGTGGGGGATCGATCCCACAGCTAGGCAAGGCCCTTTCCTCCCAGGGGTTCCTCTAGCGGCACTAGCTGCTGGGTTTAGTGCTTGGGGCGGGAGTTTGCATCGCCAGCTATCCCTCTCTCTGCAGGCAGTCCTGATGGTAAGGAAGCGACAGCCAGGTTTGGGGTGGAGTTTCAGAGCTGCTCAGATATTCTGGTCTCTTCCCCCCACAAGGGCTGAAATCATCGTCATAACTACAGTAGTGATCCTTAACGCCATCGATTGAATTAGAATTAAGAACTGTGCACACAGTTGGACTGTTTACAGTAGCCGATTGTTTCTGTTAGCCAGCCGTCATTCCATCTCGCCCTCTGCCCGGTGGCTTGTCTCATTCCCCTTGTGTGTCTTGACGTTTTGATAGTAAGTGCTTTGGCACTGGCATTGGCTATGTTTGTACATCACCTAGCACATTAGGGCCCCAACCTGGGCTCTACCTCAATGTAAATGTTCACTATTCTTATAGGACGACATATTTATGTTGCCCTTTTCGTCCAGTGGTCTCATAGGATTTTACATAGGACCATCCTATCTCAGTTAAATACATTGTTGCCAATTCTCATGATTTTACTGCAAGTCCCGTGATCGATGTGTCGATTCCAAGGCCAAAAGGGACCACTGCGATCATCTATTCTGACCTTCCCTACAACACAGGCCAGGGATCTGCCCTGAAAAAATACCTAGAGCAGATCTCTGACAACCATCCAAGCTAGATTGAACAATTGCTGGTGATGGAGAATCCACCTTGGAAAAACTGTATTTGTTGTTTTTCTTCAAACCCCAACTCCTAGAATCTGGTGATTATGTGTGGCCCTCAGGTTGTGTTTCCTTCCTTTTTGAAGTGTCTAGCCCTTGTGGCTGCAGAAAGAGGCCTGAGATTTAAGGCTGAAAAGCCAGAAGGCAAATGAAAAGGATCCAAAATGTATATTAAAAAAGAACCCTGATTTTGAAGCCATTCTCATGATTTTTGCTTGTTTGGGGTTGGGATACTGTGCGTAATTTGGCCAAGGAAATTAGTGGCAGAGCCAGGAGTGGCTCCCCCATCTCTGCTCAGCCCACTGCCCTTGGCCCCATTGCCCCCTTAGGAAATGGTGAACATGCACCCGTGATGTGAGGCAAACAACCTGCAATATAAAAATGGATTCTCAAAGTCCTGGTCGGTGTCAGTGAGCAAAGACATGACGCACACGCTGGAGGGTTTAATATATTTATTTACTGGTAGACAAACCAACCAGCTGCCCTTTTGGAGGCAATGCAGGGTGATACATAAACCCAGGTTATTAGAATCCTTGATGCCTTTGAATGTTGCTTCCTCGTGGGAAAGTAACTGAGCATCAAGTTAAATCTCAAGAATAGCGATATAAGTAAGCAGGAAATAGTACTAGGCCATTCCTTACTTGACAGCAACACCTCGTGGTCAGTAGTAAAAATGACACACGAGCCATAGGAAAGGGTTGGCATTGTTTAGCTAACCTTTTGTATGACAAAAAACTAGCAACGTGTTGCCAGTGCCCTAAACACATGACTATTACAACCCTGTCATAATCAAAGTTTGAACTACGAATTGCAATGTACAATACTTTTATTTAAAACCAAAATTCTTATTTTAAACTAGAATAAGAAAAAAATATATATATAGTGAGAGACATTTTAAATACATTGATTTTCTAGAAATAAATTTCTATGTTTCATATATATATATATATATATATATATATATATATATAATATATTTATTTATATAAACAATAAAACCTAATTTTCCAGAATCACAGAAATGAGTTAGGCTGCTAGAAGGCATCTGATGCTGCTAGGAGAAGTTTACGGTGT
Source organism: Dermochelys coriacea (assembly GCF_009764565.3). Classification (NCBI taxonomy): domain Eukaryota; kingdom Metazoa; phylum Chordata; order Testudines; family Dermochelyidae; genus Dermochelys; species Dermochelys coriacea. Next base: position 3,175,038 of record NC_050080.1, read on the forward strand.
GAGGACTTAGGACTTAGGGTGACCAGATGTCCAAGTTTTATAGGGACAGTCTTGATATTCGGGGCTATGTCTTATATATGAGCCAATTACCCTCCATCCCCATCCCGATTTTTCAGACTTGCCTTCTGGTCACCCTGCGTGGGATAGAGAAGGACCTAAGGTACAAAGCCTCCATCTGGAGCCAGGGCTGACCATTTCCAGGGTTGTTTTTTTTGGGTGGGGGCTTAGATCTAGTTTTGGTTCAGTCCCAGCTCTAGCTTGTTGATAGGGCGGCATTGTAATTCTATAGAACAATTCTTTCTTAGCTGAAATGCTATAATGTCCCCCATGTAATGTCCCCTTTCCATCCTAGGGAGTCTGGAACTCTGCCCTAACAGATCTTAATCTGGTACCTACACCACTCTGATGGGCGAGACTCTCAGGAAAGTCTGCTTTGAAACATCCTGAGTTCTCACCCTCCCACTGGCGAAGGGTGCAAGGAGGCCTGGAACTGGAAAGCGAGTGCTGCCGAGCTGCCTGTCTTCTTGATTGGGTTTTGTAACGCCACACATCTCTGTGAGAGTGATACACATATTTGAGGAATTTGTAGATACTGTCTAACCCTTTCTGCACACCAACATGGCAGGGTCCCAGATCCCCACAGGGCATGTCCTGGGCAAAGGCTGGACTGGCCCCTAAAGGGGCAGAGTTTGTCTTTGGTGCAGTGAAGAATCCAAAAGCTCAGATCCTTCTCTGGCACTTGGATAAACTCTCCAGAGTGGGTGGGCTGGGTAGCTCATGAAGAAGTTCTTTCTATCTCTGTTCTTTTTATCTCTGGTGGTCACTCATGCTTGCCTCCTACTCCCGCATGGCAATAGACAAGAGATTTATGTACAGAATTTCAATTCTTCAGACTTTCAGTCCAGTATTTCAACCAAGTTTGAATCCCACTCTAAAACTGAGGGACAGTTTGGGGTGTTGCAGGGGAGCCAGATTCTTCTATTGCCCCGGTTTGTCCAGGAGAGGAAATCCCCCAGCCCTTACGCAAGCAATGGGAGTGATACCCGAGTAAGGTCTGCGGGATTGGATGCTGGGGCTCCGTATTTAGAGTCTGGTTCTATCCTGTGCCGAGTGCCAGGTTTGCAGTGCCAGGGCAGCTGAGGGCACTCGCCACCTGTCAGGATCACAGCTCTGGGGAGGAAGATGGAGCCAGGGTCTGGTGCAATTCTCATTCCTCTAGGCTTAGATTTCCAGCCTGGGGAATGTTCCCCTGTTTCAGTCACTCGGCTCTCCCTGCTTTTATGTTCACAGATGCTTTCATTTCTCACACAGACAGCTGGCACCCAGGAAAGAGCCAGCGCTATGTGTAAGCCTCCTCCCCTCACTTACCCCTGAGCAGGGGTCTGCGGGAGCAGCAGGCGGGGAAATTGTTGGAGGGAGAAGGCTGGGAGGCTTGGCATGGGGGCAGTTCAGACTTCTGCACGGCCACGTAATTGGGCTGAAGGTGCTAGGTGGGAGTTGGAAGCATGGCCAGCCTCGCTGTAACGTAGCAGTGATGGGGCTTTCCAAGAGATGCTGCTCCCTACCTCCTGGTTATGGTCCATTGCTGGCATTCTGCTTCAGTTCCATTGCGTGGGTGAGGGAACCTGCCGCATCAATCCAGTCTGGAGGCAGGGAACGAGCCTGCCAGGGAAAGGGGCACCTCCCACCAGTCAGTTCCAGAAGAGCTGGTGAAGCCCCATGTCCGTCGAATGTCCTGCTGGCCATTTTTGCTATGTAGCTGCACTGCGTGATGGTGCCGCACAGTGATAACTTGCCCCTTTGCTCTCAAGATATTCCCCATCTGAAAAGGGGGAGGAGGCCGTTCAGTGCTGGACTCAAAGCTCCTCTTCCCCCTGGTAGTGCGGGCCCGGCTCGGTGCTGTTCTGTAACTCTTCTCGCTGGGCAGGTAGCTGAGCTGGGGGTGCAAACCCACCATTCTGGCCCAGCCAGCGGTGTTTTCTCGTTCACTGTCACATGGCTCCCGAAGGCAGCTGGCTCTGGTTGCACCAGAGAAGGAGCTGGACTGTGAGGGTGCATCAGGGACAGGGGAGAAAACAGAGCTTTGCTCTCGCTGTCGGACTGCAAATTAGATTTTCTGAAGAGGAAATGTTTCACAGGCCGGAAACGGCCTCAGAAGAAGCACCTAGGAATGTGTGTGTGTGTGTGGGGGGGGGGAATTGTGCAATATTCTCTGGCTGGAAAAGGTGGAAAAACGAAAGCCGAGAAGGAAATGTTGCTGAGACCTCAGGATGAAGACTTCCTTTGTGCCCCACAGCACTCCCATGGGGCTACCCCCAGGGCTGCCTCCCGGAGTCCCACCTGTGAGGATGCAGGTTAGGTGCACGCCAGCGAATCTGCCTTCTGTTTCTTTTGTTTCTTTTCCATTTTTGTTTTCTTTGTGGTCTCGGGCTTCTCTGAAACACAGAAAGGATCGCTCGTTGGCTTGGGAGCCGGGAACGCCTTCGAAACCTGGCTTTACTTCTCAGCTCACTGCGGTGAAAAGAGTTTGTTTGGAAAGGGATACCCCCTGTGCGGGGAGAGGAGCTAGTGATTGGAACCAGAGACTGGGAGCCCCACCGCTCCATCCAGCTCACCAGGACTCCTGGGTTCTCCTCCCAAGTCTAACACTTTGTGCCCCTGGAGTCGTTATTTAATCGCTCTGTTCAGACCTCAGTTTCCCCAGCTGTGAAATGTGGAGGGGGGTCAATAGTATTATCCCCATCTCCCAGGGGTGTTATACTGAGTTAAGAAAGGATGGCCTGAGCTGGAACTCAGGAGACCTAGGTTCAAACCCCTGCTCTGTCCCAGACTCCCGGGGTGACTGTGGGCAGGTCACTTACTCTCTCTGGGCCTCGGTTCCCATCTGTACAATGGGAGGATAGATCCCATCACCTACCTGGTGAGCCCTAGAGTTCCTGTTCAGTTCAATGGGGACAGGCTGTGCCCTTGGGCTGTAGTTCTGACCATGCTACCCACCTCTCCCCTCCCTCCCTTACTTTATGGCCAGGGTATGCACAGGCTGGAGCCCCACATTCAGCCCAAACAACGAGCAGCAAGGTCCAACAGCTGGGCTGGCAAAGTTCCTACCCAGGTTCTTGGGGCCAAAACCTCCATGGAAGTCAGAGGGGTTCCCCCAGCAGAGCAGACTGGTCAGGAGGTAGAAAGGAGCCACATGTGGCTCCAGAACCCTCAGCTCAGGCCAGGGCTGTTTCTTGGGCGGCCAGGGCTGTTTCTTGGGCGGCCAGGGTAGAGAGAAGAAAAAGCAAAAGGAGAAAATGGGGAGGGCAGCTGATGCATAAAAACAGAGATGGGCTCACCTCTGGGATTTGGGCACTGCCTCTAAGATTTGAGCACCTCGGTCTTTCTGTGTTGGGAATAGGGGGGCTCACTTCAGACCCATCTCTGCAGAAGAGAGGAACATGACAGCAGCACAGATGAGACCCCCCCCCGCCCTCTTTCTAGCAGGGGGCTGGGCACTCAGGAGCAGACTTGGGCTGTGTGATTAATGGCGAGAGACCCCCAGATCCAAAGCTCCCTGGAGTCGGTCGATAGCCGCCCAGCCGCTTCAGCTATGAATCTGGGTCAAACGTTCCTCTCAGCTCTGCCCAGCAAGCCTCTGTGTCAATGTGCTGGTCTCCCTGCCCCGGTGGATTTCCCCCATGCTGGGAGAGAAGGGTATCAAACAAGGCTCCATCCTGGGCGTGGAGAGAAGGGTGTGTCCCCCCCTGGGGAGGGGGGTCTCTACAACAGCCCCCAGCATAGTAGGGAAAAGAGCCCTTTTCCCACCCCGGCTGTGTAGACCCAGGGTCAATGGAGGCTGGAAAGAGGAAATGAAGGAAACAATCAGGAACACGGGAAAGCTGGAGGGAGGGATATTAAAGAGGAGAAACATAAAATGCCAGGAGGAGCCTGGAGCCCTGTCAGATCCCTCACATCCCTGGAACTTTCGCTGGCGGTGACAGCAGCTGACACCCACCCCGGGGCGATCCCTAATCTGGGCAATTGGGAACACATGAGAATGGAGTTTGCTTGGTGCTCCTCCTCACCGCGGCTGCTCCCAGTTCCGCTCTGCTGTGGGGAGCCCGGCTGCCAGGGCTTCCCATGTAGCAGAAGATTCATTCTGCATTTTTCTTCTCATTTGTGGTACAAGCCACGTGGCCAAGCCCCGAATGAGTTGGCTCCCGAATTGTTCGCTCCAGCAGTAGCTCCTGTCTCTGCTGGCGTGTTCCACAAAGGGGTAGTTCACACTGGGGGAAGGAGGGATTGTCAAAGCCCCCTATACAATACAGGCTTCTACACACACAAATGCATGTTCATCCAGAACAAGCCCATGCATTCCTGTAGAGGACAGGCCACCCAGGGCCTGAGCCAAAAGAACAGGGCAGAGTCCCATTGATTTCAATGGGCTTTGGATCAAGTCCCTATATATCACCTGTCATTGTAAAGCCTTTTTCAAACTCCACAAGCCTATATATAAAAATTATCCATGGGGGCCCATTCATTGATCACGCAAAAGCAGCAACTTCTACAGGCCCATTGAGAGAAATCTGGGTCCACAACACATCATGTTGGCTGGGGCCCAACCCCTCCCATTTCACCCCAATTACCGAAGTTTTGGGGGGACTCTAGTGCTCTTGTTCCCTCTTTTTCCCCTCTTGTCAGCCCTGCACCTCTGGGATTTAACAGCCATGCTGCGGGACAGTTTAGGACAGGAAGTGAAGAACGCTGCGTTCTGGAGGTGAAGTGGAAATGCCCCCTTGGGAATTTGGTTACGACACCAGGTTTGACACTCCTGATCTTGCAAAGGGGCTGCCGAATCTTTATAGGCACCAGTGGTCAGGCGCCAGGCTTTAGGCTTCATCTGAAGGGTGCCCAGCATCCCCTAGCCCCACCGTGCACCACTGATTCAGAGAGAACAGCGCCACCTCTAACGGGATGGCAACACAAGGCGCGGGCAGTGACACACACACACACACACACACACCTCCTGGCTGGTCTCTTCAGACATATACCTTTCTTCCTCTGTCCGGCTGACCTATGTCTTTGGGCAGAAAACTAGTTAGGGGCCTATGCACTGCTGAAACACCCACCAGAGCTGGAATTTGGTGGGCTGAAGGCCCAGTGTCCAGGGTGAGTTCACCCTCTGAACCAAGATGTAAGCTTGTGCCTGCATCTGGAGCTTTGACAAGACGGACCCATTGCTTGGGCATTTGTTCCCATGGGGTTTCTGATCCAGAGTCTGTGCAGGATTGTTCCCAACTCTCTGCCTTTCCTCTCCCTACATCTGATTTCCTTGCTGGGTGTCTGTTTTCTTTTCCCCTTCTCCGTGTTACCCCTGGCAGTGTTCCGGCAGCTTTGATCACAGCCCAAACTCTCCATTTTGTTTCATGTCAGTTCCCAGCATGGAATCGAGCCGATGATGTTACTTTGAGCTGTCATGGCCCAGAATGACAACAAGCTAAAGCCTTTCCCCCGAACAGCGTCTGTAAATCAGATTCACTGACGGCCTTGGAAAGATCCGATGCTCCACTGACTGCCCCGTGGGGAGGCAGAATCCCCATTCCAATGTCTCTGTTTGAAAGGAGCCCTCATGTTTAAAACTCCCCCAGCTCTGCTCTAGTAGCTTCAAAGGGCTGCTCCATGCTTTGTGATCCACGGGGGATACACTGAGCCACCAAAGGAAACTTTGACTTATCAGTACCATTCCCCTGTGGCTTGGATGGGAAGGCTGCTCCGCCCACGAAATGGAGAGAAGTCAACCGAGGTATTTGATGCCGCCATGACATCTCCTTCCTTTCACTAGCCCTTGCCTCTTGCCCCGGAATCGGGGAGGGCCCTAGTTATTCTGTCCTCTTTTGGATCCATGTTAACCCCTTAGGCCAGATGCCTTTCTACAACTGAGATTGGGGGAGGCCTTGGGAACATGCCTGATGTGGTGGCTCTGAAGCAATAGCTACGTTGACTCATCAAGGATCCTCTTCAGCATCACAGCCCCTGGGATCCTGTGTGCCAACACGGTAAGGATGGTGGCAAGGAGGCCCAAGGCTGAGTCAAGATTGTTGACAGAGGCTCCCTCCGAGCTGACATATGGATTGTCCTGCCTGGGTGTGTTTCTCAACACCGTAGGAGACGGAGTGGTTTGTTGTTGCAGAGCAGCACATTGTTTTGAAAGGTCAGTAACCAATAAACATGAAATTGCACACACGGCAGGGAGGAGCAGCCAAAGCAAGATACACACACACACACACACCCTTGGCTCAGTGCTAGGGGAACATCCAGCTTCAGGAGCAGTGCGTACAGGAGCAGGAGCATCCCGTTGTCACCAGTTTTCAGAGCTCGGGAGAGGAGGAGAAAGCAACATTTCCCCTAAATTCCTGCCACCTGGCTTCCATTATACTCCCCAATGCTGTGAGTTCGATGGAATGACGAGCCAGTGGAAGATCGCTGCTCGTAGGCATTATTATTAGGGGAAAGTATTTGTGACTTATTTTATTCCTAATACAAGCTGAAAGGGCCAAGAAGGAGGAGGAGGAAGAATTTCTCTATGCTCAGCCTCCAGATCTCTCTTTACTTCAGCCCTTCACTCCTCCTTTCCCCACTCTATCACTCCTATCTCCCTCTCTTTTCCCCCTTTCCTTGCATTCTTTCCCTACTTCTTTTACGAGCTATCGATCAATCGATCGATCATTCGTTTGCTGTCTCCCACTTCGGCCTTTGTAACTTGAAGCAATGTGGCTCTTCACTCAGCGAGTCAGGGCTCAGAGCTGTAAATCACTCAAACTCTGGGGCCAGGAACTCGGATCTCATTCCAAGGGCGACCGACCAGTCTCCTTACAAGCCAGTTATGAAGCAAATATGTCTGAGAACACTCTCAGACCGGCCAATCACATCCAAGAATGACCTCAGCAACCTTCTGGTTTCCATTGGGCCTAAAGATTCACAGCAAGGATTTTAGATTTGATTCCTAAACCGAGAATCCCCTGCTCTTATCTGGGAAACTTGAGAATGGCGATGGCTGGATACAGGGAGATGGTGGCAATAGAGGGGTCTATGTTTCAGCAGCAGGCTATCCTTGAAGCTGGAGGCTCCCCAGTTTGGATAATGGAACTGGATAGGTTTGGAATTAGGGCACAGGATGGATTTCATGGCCTGTCAAGGGAACATTAGAGCAGTAAAACCCAATTTAGCCAAAACCTCCTTGGGTCGAGTCTCCTGGCAGGGGTCATTTTGCAAGCCATGGATCAGAAATCACCTTTATAATATTCAATATTAATTTAAAAAAATATGCATGTTTATAATAATGTTTGCAGCTCTCTAGAGCCTTTTATCCAAGGACCTCAAAACACTGATGTTCTCACTCTACCTCCCTGAGTTAGGTATTTGGCAGATGGAGAAACTGAGGCAGACAGCAGCATTGTGATTTGCCCAAAGTCACATGAGGCAGTAGTGGAGTTTGGCCTAGAATCCAGGGGCTCATTTGTCAGGCTCCAGCTGCTATTCCTGCACGCGCAATTTGACCCATATGGATTAGTGCCTTAAACCACATGCCCACAAGTGAGACAGTTGTCGCTGAGCTCAGCACTTTGTAATTCTGTTGTCTTTATTTTGATGTTTAACAGAACATCCTGAACACAACCCCTGAGCTTTGCAAATGGATAAACAGAGCAAGTGGCTGCTCCCTTCCTATGGTTTGGCTTCCTCCTGTATTTTGGGAGAGGAAGGCCTTGTGGCTATGGCCCAGGCCTGAGGACAAAGGATTCGGCTGCACAGCTATTTTTAGCACTGCTAGCATGAGCCTGCGGTTGTCGGCCTGGGCTCGGCGGCTCGCTGCAGCGGGCTGTGCAGGAGTCCCCAGCGGACCTGTGTTCAATTCCTGGTTCTCCCTGTGCAAAGTCTGATCGGTTATAGACACTTCCTGGCTCTGCCGTTCTAGGGCTGACCTTTAAGCCACAGCCAGGCATTCATAGCATAGCAGTTGACTAGACTGCCAGAACAACCCCCCAGGAAATGGGAGTGTAAAGGCTGGATTGCAAGGCTAGCTCCAGAATTGCTTCACACATGTGGATGCTTGTGTGAATGCAATTTTCTTCATAGCCAGATGGATTATGGACATGGGCCCAGGCTGATTTCAAAGATGAGATCAAGGCTTCCCGGTCATGAAAGGTGTGCTGTTATGGGGACATCATATTAACTCAGCACCCTTCTCTTTGGTTGTTTAGGGACATAAAGAAGGTTTGAGCATGAATTTCCCCCAAATGGCTCTAAATACAAGGACTAAATCCAGTCTCCTCGGCCAGCCTGCTTGGGCATTATTATCTCCTTCCACACCCCATTTCTCACCTCCAGGGCAATGCTTCCTCATTCTACATTTCCTGGATTCCAGCCGGTCCAGGCAGGTCACCGCCTCCTCTTTGGCACTCCTGATGACTTCACGTGTCCTGGTCTTCGATCCCCACTTGTAGCCGCATGTTCTCCCCTCATTGCTGCAGGGGCTCCATTTGCTCCAGGGTCCCATCTCACACATCTCTGGCAGGGGCAGGAAAGAGCAGTAACGCAACAGCAGCAATGGGGCCCTAACACGGCCTTTTCAGAAGTGGCCTTTTTGCCTCCTGCTGACACACTTTGCACAGCCACTTTGCACACTTTCAGATGCTCAGAATTTCAGATTTATGTGCACAAAACCCCAGGCAGCCAGATGCGTGCGAGCACAGCTTGAAGGAGGGGCCAGAGCTTGGATAAGAAATGCTTTGGACAGACTTGGACAGACTGCAGCCTGAGGCTTTGGGAAAACATGCCCTCCCCCTTTAATCCTCATCCAAAGCTCACTGACGCCCACAGGAGCCTTGCCTTTGATTTCTGTGGGCTTTGCATCAGGCCTGGGACCATCTATTAGAATTCTCCGAGTGTATGCAAGGCTGGCAAAAATGTTGCTCTGGACTGAAATCCTGTATCTGGTGCTGGGGGATCCCAGACCCATGGGGGACTGTTCAGGAATCAGACAGATGGGAAAGGGCAGAGGGAAGCAGGGGAGGGATGTCCTAAAGGAGAAGGGGCAGAGATTACCCACGACTTACCCTGGCACTCCCTGGTGCTATGCTGGGCTGTGGTGTTCGATGGGCACACGCTGAAACACTTCCCTTTGTGCAAATAAAACTTCTCTTTGCATTTCATGCAGAAATCTTTGCTGAAGCAGCTCTCACAGCTCGGTGACCTGCACTCTGCAGGGAGGCATGGGGCACCAGTCAGTGAAGCTGCCCCTCAGCTGGCAAGAGGAGCGTTAGGGCAACAGGGACAACAGAGCAGGGCACCTCTAGTCACCTGGGGGATCTCAAAGCCCATTGGCGACATTGAAAAACCCCACCCCCATTTTAGTGATGCAGAAAGGGGAGGTGGCTTGCCCCAGTCACACAGCAGAGCAGTGACGGAGCAAGGAATAGAATCCAGGAGTCCTAGTGCGCAGCCTGCTGCTCTAACCACTAGACAGCCCTGCTCCCCATGCAATGTAAAGCTGACTGGAGGGGCAGGGCTCTTAGGCAGGAAACAAAGAGGAGAAATCCGGACTTTTCCCTTTCCGAAAGGCCAGCGCGTTGTTTGTCATAAGGCGGGGCATGGCAGGGGAGGGTGAAGCAATGAGGGAGCTGAGCGCCCCCCTCTGGACAGCAGGTGAGTGCGGCAGCTTGTAGGAGAGCTACATACTTGTGCATCTGTTGACCTCTTGGCCTCGCACCCCGAAGTAGCCAGGTGGGCAGGCGTGGACGCACGCCCCGTACTGGCGGATTCCATCCCTCCAGATCAGCAGGAAGAGACGCTGCTGGCAGGCAATGCACCCGTTATCCTCTGAGCACATGACACAGCCCGTGCAGTTCTCAAACAAGCCAGCGCTCGCTGTAAGAGAAAAAAGGCGGAGAAGAGAGGCTGTTGCCATCAGCTGGCACATTGAGCGAGCTGGGAGCAGGGGGAGGGGAACTAGGAAGGAACAAACTGCCCCAGGCTTTCTTGTCCTACATAATCCCCAACTCCCAAGGCTGGGCTGAGTTGACCATCGCTCCAGCTAGTGCTAGTCCACCCCAGTGCAGGGATGGCTGATGTGCAATGTAGGCTTGAGAGTGTCGAGGAGAAGCCAGGGAAGGAGAGAGTAGAGCTAAATAATAGGCTGGTGGAGGGCTGATTAGGAGCTGGTTTCAATGAAGAGTCTGGGCTAACCCTACACACTGCTCCCTCGTTTCAGCCAAAAGGCATCACACTCAGCATCCTGCCCCACCGCCCTCCTTAGCTGGAAACCGAGGGCAGCTAACTTAGGGCTCTCAACTGCCGCTCATCTCCATAGCATCTGACCGTCAGGTTTGGAATTAGGGGCTGTGTCTTTAAGGGCTGAGTTTCCCAGACAGAGTCCAGCGGGGGGGTGGGGTGGGGGTGCTATAACTTATAGGCACAGCCCGTTGGAACTGGACACAGGATAAAGCAGAGAGCTGTTGCAAGCACCTTAAGTATGGAGGTGATCCCCAAGTGCCACGCTGGGGCTAGGGACCCCTCCTGAAGCTAGCTAGGAGCATGCTGTGTGATTGGAGGAGGAGTGGGAGGGTCCCATGTGACTGCTGATGGTGGGAGCTGAACATTGGGAAGCTTCAAGGAATGGAGAGAGGCCCCCGGCCTGAGAGAAGCTCAGACGGACAGTCCACGCGTTTACGGGCTCCTTCATGTGTCCACGTGTTCTCCTTGATGTGGCAGAACACCTGGCCCCAAGCTTGTGATCTCGCACCTACGTTTCTGCAGCGCTTTCTGGATCGGATCCGGGGCCCACTACAGCCAAGGAAGGCTCCTGTGGGTGTTGGATGGAAGTGTAGACATTACCAGGCTGGGTCAGAGCAGAGACCCACCTAGAGCAGTCTCCTGTCACCAGCCATGGCCTCATTCAGCTGCATCAGAGGAAGGTACAAGAATGCCTGCAGCAGGCAGTGAGGGGAATCAAACCTCTCCTCAGCTACTCCAAGCAGCCTAAACCCAGGGGATAGGGTTGCCAGGTGTCCGTTTTTTGACCGAAATGCCCAGTCGAAAAGGGACCCTGCTGGGCTGTTAAAAGTCCGGTTGGTGGCGCAGTGGGGCCTGGGGCTAAGGCAGCCTCCCTGTCTGTCCTAGCGCTGCACAGTTCCCGGAAGCGGCCGCCAGGTCCTTGCGGCGCCTAGGCTGATGGGCGGCCAGGGACGCTCTGCGCACGGCCTGCGCCCTGAGTGCCGGCTCCACAGCGCCCATTGGCTGGAAACCATGACCTAGGGGCCACAGGGACCTTGAGGCCGCTTCCTGGGAGCCACGGTAAGCACTGCCGGGACCCCGCACCCCTAACCCCCGCCCCAGTCCTGAGTCCCCTCCCGCACCCAAACTCCATCCTGGAGCCTGCACCCCTGCCCCAGCCCTGAGCCCCCTCCTGCACCCCAAACACCTCATCCCCTGGCCCCACCCGAGAGCCCACACCCCCAGCTGGAGCCCTCACCCCCCTGCATCCCAAGCCCCTGCTCCAGCCCTGAGCCCCCTCCAGCACTCAAACCCCTCATCCCCAGCCCCACCCCAGAGCCCACAGCCCCAGCAAGAGCCCGCACCCTTGCCCCAGCCTGGAGCCCTCTCCTGCACCCTGAACCCCTCATTTCTGGCCTCACCTGGAGCCTGCATCCCCAGCCCAGAGCCTATACCACCCCCCCACCCCAACCCCCTGCCCCAGCCTGGCGAAAGTGAGCGGGGGTGGGGAGAGCAAGTGACAGCAGGAAGGGGGAATGGAGTGAGCAGGGGTGGCGCCTCAGGGAAGGGGCGGCCCTCAGGGAAGTAGGGGAAGGGGTGTTCAGGTTTGTGCAATTAGAAAGTTGGCAACCCTACTGGGGGTAGCTCTCAGCTTTGCCTCCCCAGTCACACTTCTCCCGTCTACAGAGCACTGGCCTCCTCCCCTCTGCTCTGTCCCTTTAAAATTCTCACTCCTGGGCCCCACTCCCCAGCTCTGGGCCTGGTTGGTGGCGTGCTGCGTGCATGCGTCTGCCACTCTGCTGGTGCCCTGGAGACTGAACGCTGCAGACAGAACACCAGGAAAAGGATGTTTCAGTCCCACAGCCCCCTGCAGTGATACTCCATCCATAGGGCAGGCACAGCCCCAGCAGAGCCAGCTGCCCCACACTGCCCTGCCCCTCTGCCTCAGCCCTCTGCTTGGGACAGGTGCCCAGCCTCCATCTCCGTCCAGTGCCTCTGTTGAGAGTTCTGCCAAAGCTGTCTGTTGTCCTGATGGGTGGGGGGAATGGGGGGGGGGGAATTAGGACACCCCTTGCTTTCACACAGGCTGAGAAAGGGGGAATGACTTTTGAACCCCACAGATGGGTATCTGAACGAGTGTCCTAGAAGAGATGGGCTCCGTGTCTCCTTAGCTTCTGGCGTCTGTCTGCCTGTAATGATTTCTCTGAATCACTCATCACTAATTTCTCAGCCCTCCCTTTGTGTGTTGAACATTCCTGTGTGTTTTTCGTTGGCCAGTACTACAATAACATCTGCTTTTCCATAACACCATTCACCCAAGGAATCTCAAAGCACTACACAGATAGTAACTAACCCTCGCGAGCCCCCTCTGTTACAAAAAGGGCTGAGATAGAGATCAGTCTCATCCTTCACTTACATGCACATCGGTGCAGAAGGGTCACACGCAAATACACACAGACAAAACCACTGGCATCAACTATGGGACATTTCCTACATCTCTGGACTGTTGCTAGAACTCTATGGGACTGTGGCTCTGTGCGACCAGTCACCAGCTGCTCTGTAAAATCAAAGGCCTGAGACACACAAGTTAGGTACTTAACTGTGAACTTTACTGACCACCTCTGTACTGCCTGGGTACCCATACCACATGAGTAAAGCTCCATAAATTCTGGCCCAGCAAACTTGCCAGGCAGGAATCTAAAGGGAAGATTTCCAGGACATTCTATGTAGAGAAGGGTGATAAATACCAAATGAAATTTACCGCACTGGCCAAACTTTCCAGTCCTTGCCTAGCCCATAGGCAGCCAAATTCCCATGGCGTTCAGTGAGTTCTGGGTTTGATAGGAGTGCTGCTTAAGTACAGACTCAAGCCCTAATTCTGCAAAATATTTAAGCCCATGCTTAACTTTAAGGATTCAGAGGGACTTAAACACATGCTTAAGTCCCTCTCAAGCACTTAGCTGAATTGTGGCCTTAGCAAAGATTGCTAGATTAGTCCCTCTGTGAATGAATAACCGTATCTAATTAGTGCCCATAATGCAGTATATGTGGGAGGCATCTTTAACCAATTAAATAACAGTTGCACATATCCTAAAGCATGTTAAAACAAGGATCAATTAGTGGTTAAAAATACAGCCTGACCTGACACAAGTAGTCAAGGCCTGTTAAATGTCACAGGAAAGGAAGAAAGCTTAGGAAATGCTACAAAAAGGGCAGAGCCAGATATTGTCATATTGCTCAATACTACAGTCAGGGCCATCCCTAGTGGGGTGCACCCGGGACAAGTCAGTCTGTATGGGCCCCCTTAACATTTTTTATACAGGTGAAATCTGGTGTGGGGAGGGGACACCAGTGCTGGGGGGCAAGAGATGATGGAGAGTCACAGGATGGCACCTGTGTTAGGGGCGAGGGGGCCCCCTGTGCTGGGGGGTCCCAGAAAATGGAGGGGTCCGGGGCAGAAGGGCAGTGGATGAGGTCAGCCTGGCACTGGCGTGTTCCGGCGGCGCTAAGATGCTAGCGGCGGTGGGTGAGCAAGAGAAAGAAATACAACACTCGCTTCCCGCCGGTGAGTGCGGGCCTGAACCCTGCTCTCACCCCCACCCACCGTTCCCGCTGCCGGCCAAGAAGCTGCCTGCAAGGAAGTTGCCTAGCTGCGTCTGGAACCTGCCCCAGGCCTGGAGTGTGAACTGCTGGAGCCAGAATTAGGAACATTTCAGAGTTACAGCCAACTTCCCTTCCCAAGGTGTCTGTAACTCTGAGGTTGTCCTGTATGTGTGTGTACACACACACACACCCCAAATGGACCATATCCTCAGCGGGTGCAATTTGCTGCAGCGAGGCTGATTTGTACCCAGACCCCCAAACTTTATTTCCTGCTCTTAGAACGTGGGCTCCCACTCACCCCAGAGCAGAATCCAAGCGGCTTGGTTTTACTTTCGCATTGTGCCTCAGCCAGCTCTCATAGCCTCAGCCCGACCTGCCTTGAGTTTAACGGCCTCATTCAGGAACTCAGGCTGTCTGCCGCAGGCACCTTGTCAGCCCCTGCCTCTGACTTTGCAGCCCCTCTTTGGCTCATGGAACCGACTGGGACCTCAGAAGGGACCATGCATCCATTCGCCCCATGTGGATCCCCAACTTGCATGCACAAATTGCTATCTGGCCACCCAGCTGCCTGATTTACATGTGCAAAATGGATATGTGTCCATATTTATGGGTGCAACGAAATGTGGGCACAATTGTGTGAAAATGTGCAGCTCCTGGCTAAAATCCCTGTGGCCGTGAAGCTCTTTAACACACAAATGTCCCAAGGTCCCTGAGTATATTCTATAGAACCCAGACTGGGATGGGGATAAAGCTGAGTTTATTCTACTCAAGCTCCACCTACAACCCCAAACCACAATCCCAGACTCACTGGATGGCTCTGCTGAAACGACCAGCAATGGGATAGTTAAAACATATTAAAAGGGAGGCCCCCGTCCAGATACAAAAATGCACTCCTATTTCATCATCTAACGGCACTGCACATGCACACACAAACAGCTAGCTGGGCTTCTGACTGCGTCCAGTCACATTGAGAAGGGCTTGGGAGCATTTGCTCATATAAACAGCTAGATATTTAATATTTGTAATGAAATCTTATGTTCTGCAGTAACTGCACAGAAGCATCGGTGTGCCTCCAAGCGCTGATTCAATCTGTAATGGATCTTATTGCATTAAGCCAGGTTTTTCACATAGCCAAAGCTTAATAAAAACTAAATGGGCAAAATAAAAATCCCAGGAGCTGAGAGAGTCTCTAGATTAATATCTCTGGGGCTTGATCCAAAGCCCATTGGGAGACTTCCCTTTCCCTTCAAAGAGGTTTGGATCAGGTCCTTGATTCTCTGGGCACTTTTGTTGCATCTGCCACTTAAACCGCACTGCAGTTGCATGTGTTTGCATGCAGTAACCATACATAGAGCTACAACAGATTGTATGGAATGTGCAGATAGTTTTTTGTAGTGTAAAGGACCATAAAAAGGTCATCAGCAACTTTAACAATGGGATCTGTTCTTAAACAAAATGTAGCTTCCTGCTGTCCCGGTTGCCCAGCCTAAGGCTCTGATGTGTCCCAGCAAAATAGAGTTTAAAGCCAATGAAATAGACTGTGAAAGTCATGTAAAGTGAACCAAGGAACCAGTGAAAAGGGGGCTCTGCTCCACGTGCCAGGGAATGTTATTTGACATGGATCTCAGAGAAGATGAATCCACACTTGATACCAAAACATAACCAGTTAAAATACAAACAGCTGGATTCTGATCTCACTGTCCACCGGCAGGACGCTGCTGATGTCCAAGGAGCTACTCCTGATTTACCAGTGTAAGCAGGATCAGCATCACACCCATAAGCCCTTTTCTTCCTATAAAGCATTTGAAAGGCACATGTGTTATCCACACAGATTTTTCATGTTGCCAAGACATTGATCTGCCTGCTAGCTTCCCCAGTCATAAGTGAGACCAAAATGTGATGCTGATTAGAATCATAGAATCATAGAACTGGAAGGGACCTCGAGAGGTCGTCTAGTCCAGTCCCCTGCCCTCATGGCAGGACTAAGTATTATCTAGACCATCCCTGACAGGTGTTTGTCCAACCTGCTCTTAAAAATCCCCAATGATGGAGATTCCACAACCTCCGTAGGCAATTTATTCCAGAGCCTAACCACTCTGACAGTTAGGAAGTTTTTTCCTAATGTCCAACCTAAACCTCCCTTGCTGCAATTTAAGCCCATTACTTCTTGTCCTAGTCTCAGAGGTTAAGAAGAACAATTTTTCTCCCTCCTCCTTGTAACAACCTTTTATGTACTTGAAAACTGTTATCACATCCCCTCTCAGTCTTCTCGTCTCCAGACTAAACAAACCCAGGTTTTTCAATTTTCCCTCATAGGTCATGTTTTCTAGACCTTGAATAATTTTTGTTACTCTTCTCTGGACTTTCTTCAATTCATCCACATCTTTTCTGAAATGTGGCGCCCAGAACTGGACACAATACTCCAGTTGAGGCCTAATCAGCGCGGAGTAGAGCAGAAGAATTACTTCTTGTGTCTTGCTTGCAATACTTCTGCTAATACATCCCAGAATGATGTTTGCTTTTTTGCAACAGAGTTACACTGTTGACTCATATTTATCTTATGATCCACTATGACCCCCAGATCCCTTTCCGCAATACTCCTTCCTAGGCAGTCATTTCCCATTTTGTGTGCAACTGATTGTTCCTTCCTAAGTGAAGTCCTTTGCATTTGTCCTTATTGAATTTCATCCTATTGACTTCAGACCATTTCTCCAGTTTTTCCAGATCATTTTGAATTTTAATCCTATCCTCCAAAGCATTTGCAACCCCTCCCAGCTTGGAATCATCCGCAAACTTTATAAGTGTACTCTCTATGCCATCATCTAAATCATTGATGAAGATATTGAAAAGAACCAGACCCAGAACCGATCCCTGCGAGACCCCACTCGTTATAGCCTTCCAGCATGACTGTAAACCACTGATAACTACTCTCTGGGAACAATTTTCCAACCAGTTATGCACTCACCTTATAGTAGCTCCATCTAGGTTGTATTTTCCTAGTTTGTTTATGAGAAGGTCATGCAAGACAGTATCAAAAGCCTTACAAAAGTCAAGATATACACATTTACCACTTCCCCCCTATCCACAAGGCTTCTTACCCTGTCAAAGAAAACTGTCAGGTTGGTTTGACACAATTTGTTCTTGACAAATCCATACTGACTGTCATTTATCACCTTCTTATCTTCTAGGTGTTTGCAAATTGATTGCTTATTATGATCTACATGTTGCCTGGGATTTTACTTAAGCAGTACCCAGCTCTGTGCAATGGGCAGAGTATTGTGCTCAAATTGTGGGTGTGTCCTATCTGTGCATTAAGGCGGGGGTCCAGAATGCCCCAGCAGGTCTCCAGGGAGAGGATGCTGCTTTACCTGGGACCAGACTCTTGTGGTTTAACATTGTGGAGAGCCTGGAAAGCTGTGAGGTGGTTGTTTAAGGCAGGGGCTGCGTCACCCAAGGGTGGATCTTTGATACGGATTTTCCAGGGGTCTGTAATGTGGGTTACAGCACTTCCCAGTTAAGGGAGAAAGGAACCCTCCTCCAGAACCATTTTGTAGTGGGGTTTGCACACTCAGAGTGGGGCTGGCAGCTTGAGCCTATTATCTATTATATCTTTTATCTACCATTATTATCTATTACCCGGCTTTCCATAGCTGCTGGCATCCTCGGTCAGGATGCAGGCCCCAGTGTCTGGGCACTACAGGAAGATAAAGTCACTACCCCAAAGAACTTACAGTCGAATAGCTGCACACCCTTGGTGCTTCCATCTCCAGCCTCACCTTCCCCCCCGACCAGTGTGACTGTCCTTTACAACATGCCCCCGCCCTGCAGCCAGCTGGCGTTCCAGACCTGGTCCCATTTCCTGGGTTGTAGCCAGTTCAGAATAACAGCACTGGCATCTGCTCCAAAGCAGTTATACGGCAGCCCACATGCTTCCCGTCGTCAATCCGTTTTCACGCAGGGCCGCATCCAAACCCCACTGAGATCAGTGACTCCCACCAACTTTGGATCAGGCCCTCATGGAGAGTCCCTGGCAAGGGCATCACTACAGAGGGGAACCATGCAGGTTCCCCCGCCCCCCAGCAGCTCCAAATGCGAGGCGAGTGGCAGTAACCAGGTAGACAGTGTATCAGGAAAGCAAAAGCAGATGGGTGTGTGTGTGTGTTGGGGGGGTTTATGTCCATTAACCATATTCACTCCCGCTAGATACTGTACCACCGGGCGTATCCAGCCCCTGCCCCAAAGAGCTCACCCCACAAACAGACGAGCCAGGCGCTACCGCTGCCAGAAGTGCAGCTGGACTTGGGCAAGGAGGGATGCTGTTTGGCTGCCCCGCTGCTCCTTCCGTACGAGCTGCCGCCCACCTTTTTCAAGGAGCCACGTCCACTCTCAGGGCTGGAAGAGTAGAAGGTGGGAGAGATCTGTATTGCTGCAGCAGAACACATGCTGAGCCGGGGCTGGATTCGCAAGGGGATAGTGCAGGTTGGGTGTAAGGGGCTGGAACGAAGGTGCGGTTCTCTGGTTGGCTTCATGCACGGAGCAATGGCAGCATTGCATGGAGGTCTCAGGTCCGGGAGGGCAGTGGGGGCTGAGACAAAGAGGCAGGTCAGAGCGGGGCTGGGGAAGGCTGGCTGTTCTAGCTCCCAGGGTTCTCCAGACTGAACAGGGGGAAACCACCTTCTGAATGGAGCCAACCAGTTCCTACATTACGGTTGGCATCTGTGAACATGTAGAGAGAGGAAAAGCAGAGGGAAACCGAGCCCCCCTTATTGACTGGGCCATTGCTCTGGCGCGACGCAGCTCTCCTGCTCCAGCTCCCTGCCAGGAGAGAGCAAAGAGCGAACGTGCTTCGAGTCAGGATTCTTGCACATTCCACCAGCCTCCAGCTGAGGCCAGGCTTCGGCTCTCGTTAGATTTGACTGGTGATTGCCAAATCAAAGGGCCAGTCCCAGCTGGAAGTGTAATTTGAACAGGATTCGTTTTCCATTTCCTTTCCTCTTGGTTTCCCTTTGTGCCACCTGGAAAACGGCCCCCTGCCAGGCCAGCCACCGCCACCGAGGAGAACGCTGTGCACCCGCAGGGCGACAGCTGCTGTAAGCGCCTCTCATTCATCAGAGGCCAGCTCAGTCCCAGCCATGTCAACAGGGGCGGGTGCAGCAGCCCAGCAAGGTGTGGCTCCTTTAACATTGAAACCTGCCTTGCCCACAGAGCTGGGATAACTGATGTATAACTGGGGGTCTCCCTGCTGGGATAAGCGGGGTGGGATTGGCCCTGGTGGGGGAAGGGGTCTGTGGCCCCAATCCTGCAAACTCCCACTGACATCAGCCGCGTGGCACACCTGGAGCGTCAGTGATCGGGCTTGCTGGCCCCCAGCCCCCCATGCTCAGCTCACGCTGCCTCACGCTCCTCAGGCCAGGGACACCACCCAGATAGAGGCAGGGGCAGCACAGCTTCTCGCTCTGAGGGGGCCATTGCTCGCACGCACCCGGTGGGAAAGCGTTTGGAGGGAGTGGGGGTCTGGGAGAAGCTTCTGAAGACAGCAGAGAAACCTCAGGTACAGAAAACAATGTAGCAATTCCCATTGCTCAGTGAGAGGAGAAGGGAGATGAAACCTCAGCAGCTGCCTTCAGCACAAACACCCCCGTGCGCTGCCTGACAACAAGGGAAGCAGCCCCCAGGAGAACCCGGCAGCTTCCTTGATGACGAGGGCCCCGGTGCCACATTCCAGCTGACTGCCCCAGAGCAGCATCTGTCCTGGCTCCTATGCTTGGTTCTTTTACACGGAGGCAGGTGCCACGACTGCCATCTCTCCCCAGCCCCATTTTCAGATCCCAGAGACTCAAACTGGCACCACGCTGTGCTGGGAGGAGGTTCATTTGTGGCCACAAGGATTCGATATGGCTTGGCTTTCCCCTCCAGTTAATAATGCACCTTGGACCCATTAAGTTGTTATGGTCGGCACTGCATATTTGCTAAATGTCTGCAACATTCGTGTTCCTAGCTGCAGCTGGAGGGACTTCACTGAAATGCCGAGGGATTTACGAGTGTCTATTGCGCTTTTAGGTTTTTATGATATTTTTTGCATTCTCTTTTGACAATTTGGGAGCTGGGAGCGGAGCAACTGAAAGAAGTTTGGAGTTCCTGGCCTAGCTTGGGATGGCACCAGCTGAAACAGGCTACGTCTACACTATGAGCTATGGGCTTGTGACAGAGTGCTGAGAACCAGAAGCTGAGCCAGCACTGGTAATTGTAAATCCAATTAGTTCCCCAAGAGAGGGCCTGACTGAAGGGAGGGGTGGCTAAGTATTAGTTCAGCCTGAGCAGGGCAGAGCTAAGGGGATAATTAGCCCGTCAACTGCCAGAATGGAAAAGGAGCACAGGAAGGAAGTGCCAGGAGAGGAGAGCCGAGCCAAGCGGAGGCATGCCAGGGTACAGGTAGATCTCTGCATGGAGCAATCTCTCCCCTCTTTTATGGTTGTATAACACTGTAGAGCTACTGCCCAGGGCTGTACGAGGGTGATGGTTGATAAAGCACAAATACAGTATCCAGTGGTGTTACAGACTGTGGGTATCAAAGCCATTTCTAGGAGAAGACAGGAGTGCAGGCCCATCCCTGTCTCAGGGGCTCATGCCCGGCTTGTGTACATACGCTCACACTAGCTGTCATTGGTCTAGCACGAGTTTAAACAGCCATGTAGCAGCAGAGTGGAGAGTGTCGTGGAAGCAGGGCCCAGCTGTGCCGTGTACAAACCAGCCTGAAACCAGTGGGTTTGTGCTTGGCCCAGCTCTGCCGTGTCTCCTCTGCCTCTATCTGGGCTATTTATACTCACGCTGCCTTATGCACTCAATAGGCTTAGGTTATCATAAAGATCTCCAAACAAGAGCTACATTTATGGAAGTCCTCACCAAAATTCTACAGCAAGGTACAGAGTTTGATACGCTAGCAGAAACTGTACTAGCAGATCGGTTTGAGAGATTGGTGGAATTGGTCACTATGATGGGTGACCAAGGAGAGTTACCTATTGCTATGGCATTGGCCAATGTGGTGCCTTGTTCGCAGTGGGTAAGTTGATTCTCACATCCAGTTACATGATATTTGTTAACCCCGAGTGCATTTTGTTTCGTAAGGTGTAACCTGCTTCAAAAAGTCTTACATAAGACTTGGAATTAAATTTACTGCTCTTCCAATTTAACGATAATGTTGAAACAAAAGTCGACTAAAGCAACGAAGAGTTGAGGCTACCCTGTTAGGGCCTATGTTGTAATACATGACCTTTTTCTCAGAGGGTTCTACAACTGTGATTGGGTCTACTTTGCTGAGAGCTTTAATCTAAACTAAGGTATTGTGGTATATTTTAAAATTATAGTTGAAACAGTACTTGTTAGCCTGTTATGGTAAAATAGTTTTTCCTTATCCTTTTAATGTTGCTCGGTGTGGGAACTATTGGGTATATGTACTGTAATACCAGAGTAGGCCTGTGTTTTGGTAACCTAATGTGCTTTTTCCCTGATCTGTCTGTGCTCTGTTTATACAGTGGGTGAATCAATTTCTGTAGTATCTGGCTGGTGAATCTTGCCCATATGCTCAGGGTTTAGCTGATCGTCATATTTGGGGTTGGGAAGGAATTTTCCTCCAGGGCAGATTGGAGAGGCCCTGGAGGTTTTTCGCCTTCCTCTGTAGCATGGGGCACGGGTCACTTGAGGGAGGCTTCTCTGCTCCTTGAAGTCTTTAAACCACGATTTGAGGACTTCAATAGCTCAGACATAGGTGAGGTTTTTTGTAGGAGTGGGTGGGTGAGATTCTGTGGCCTGCGCTGTGCAGGAGATCGGACTAGATGATCAGAATGGTCCCTTCTGACCTTAGTATCTATGAATCTATGGTTCCGTGAGAGCAACATGAGGTGGGCCAATCACACCCCTAGCTCGTGGCATGGACCCAGCCATGGAGAAATCACAAAATGGTTTCCTTTCCCGAGTTCGAGCTGTGCTCAGCGTGGAAGGGAAGCGCCTTGGAGTAACGTCCCTGGTTGCGAGCCCTCTGCCTTTCGGGCATCAGCCCACTCTGCTTGGTGAGTGTGGCCGTGTCCCTTAAAGTCACATGAAGGGCAACAAAACATTAGTGTTGGTGCTGATCCTGGGCTCATTTACATTAGCATAACTCTGCTGACTTCAGTGGAATTACTCCTGATTTACACTGGACACCTGATTCGTGCAGACTCCAACCTGCTGAGAGTCTGTAGACGTGGGGAAAGTTTTGGAGTGTGTTGATCATGCAGCCCTTGCTCATAGCCTGCAGAGGGAGTTGTGCTGAAGCCAGGGCTCCGGGGTTGGGTCCATCCCTTGGTTCCCAGCAGGGATGGGCTGAGGAAACTGTGTATTGATTTTGCAGCCTGCATCGGTAAGGTGTGGGTTTCACACAGTTGTCCCTTGAACCAAGGGTGGTTCGGAGTCAGGTTCCATTTCACCCAAACCTCCAGAGTTGAGGAGAGGGGAGTGTAAATTTTTGGGAGAGGGAAGGGAATGGAGCAGCAAATTCAAGGCCCAGGCTGGTAACTTCAACAGAGAGCAGAACCCCCAGCATGAGAGCATGTGAAACAGGATTAGTTTTGTGGAAAAGGAGAGAGCAGGAGTAAGGACAGCAAACAAATAACTGATGCCAAAAGGAGCAACTGTAATTAGAAATGTTATTTTAAGCACTGATTTTATGTTGCACACCTCTCACCTGCTTTGTATATGGGTGGGTGGGTATGGAGTCACTAGAGATGGTCCCAATTCAACCCCCCAGACACAAGCACTCCCAAGCTGTGCATGGAGTTCACAACTCCAACCATGGCAGCCCCAGGCCCCAAATCCCTCAGACCTTGGGGTGTGTGAAGTCTAGTGTCAGATCCACATTTTGCAGGTGGGCCATAGCTCTGTTGATGATGATGATGATGATGATGATGATGATGATGCTAGGAGAAAAAGGGATGTGAGAATCCCAAGGTAGCACTTAGTTATGCACATGAGGTCTTTGCTCTGATTGACTCAGAGACTGTCAGTGCATCGGGGATTCTGGCTCTGATCCAGCACATCACTTAAGCACATGCTTCAGTGAGACGACTCACATGCCGAAAGCTAAGCAGGAGCGTATGTGCTTTGCTGGGGCGGAGCCCTATTTGGTACATGAGCTGGCTGAGAGAGCAAAGAGACGTTTTGCATGGCTAATGCACCAATTTGTACAAGCCTAAAAGTCTTT